>NC_079191.1:319553526-320153526 GCF_029499605.1 Hyla sarda | reverse complement strand
AAATCTTCCCCTAAGTTATTGCACTTATGTAGAAAAAGAGTATCTGGCCATATGTTTTTTTTGTATTTTCTCCTTATTTTTGACAAGGTGTTACTTTTTAGGAATGGCTTCAAGTGTTGCAAGCATGAGTACCAGAACACTGCTGGACATGTGACAATGGCACCCATGAAGAGGTGGGATATATTGGGCAACTAGTACAGTGGTCCCTCAAGTTACAATATTAATCGGTTCCGGGACGGCCATTGTATGTTGAAACCATTGTATGTTGAGACCAGAACTCTATGGAAACCTGGTAATTGGTTCTAAAGCCACCAAAATGTCATCCAAAAAATAGGAAACAGTGAGGGTTAAAGAAAAATAAGTAGATAACTAATATAGATAAAGCAAATCCTTACATATAAAAGTAAGAAAGATCTGCTGGGAGCTGTAAATCACTGTCTATGTCAGTGTTTCCCAAGCTGGGAGCCTCCAGCTGTTGCAAAACTACAACTCCCAGCATGCCCGGACAGCCTGTGGCTGTCCGGGCATGCTGGGAGTTGTAATTTTGCAACAGCTGGGGGCACCCTGCTTGGGAAACACTGGTCTATGTAGAGGACAGGAGCTTCTTCGGGGTCCTGTACAGTACAGGCAATGTCCTAAAAAAGTAACATGGAGTCGCCCTCACCTGGTGTCCAAAGGAGCAGGTAACCCTGGTAGAAGTAAAGTGTACAGAACAAGTAATACTTCCCTGTACTATAGGGGGCGCTACCAGACACCAGTCAGTGCATGCACTTCAGTAATACAGGGGTTTTACAAGTGAAATGCCCATTCTGATTGGTCGGTTCTTCCAGCCAGTGACACGTTTCAAAGATCTGGACTGTCTGTAGCATTGTATGCCGAGTCTGGTTTCAACTTACAATGGTCCAGAAAAGACCATTGTATGTTGAAACTATTGTATGTTGAGGCCATTGTAAGTTGAATGATCCCTGTAGTCATTTCTTGAAGTTAATGTATTAGAAACAAGAAAAGGGGGCAAGTGTAAAGATATACGAAACACAAACAAGGGCTAGATGGCAATGCTAGATAATGGTCAGAGCATCTACAAAAGGGCAGGTCTTGTAGTATATTACTGGCATGCAATGGTTAGCACCTATCAAAAGTAGTCCAAGGATGGACAGCTGGTGAACTGACAACATGGACATGGGTGCCCAAAACTTAGTGATGCACTTGGTCAGAGGAGGCCCATCCCAAAGATGAGCTACATTAGCAGAAATTGCTAAAAAAGTGTATGTAGTAATAGAAAGGTATTAGAAAACAAAGGGCATTGCAGATTGCTGTGTATGGTGCTCCATAGCTGCAGACCAGGGTGCCATAGCTTTCCCCAGTTCACCACCCAAACCACTTACAATGGAAATTGAGCATTCTTTGACATTGACCTACCACAGGGCCAAACATTTTCAGGAATGGTTTTAGGAATATGACAAAAAGTTCAAGGTGTTGACTAGGCCTCCAAATTCTCCATATGTCAACCTGACAAGCATCTATGGTATATGCTGGATAAACAAGGCCAATTCACTGATGCTCACACCTTACAACTTAAAGGACTTAAAGAGGATATTGGGCGGTAGGGAGAGGGGGGTTCATAACTATGCCCATAGTAAGGTATAGAAAAAAAAAAAAACCTTTACTCACCTCTTGCGCATACGATGTCCTGCTCCGGTAACCCGGTTCGATCCTCTTCCTGAGTTGCATCATGACACCTAGGCCCAGGAGGCACCCAGGCCCAATGTGTCATACTGCCACTCAGCAAATCACTGGTCAAGGTGGGACATCGCTGCGGCCAGTGATTAGTTGAGCGGCAGTATGACAAATTGGGCCTGGGTGCATCATAGTTTTTAAACCCCTTTAAAGGATCCGCTGCCAATTTCTTCAAAATTGGCAGCAGAAACCAGAGCCCACTGGACACTTTCAGAGGTCCCGAGTAGTCTATGCTTCAGTGAATCAGAGCTGTTTTGGAAGCGCAAATTGAACTTGCACAATATTATGCAAATGTTTTTAAAGCGGTATTCCGATTGAAAATTTTAACTGCAGCCATCTAGGGCTGTAAATAACTAACTGCAGCATATTCACAAACACAGGCACAGGGGCGAAACAGAGCTCGGGTCTTGGACTGGATGAGGTCATTATGCTGCAGTTTATTATTTTACAACCCTAGCAGGCTGCAGTTTATTTTTCAATTTATTCGGCATACCCCCTTACTGTGTTGTCTGATTGGCGTCCCTGTAAATTAAACATTTATTGTTATGTTGTTTGTAAAGTATATTGTTCATCAGATCAGGTTCCTGTGTATGAGAAGATCATAAAATAACATACCGGAAAATAATGTGTATTCCCGTAAAAGTAGAATATTAAAGGATTATTTAGACATTTATGGCATGTGTACATATATGTAATCATAATGGGGATCCACTATTCTCTATATTATCCAGTGTAGCAGGGAAAGGATAGAGATGACCCTAGAAAGCATATTTGACTTTTTCTGTAAATCCTCTAGAGGTTAATAAAGAGAACCTCTATTCATGCCTCGCCTCATACCCACCAGGGCTATGACACATTTAGGAGATATCCTGTGGTTATGTCATAATGGTCTGTATTGAGGATAACCCTTATGGTGCGGACATTGCTGTTGGTCTAGGTGAATAAAGTACCGTGTTTCTCCGAAAATAAGACCGGGTCTTATATTAATTTCAGTAAAAAAAAACACACTAGGGCTTATTTTCAGGGTAGGGCTTATTTATTTACGGTATGTACATTGAACAACATTTAACAATATTTACCCCCCCATCATCATCATGTGATGGGTGCAGCTCGGCCCCCCCCCAACGTCCCCCGCCACCGGTTTATCAGCCCAGCGCTGCACCCCACATCGGGAGACTAATCGTATGTCACCCGCGAGCACAGCTTCTCTCCCCCCCTGCCAAATAATTATCACTACTTGTACTTTGTATTCCTGTGCCCGGGCTGCAAATATTAAAAAACAAATTTTAACTCTACCTTCGTCCTCCGTTCCCCCGTTGCTAAGGAACCGGCCTCATGGTCCCTCCGCTGTTCTTGCTGCTTCCTGGGGATGGGAACGTCACAGAGCCTTCAGCCTATCACCGGCCTCAGCGATGTCCCGCCTCTGCCGATGATAGGCTGAGCCCACTGTCATGTAAGAAGCCGGCTGACTCCTTACATGACAATGCGCTCAGCCTATCATCGGCCGAGGCAGGACATCGCTGCGGCCGGTGATAGGCTGAAGGCTCTGAGACGTCCCAACGGAGGACGAAGGTACGGTAAGTTAAAGTTTGTTTTTTAATATTTGCAGCCCGGGCATTGCCTAGGTCAGTGGTCTTCAACCTGTGGACCTCCAGATGTTGCAAAACTACAACTCCCAGCATGCCTGGACAGCCAACGGCTGTCCAGGCATGCTGGGAGTTGTAGTTTTGCAACATCTGGAGGTCCGCAGGTTGAAGACCACCGGCCTAGGTCTTATTTTCGGGATAGGACATATATTGCAGCCCACCCCGATAATCCAGCTAGGGCTTATTTTCGGGTAGAGTGTATTTTCGGGGAAACAGGGTATGGGACATGATTGCGTTCGCATACAATATTGATACTTTACTTATGTTTGTATTGGGACATGTTTTGCTGTGGTATGGATATTATTTATATAAGATATGAGCATGTTGTGTGTGTGATATTACATTGCAGTGCCTTTCCTGGGTTAAAAAGCTGTGCTGTACATAAAGATGACCCTTTGTGAAGCTCTACCTTCTATCCATTCTGCTCATTTTACAGAAATAAAAGTATAAATGAGAGATCTATGAGTGCGTGTGTGACTCCAAGGCAGACTTTCATGTTGTTACCAGGCAGTAATATAGTGCTGCTTAAGCATGGGATCTATAGGAAGTTGGTAATTACATGAATGGACCTGAGGTGAGAGACTCGCCTACAAAGGAAGTGTCTTTGAGGGTGTTAATGAGAGGGCTTTTGGGAGCCTGGTAGCCTTGAACTCCTAAAAGGAAAAGATAAGAGGAAGTATACGTCTAGAGCGCAGTCTGAAAGGGTTTTCTTTCTGGCTTCCTTTTCATGTCTCTACAAGCGTCTCACAAAAGGTCAACATCATGCCCATCCTACAGCCCTTTGTAGTTCCTATAGGGGATATCCGAGTGCTAGGTTTTGTAAAAACACACTTATGGCAGGTATGCAAAACATATACACAAAATATCAATGCAGCTTGCACTATAAATTGTTGCAAGTGGTCCAATTGATGTTGGATCCATGATAAATTGTGCTCTACAAACATGGCTCAGATACACTGGTTAGTTTACTAAATAAATGTGTCCATTATTCCCCTTAAAAGAGACATTTTTAGGACCCCCGTACCAAGGAAATAAAAGGGCCAGTGACATATTATGCATTTATCAAAAACATATCCTACTACCTGTTTCCTAGCAACAGCGACAGTTCACTGGGCTAATGTGTGCAGCCATGTTATACTATGATTGGTGCTGGTGCAGTTCTGTATTTGGTGATGATTACTACAGAGACCACCTTATACAGCTACAACCTTTGACATGAAGGGAGTTGTAGCTTTGCAACAGCTGAAGAGCCACAGGTTGGGAAACACTGTCAGGTTATGTTCATACCTAGCCTATATGCTGCAGATTTTATGCTGTGTTAATATAATAATAATAATACATAACAGAAAATAATTCAAAACAGCAAAACATCTGCTACATGAAATCTGCAGCCGACGATACCAGTGCATATATATATATATATATATATATATATATATATATGTGATACATTGAGAAACAGTCTCATCTTTAGGGTACGTTCACACATACAGGATCCTGCGCAGATTTGAAGCGCAGGATTTGTAACTGCAGATTAGAAGCTGTGCTCAGTCATTTAGTTTACATTGAAATCTGCAGCAGAAAATCCTGTGCATCAAATCCTGTGCATTAAATCTGCGTACGTGTGAACGTACCCTTAGGGTGTATTCACATATTTGATGCACAGGATTTGAAGATGCAGGTTTGATGCTGCAATTTAATTTAACTAAATGACTGAACACAGCACCAAATCTGCAGCATCAAATATTCGCAAGATACTGTACGTGTGAAAAGACCCTTGAAGTGAATCTGTATGCTGCAATTCACATTACAAACTACTGGCACTGTAAGCTGTTTGGGCATGGACATACATGGTACCTTTTATATACATTGGGGGCAAAAAAGTATTGTCAGCCACGAATTGTGCAAGTTCTCTCACTTAAAAAGATGAGAGGGGCCTGTAATTTTCATCATAGGTATACATCAACTATGAGACACATAATGAGAAAAAAAATCCATAAAATCACATTGTCTGATTTTTAAAGAATTTATTTGCAAATTATGGTGGAAAATAAGTTCATTTCAATACTTTGTTATATACCCTTTGTTGGCAGTGAGAGAAGTCATACGTTTTCTGTAAGTCTTCACAAGGTTTTCACACACTGTTGCTGGTATTTTGGCCCAGATCTCCTCTAGAGCAGTGATGTTTTGGGGCTGTCGTTGGACAACACAGACTTTCAACTCCCTCCAAAGGTTTTCTTTGGGGTTGAGATCTGGAGACTGGCTAGGCCACTCCAGGACCTTGAAATGCTTCTTGCGAAGCCACTCCTTCGTTGCCTGGGCAGTATGTGTTTGGGATCATTGTCATGCTGAAAGACCCAGCCATGTTTCATCTTCAATGCCCTTGCTGATTGATGGAGGTTTTCACTTAAAATCTCACGATACATGGCCCCATTCATTCTTTCCTTTACACGGATCAGTCGTCCTGGCCCCTTAGCAGGAAAACAGCCCCAAGGCATGATGTTTCCACCCCCATGCTTCACAGTAGGTATGGTGTTCTTTTGCATTCTTTCTCCTCCAAACACTACGAGTTTAGATTTTACCAAAAAGTTCTACTTTGGTTTCATCTGACCATATGAAATTCTCCCAATACTCTTCTGGATCATCTAAATGCTCTCTAGTAAACTTCAGATGGGCCCGGACATGTACTGGCTTAAGCAGGGGGACACGTCTGGCACTGCATGATTTGAGTCCCTGGAGGCATAGTGTATTGCTGATGGTAGCCTTTGTTACTTTGGTTCGTGTGGTTCTCGGATTGTTGCTCACTTTTCTTGTGATCATTTTGACACCACGGGGTGAGATCTTGCATGGAGCCCCAGATTGAGGGAGATTATCAGTGGTCTTGTATGTCTTCCATTTTCTAATAATTGCTCCCACAGTTGATTTCTTCATATCAAGCTGCTTGCCTATGCAGATTCAGTCTTCCCAGCCTGGTACAGGTCTACAATTTTGTTTCTGGTGTCCTTCGACAGCTCTTTGGTCTTGGCCATAGTGGAGTTTGGAGTGTGTCATTAATACAGGTAACGAGTGGAGGACAGAGGAGACTCTTAAAGAAGAAGTTACTGGTCTGTGAGAACCAGAAATCATGCTTGTTTGTAGGTGACCAAATACTTATTTTCCACCATAATTTGCAAATAACTTCTTTAAAAATCAGACAATGTGATTTTAAAGTATTTTTTTTTCACTATGTCTCTCATAGTTGAGGTATACCTATGATAAAAAAAAATTAAGTGGGAGAACTTGCACAATTAGTGGCTGACTAAATACTTTTTTGCCCCACTGCATATGTCTGGTCTTCCATAACATAGAAAGATGCTTTATTCTCTGGTGCAAGGCGTGAAAGAGGCATTCCCAAGCCCTATAAAGTGCCAAGGGCTGGAATGCCTTCTCACTCCCCATCCCTATCCCTGATTGACTGTTTCCAAATCTGTCATCTGTGTACAATTTGTATGCACAACATGAATGGTAGGGCGAGCAAGGAGGCGTTCCAGCCCTCAGCACTTCAGGGACTTGGGAACACCTCTTAGACACTTTGCAACAGAGAATAAAAGCATTCTTCTACTTTATGGAAGCACAGATAGATATATGAAAGGTACCATGTGTCTCCTTGTCCTAGCAGCTATCAAACAATATCAGCAGCTTGGAGCGTGAATTGCACCTGACAGATTCCCTTTAACAATAATGAATTCATTTCTTTTTATTTAATTGTATTTGTGCCATAAAAGTATATGCAACATAAACAATGTGAACAGTAATGTAATACTGACTAACAAATATTGAAAGAAGAAAAAAACAGAATGCATCAACTAATAACACCTAAAACATGTATAAAGGTCAGACAAAGTATCATAAGAAAAACATATAGATTAGTAAAATAAATATTGAAAAAAAAGAAAACGGATGGAAAAAAAAAAGGAATAACAACATGTGAAATGAAAGTAAAGAGAGACCATAGATTTCCATTATTCAAATGAAGGAATTGCATGGCAAGTGGGCTAGCAGTGAGTATGTAAAGTAACAAAACTTTCACCTAAAAAATTTTTATTTGACTATTCTGGCACAAGTAAACAGGTTTCATTCATCAAATCTTACAAAAGACTGTGTACCTGGATTATTATCCAACTAATTCATAAACATCCAGATATTTACACATTTTGAGAAAAATCTATTGTGAAATGTTCATAAGAAAGCACAGAATATAAAATATATTATATGCAATAGTATATTAGGTACAAACAGACCATTTGCTATACCTCACACTATTACCGTATATACTTGAGTATAAGCCAACCTGAATATAAGCCGAGGCCCCTAATTTTACCCCAAAAACCCAGGAAAAGTTATTGACTCGACTATAAGCCTAGGGTGGGAAATACATCATCCCGCCATGTAATCATCCAGACCCCCGTCATCATCCCCCCCCTCATCATCACGGCCTGTCAATCCCTTCATCAATGGTCTTTAACCTGCGGACCTCCAGATGTTGCGAAACTACAACTCCCAGCATGCTCGGAAAGCCATCGGCTGTCCGGGCATGCTGGGTGTTGTAGTTTTGAAACCTCTGGAGGTCCGCAGGTTGAAGACCACTGCGGCCTTTGTCATCATCCAGCCCCCCCCCCCTTTGTTTTGTACTCACCTCCCCTCGGCGGGAAGTTAGGGTGAGCTGGTCCGGGCCATCTATGCTGCAGGGACCATCCAGTGGTCATGGTTAATCGTCGCGGGCTGTCCATCTTCACCGGGGGGGCCTCTTCTCTGCGCTTTGGGTCCGGACTAGTGACGTTGCCTTGACGACGACGCACAGGGACGTTGCTCATGAATGTCCCTGTGCGTCGTCGTCAAGGCAACGTAACTACTCCGGGGCCGGGCCCGAACCGCGGAGAAGAGGCCCCCCCCTGGTGAAAATGGACAGCCCGCAACGACTAACCATCCCCACCGGATGGTCCCTGCAGCAGAGATGGCCCGGACCAGCTCACCCTAACTGCCGAGGTGGGGTGAGTACAAAACAAAAGGGGGGGGGGGCTGGATGATGACGAAGGCCGCAGTGGTCTTCAACCTGCGGACCTCCAGAGGTTTCAAAACTACAACACCCAGCATTCCCAGACAGCCGATGGCTGTCCCGGCATACTGGGAGTTGTAGTTTTGCAACATCTGGAGGTCCGCTGGTTGAAGACCACTGATGAAGGGATTGACAGGCGGAGAGTTCACTGGAGTATAAGCCGAGGGGGGGGGGGGGCGTTTTCAGCACGAAAAATCTTGAATAACTCGGCTTATACTCGAGTATATACGGTATGTTTTCTGGTTGTATTATGTTTTCTTGAGTTTTCTTTTTCCTAGTTGTTTTCCCAGTTGTATTTTAGCCTTTAGCCATTGCATAGTCTTTTGACTCTTTTTTTGAAGCCTTATGGGACATCTCAACCTAAAGCAGTGTTTTCTAAACAGTTTGTGTACTTGCACTTGGGAAGGCGAACATTGCTGAGTACTGCTAAATAGACAAAGGATGGAGCACTAGCTGCACATGTGTGGTGAACCCCTTATTGTGTGGGACATTTCAACTTCATTCTGATCAATGGTGGGTGTCCCTACAGCTGGCTATACACCAATTACTTACTTATCTCCTGTCCTGTTGGTAGGGGATAACTTTATATTGCTCTTCACATTTACCAAACACTTTTTCCGTTTGACATGTCTCTGAAAAGCCAAAAGTTTTGACCAACCATAAGAATGAGCAGGGAGACACGCACGCTGGTCAGCTTCCAGCGATCTCCCTTCACTTGCATAAACATATAATGAATCCAGTCTATTGAAACGGGACAGAATTTGCTGCAGGCCATGGAGTGAAGCACTCAGGCGCGTGCTTCTTTCTGGCTTTCCTAATGATCATTAGACCCTGACCGATCAAAACATTTCACATACCTTTGTGTCATGTCAAACATTTTGGTAAATGACATTGACGCATTAAATTGTGAGAATATCCTTTTCAATCTATGAGATATGTCGGGCAATAAATAATTGGATGCCAGGTATAATACTATTTTAGGACTTTCCAAAAGTCTGCCATCTATGATTAAGATGTATCAAAACTAGTGCAAGAAAAACAGTGGAGGGGTATTTTCCAAAGGACAGCAGTGATCTTTTTGGTTGCTAAGGCCAATGCAATTCCGAGACTATTTCTAGTATTGATAAAGCTCCTGCTATGCTTTTCCCGTTTGACTGGTGCAGGGGAAATGAACCCAATTCTATTACAGCTCTGTCTTTATTTGCTTACTTTTACATGAAGCTTTATTTTCTCAGTAATTGTAAAAGGGTTGTTTTGTTGTCCTTAGCGAATCACAAATGGATATAAAATAGTTACAAGACTTCTGTGAGCTTTCTCCAAGCCGTCTAACAATTCCACTGTGATCACTTTCTCATTTTACTAGCTGCGCTCCAGTTTCCTAAGTTACATTCACACCTCTAAAGAAAGCAGCACAAGCCACTTGCTCCTTGGCTAAATTACCCCGGTGCCTTTCAGACTAGTCCTGTGCAGCTATTAAAAGTATGTTACATGAAAAGCCAGACAGCGAAAAGGCAGCATTACTATTGTGCATATTAGTGGTTTTCCTGTACTATCCTTGTGAAATGATACTGGTAACTCTGTTAGGAAGATGACCTCCGATTCTGAGTTCACTGAACACCAATTCCCAACACATATCATTCTTTCTGACGGAGGCAAGCGAACTACTGCTTGAAATAGATGGTCAGAAAAGAACACACAGACAGCAACTTAAAGGGGTACTCCGGTGAAAACCTTTTTTCTTTTAAATCAACTGGTGGCAGAAAGTTAAACATATTTGTAAATTACTTCTATTAAAAAATCTTAATCCTTCCAGTACTTATTAGCTGCTGAATGCTACAGAGGAAATTCCTTTCTTTTTGGAACACTGATGACATCACGAGCACAGTGCTCTCTGCTGACATCTCTGTCCATTTTAGCAACCGTGCATAGCAGATGCATGCAAAGGGCAGCATGGTGGCTCAGTGGTTAGCACTGCTGCCTTGCAGTGCGGGGGACTTGGGTTCAAATCCCACTAAGGGCAACAATAAATAAAGCATCATTATTATTATTATAATAACGTCAGCAGAGAGAACTGTGCTCGTGATGTCATCAGAGAGCATTTCAAAAAGAAAAGAATTTCCTCTGTAGTATTCAGCAGCTAATAAGTACAGGAAGTATCAAGATTTTTTTTATAGAAGTAATTTACAAATATGTTTAACTTGCCACCAGTTGATTTAAAAGAAAAAAGGTTTTCACCGGAGTACCCCTTTAACCATAATCTGCACAAACATTTCCCAACCAAAGCACCATAATAGTAAATAATGTAGGAAAACATGACACACACAAAAGAAAGCCCACAAAATCAAAGCCTGACCCTGTTAGTAAATAAGGTTTATTGTCTCAATAGGGTATGTTTGGTTTTCTGTCAGATAGTTGTGACATTGATGGGTATTTATCAATTTTGCCTGTTGACAGTTGCTTTTTACCCTTTTATTTTTCACTTTGGTTTTCGTGGACATGCACCAAATTTATCATTTGATGCAAGTTGTTAGTAATTTTGGCTCAAATGTTGAAATCAGCTGTTCCCAGCGCCTCTTACACAGAACTTACCACCACAGAGGACGCGTATGTCACCCTGTAGAGCAGCCATTTCGGAGTCCCTCCTGCAGTATATCAGCAAGCGACATGAGTTATTTTCTTTTGTGGGGTTTATAGCCACCATGTGAAATGGATTTTATTTTCAACTTGGGTAGTTTTTTTTTCTTTTGTTACTTTATTGCAGTGGTCTTCAACCTACGGACCTCCAGATGTTGCAAAACTACAATTTCCAGCATGCCCAGACAGCCGTTGGCTGTCCGGGCATGGTGGGAGTTGTATTTTTGCAACATCTGGAGGTCCGCAGGTTGGAGACCACTACTTTAGTGCTTTACCTTTCCTGAACCTGTGTGGCCATGTCCAATGCTGGCTCAACGGAGGGTGAAGGTCCCTCAGAGACAACTATGTCGCAGGATAGTATTGAGCAGCCCTGGAGGTATCGCTGCTTTCACAATTTTTTTTTTTAATGTATTTTGACGCCTTTACATTTTCTGACATTGTTAAGTGTGTTTTCCATGTGCAAAATTTCTTGGCGGGGATTTGCGCCAAAAAAACGGGATTTGCGCCAAAATTGCACCAGAGATCGATTGGCGCAAATGATGAATTACTGACTAAAGTTGAAATCACACACAGGACCGTGTGATTTTGAGAAAGTTGTAAAAATGACAGTGGAGAAGATGCGCCAAACTTTGGCACAAAAAGACACTGCGCCAAAATATTGCGCCAAAGTTACGTAAAAAAATTCCTCCCATTATGTGTACATGATTTTCCCTCAGTTAACAATAGTATGTGTTTGTTTAGAAGAGTTTTATTTTATGGAAGAATATCTGTTCTGGCACATAAGTGTACTTTTCTTAACTATGATAGTTATAGGAAATGTCTCTTAAAGACAGTCCAGTGATCAGCTGATAACTTCAGGAGTTGCAGACAGCGAGAAATTTAGCTCTATGCATCTATATGCCCTAAGTTATTCTGCAGCTTTAGAAAGTTTAAGATCATGCTGCATTTTTTTGTTTTTATTTTCAATGATTTAATGACTTTAAAAGAGTTTTTCCTGTTACGAATATGATGGCTTATCAGTGGGAGACTGACCTCTGAGATCCTAACTTATTCTAACAGTCTACCAATTTGACTCGGTCGGAGCTAACTTGTTTTGTCTGCTGATTGCTGGCTCTACTACACAGGATGTTTGCAGACTTCAACAAGGAGGACATGTCCGTCCAGGACTGCCGCAGGCTGATCCACAGTCGGCTTAGAGACTTTTCCATCTTGGACAGTCCGGACGTCGATGAAGAAAAGGACTAACGCCCCTCTACTTCCCCACCTCTCCATATGTTTGCTGAGTAGTTTGGCCCTGTGACCCGCACCTCCTTACCCCCATAGACCCCACACCCCCCTCCCCGATCACAGATTGTAATGCATTGTTTTTTTTTTTTTACTTTGTTTCTTCATTAATGAGTGATGGATCGGAATGTTAGTGCAGCATGTGGAGCGGAATGTTAGTGCAGCATGTGGTACAGTGTATAGCTTAGGGAACCTGTGCTGTATATTGTACTGTCATGCTATGTATGATTGTAATTTATTGTATGATTTGTAATGAAGACTGAATGGTCACCCAAGCCCTTTCAATAAACTAATTTTTTTGATTACCTAATATGATAGGGGCTTCATTCTCAGAATCCAAGATCAATTCCCCCCCCCCCCCATCATGAAGTGATAGGTTATCTTTGCCATCACATAATAGGAATTAAAAAAAAACTTTAAACTGTTCATTGTTAGACTGGTAGACACATGTCATGGTCATATTTTGGTTTTTGCCACAGTGTTGTGGCAGAAGTACAGCAACTTTCCAAAGATAGACTAATTTGTGCAGTTTGCACATTTTCCAGTTCCACTGTTTATGGTGAAAGACTTCAGTTCTGCAGTTGCATTCAGCATGTAGCCATAGTTCATAAAGAAGAGCCTATATAATGAAAGGGGTGTAATTAATTACTGCTCCTTTACCCTCCTACTAGACGCTGATGGAAATATATCCATAGTCAAATTGTCGGTAAGGAATGTACAGTATTTATTTAGTTTTTATTCATGTATTACTTTTCTTTTGTAAAGATGTTTATACAGGAGACAGCGGACTTCATATATTAGAATTAACCTCATTAGAGCTCAGCTGTCATGTCTTAAACACGTTTGAAAAAAATGATAACTGCCCTATGATGGGGGGCTATAGACAAAATGGACAGATTTTGCATATGTATAGTTTTGCTAAATGAAGCTCAGTTCACTCTTTTACACTCTTTTACATCAATAATCAATAAAAGTGAAGTTTTAGGGGTGGGAATTAATAGGGGTTTGTACCCCGGGCTCAGGCCTGTGGGTTTGGTTATTATTCAGTTGTCTCCTTACTTACCTGGGGTTCAGTTTACAGTTTGTTCACACACATCAGGGTCTCCTGATTTCTCAATTTCTCCACTTGGTCCGTCATTTTTCCATCATATGCTCACCACAAACATTAAATACATCAAATTACTGATCATCACAATAAAAACTCCCCTAGGGAGTTGCTTCTCTCAATCACAATATTTCATCTGGGTACAGGCATTTAATATTTCCAAAAGAATGATACATGTAAGAGGGATTATGTAATTCTAAAGGGATTGACTGCCAATCTATTGTGAAGACTAAAAGGATAGTTGTATTTGGAACCTGTTCATTGTGCAGAGCGTACATACCTTGAGTAGCCATATATGTAACGTAGATCATTAACCCCTTAACGACCACGAACATAAATGTACGTCCTAGTTTGGCTGGACTTCCCGCACCAGGACGCTTATTTACGTCCTGTGTATGACCGCGAGCATCGGAACGGTGCTCACGTCATACACGGCAGGTCCCGGCTGCTAGTAGCATCTGGGGACCTGCCCGCAATGGCCGACATCAGCGATCGCGCGGATGTCCGCCATTAACCCCTCAGATGCCGTGATCAATACAGATCACGGCATCTGCGGCATTGCGGTGCTTTGAATGGATGATCGGATTGCCCGCAGTGCTGCCGCGGCGATCCGATCATCCAGCATGGCGGCCAGAGGTCCCCTCACCCGGCTCCAGCCGTCTCCCGGGATCTTCTGCTCTGGTCTGAGATCGAGCAGACCAGAGCAGAAGATCGCCAATAATACTGAGCAGTGCTGTGTCCTATACATAGCACTGCACAGTATTAGCAATCAAAGGATTGCTATAGTAATAAAAAGTATAAAAAAATTTAAAAATGTAAAAATAAAAAGTGAAAAAAATCCCCTCCCCCAATAAAAATGAAAATTGTCAGTTTTTCCCATTTTACACCAAAAAGCGTATTTTTTTTAAATAAACATATTTGGTATCGCCACATGCATAAATGTCTGAACTATCAAAATATAATGTTAATTATCCCGTACGGTGAATGGCGTAAACGTAAAAAATATAAAAATTTAAAAAATGCTGCTTTTTTGTCACATTTTATTAAACATTTTTTTTTAGAAAAAACGATCCGAAAGTTTTAGATATGCAAATGTGGTATCTAAAAAAAGTACAGATGACGGTGCAAAAAATGAGCCCTAATACCGCCCTATATATGGAAAAATGAAAAAATTATAGGTGGTCAAAATAGGGCGATTTTAGATAACTGTTACGCCTAGCGCTCCGGGTCCCCGCTCCTCCCCGGAGCGCTCACGGCGTCTTTCTCCCTGCAGCGCCCCGGTCAGTCCCGCTGACCGGGAGCGCTGCACTGTCATGGCCGTCGGGGATGCGATTCGCACAGCGGGACGCGCCCGCTCGCGAATCGCATCCCAGGTCACTTACCCGTCCCGGTCCCCTGCTGTCTTGTGCTGGCGCGCGCGGCTCCGCTCTCTAGGGCGCGCGCGCGCCAGCTCTCTGAGACTTAAAGGGCCAGTGCACCAATGATTGGTGCCTGGCCCAATTAGCTTAATTGGCTTCCATCTGCTCCCTGGCTATATCTGATCTCCTCCCTTGCACTCCCTTGCCGGATCTTGTTGCCTTGTGCCAGTGAAAGCGTTTAGTGTGTCCAAAGCCTGTGTTACCTGAACTTCTGCTACCCATCCTGACTACGAACCTTGCCGCCTGCCCCCGACCTTCTGCTACGTCTGACCTTGCCTCTGCCTAGTCCTTCTGTCCCACGCCTTCTCAGCAGTCAGCGAGGTTGAGCCGTTGCTAGTGGATACGACCTGGTTGCTACTGCGGCAGCAAGACCATCCCGCTTTGTGGCGGGCTCTGGTGAAAACCAGTAGCCTCTTAGAACCGGTCCACTAGCACGGTCCACGCCAATCCCTCGCTGACACAGTGGATCCACAACCCGTAAGCCGAATCGTGACAATAACTGATTTTGTACAAAAAGTTTTAGATTTTTTTTAAGCGGTACAAAAATATAAAAGTATCTAGCCATGGGTATCATTTTAATTGTATTGACCCACAGAATAAAGAACACATCATTTTTACCGTAAATTGTACAGTGTGAAAACGAACCCCTCCAAAATGTGCAAAATTTTGGTTTTTATTTAAATTTCCTCCCTAAACCTCCCTAAAATTTTTTTTTTGGGGTTCGCCGTACATTTTATGGTAAAATGAGAGGTTTCATTACAAAGTACAATTGGTCACGCAAAAACCAAGCTCTTATATGGGTCTGTAGATGGAAATATAAAATTGGCCTTGTCCTTAAGGTGAAAATGGGCTTGGTCCTTAAGGGATTAAAGAGGTATTCCAGTTAAAAACAATTTTTTTCATATTAACTGGCTCCAGAAAGTTAAACAGATTTGTAAATAATTTCTATTAAAAAAATCTTAATCCTTCCAGTACTTATCAGTAGCTGAAGTTGAGTTGTTCTTTTCTATCTGACAACAATGCTCTCTGCTGAGACCTCTGTCTGTCTTAGGAAGTGTTCAGAGTAGGAACAAATCCCCATAGCAAACCTCTCATGCTCTGGACAGTTCCTGAGACAGACAGAGGTGTCAGCAGAAAGCACTGTGGTCAGACAGAAAATAACAACTTCAGCAGCTGATAAGTACTGGAAGGATTAAGATTTTTTAATAGAAGTTATTCAATACGCTGTTCTACTTTCTGGAGCCAGTTGATATGATGAAAAATGTTTTTTACTGGAAGACCCCTTTAAAGCAGATCTGTCAGCCACAAACCAATGGCAAAAATAAGCCCATAGTTAGGTATTCTCATCAGTATTCAGGTTATACCTTCATTATCTTCATAGTCCTTTCCAGCACCGAGCCAGGGTTAGCAAGCCTATCTCCACCTATTTTCATGCCGGATAGTGGGGATGGGATAAAGGTGTATGCAAGCAGGTAAATGATAAATAAGTCCCTGCTCTTTCTATGTCTATTACTCCAGTGGGTGGTCCTAATTAGTGACTAATAACCATGTTTATATGCACACTTATAGAGAGAAGGATGTCCCCTGGACTCATTACCATAGAATGAACAACTAGTTAAATTGCTAGTTATATGGTATCCTATCCCCCCCAAACTATATACACAATTCCTGTTGGTCTATAACATGCTCTCTACAGATACAGTTTAACATATCCAACGTAACAGATTGATTGAGGGTCAATTTTGTAGCACCTGGTACACTTTATCTGGAATTACCAAGTTCATGTAAAATGAGCCTGATTCACGCCCCCTCAGCCCACAGAATTACACCTCCTGAGACTAGCATTCACACCCTTTTTTTTTTTTTTTAAGTTTATGACCATCTGAATATTTAAGGAAAAGCCTAGACAACCAAATTGTAAAATTTCAATGTCAACAAACAAAAAACCGTGTTGGAATCCGGACACCAGAGGCTAAAATACGGTGTACAAAATGCATTTTTTAACAACTAGATTAACAACTTAAGGAGGAATGGCGTACCTGTACACCCTCGTCATACTCCCTTTCTATGATGTGGGCTCAGGAGCTGATAGTTGACAGCGTTTAAATAATAAAAAGAAACAGTCCCGGCAGCTCAGTGGTAAAACCGAAGTGTCCCGATCAGCTTTGAGGACAACAGGAGAGCCCTTACCTGCTTCTTCTCCATCTGATCCTTACTCTGAAGCTCCAGTCAGCCATGGCAGGATGGAGCAGCAGAGCACCGATAACACTGATCAATGCTATGCAATGGCATAGCATTGAACAGTGTATGCAATCAGTAGATTGCATGTAATAGTCCCCTATAGGGACTAAAATATAGTGTAAAAAAAAAAAAGTTAATAAATGTGAATTGACCCCTTCCCTTCTAAAAGAAAAATATGCAAACAAAAATAAACATAAACATATGGAGTATTGCCGCGTGTGTAAATGTCCGAACTAAAAAACTAAAAAAATATTATGTTAATAAAACTGCACGGTCAATGGCGTTTATGTAAAGAAAATACCAAAGTCCAAAATTGTGTAATTTTGGTCACTTTGTAAACCCTAAATAAATATATAAAAAGCGATCAAAAAGTCCCATAAAAGCAAAAATGTTACTGATAAAAACAACAGATCACAGCACAAAAAAATGAGCCCTCACACATCCCCGTATACTATAAAAAAGTTATAGAGGTCAGAAGAGGACATTTTTAAACATACTAATTTTGTTGCAATATTTTGTTAACAGAAGTAAAACAAAATCAAACCTATATAAGTTGGGTATTAATTTAATTGTATTGACCTACAGAATAAAGATAAAGTGTCATTTTTACCGAAAAGTGCACAGCCTAGAATCGGAAGCCCCCAAAACCCCACAAATATTTTATTTCTGGTATAGCTGTAGATTGTGTGGTGAAATGATTGATGGTATTAAAGTAAAATTGGTGGTGCAAAAAACAAGCCCTCATATGGGTCTGTAGGTGGAAAATTAAAAGTGTTATGATTTTTAGAAGGTGAGGAGGAAAAAAAACTAAAGTGCAAACATGAAAAAAAAGTGGTCCTTAAGGGGTTAAGCAGGTCATAAATGTACGGCCCTGCCACCAGGGACTTAACGCACCAGGGTGTAAATGTACACCCTTATCGTTAAATGAATATGAAGCAAGCATAGCAGCTGTTCTGGCTTCATAATAGTGAGTGTCGGCTACTATTAGTCACTTACTGCTAATGATGGGTAATGGTGCTGCCTGTCATTAATGGTGAGTGACTTATGATCGCGGAGGTCAAAGCTAAAATGGCAATGGAGAGTCCTCTTACCTGCCACTGGTTCCCAGATCCAATGCTGCAGCCTGGCTATGCATTATACAGGGAACACAATTTAATGAATGCATATAAGTCATGGGGACTTAAAAAGTGTACAATAAAAAAATGTTTTTAAAAGGATGTAAAAGCCCCCACCCTAAAATCACCATTCTCTTCCCATTTTAATTATAATTGTAAATATAATGTTTATGATCCTGCATGGTTAACGGTGTAAAAGTAAAAAAAAAAAATCAAATGCCCAAATTGGTGGTTTTCTTTTCAATTTACTCCCCACAAATAATGTTTTATTTTTTTTTTTTTTTTGTTTAGCCATACATTTTATGGTAAAATGAAAGGTATCCCTACAATATACAATTGGTTGCACAAAAAACAGGCCCTCATATTGGTCTGTAGATGGCAAATTAAAATAGTTATGCCTCTTAAAGAGGGAGGGGGGGGACAAAATTGCAAAAATGACAAAAACTAAGCACTTTAGTATACTTTTATTGAGTATAAAACCAAATTGTTTGCATCTGTCCAACAACAATTTGAACAAACAAATGAATTATTTTGAAAATATGTTTGCAATCTTCAGAAAAATGTTCAGATGTGTATAACTAACCCTATCTTTCATTATATTTACACAATATGCCAGCGTCCTACCATGTATAGATCACATTTCCTTTCTAGATATATAGTGTGTGTGTATAAACATGAGTATTTCTATTTACAGGCATTTGGTCTTAGATAACACACTTGTTATCACTTGGCCTTACACTGGCAGGATATTAAACTGATAAGAATAGATACAGCACTTGATCTCATCCGAGCACTGCTGAGTGTCATACTTATGTTAAAACATTTTTAGCTTTGTGAAATCATTGCCAAGCAATGTACAGTAAACTGTATATTTATATCTTTACCCAGACTGTGCTGTAATGTGCATCATTTCAGGGATATTTACAGAATACTCCAGATATATTCACATTCCTATTTTGGGGATCTTGTTAGTTTTAGCACCTTGTGTATTCTTTGCAATGTTTGTCTGAAATTTGTGTTATTTATTTACCCACTCACATCTATGACTGTTATCAGTTTCCGCCATTTAGAAAAGTAATATTTTAGATAGGTGGATATCAATCCGTTTGGCCCTATTGTTTTCCTCACAGTAAATTGGGACCAGATATGTCTTGGAGTTTCTAATTACACTGACTTAGGCTGGGTTCACACTACGTTTTCTCCCATACGGGAGCGCATACGGCAGGGGGGAGCTAAAACCTCGCGCTCCCGTATACCTTCGTATGCGTTCCCGTATGTCATTCATTTCAATGAGCCGGCCACGGTTTGAGGTCCGGTTGTAAAAGCGCATACGACGCAAAAATGAGCCGACCGGACCGAACGTTTCACTCCGGCCGGCTCATTGAAGTGAATGACATACGGGAACGCATACGAAGGCATACTGGAGCGCGAGGTTTTAGCTCCCCCTGCCGTATGCGCTCCCGTATGGGAGAAAACGTAGTGTGAACCCACCAGTATGTACATTTAGGACCAGAGTGGTGTGTAGTCTTCTTTTGGGTTTACTGGTCTAAGCCGATTAAGAAATGTTGGCCTATGTTCGTATGAATTCTTATCATTTACTTAGATATTATTCCACTCTTTACAACCCCTTCCCCCAAAAAATCCCAATGAAAATCTCCAATGAATTGGCATCAGGGTGATGTGTGTGATTCCATCCTAAGATCTGTAGAATTTCATGTTTAGGATATTCATATTTGTGCACACAGTTCTTAGATGGTCTCTGATTTTCAGCCTCTTAAATACATTATTCTCCTAAGCAATTGTGTAATTTCTTGTAGTTTTCTACCAAATGTGTTTCTATTCATACTTGCTAACTTATGGTTACAGGCTTTAGAAAAATATTTGGACATAAATCATACCTCTTTTTCTGATTAAACCACTTTTAGAAGATGCTCCATTAGTGCAATAAAAAATGAGGCATTGTTGCCATGGAAAAACTGCTGCCCCTTTTCCCAAGCTTGATATTTCTTCTGGAAGACCAGGAGGATGCCTTTTTCCCCCAAAAGTGGGCAAGTAAATCTATATTATAAGACAATGGAGAATATTATTATATTAGGGAAAGACATGATAAGTTATGTTACAAAATATCAGAAAATTAATATATAATTTTCAGGTCTGGGAATGCACGCTTAAAACGTGATGAGCACATTCTGGGTTCACCCTAGTGATCAGCCAATGAATGAGAATTTGCTTGCTTGTCGTCTCATTGCTGGTCCTATTACTCAGGGCGATAACAGACTGTTTGGATGATAATCACTCTATGTTATGGGGCTCTTAGAGTGTGGAGAGCAAAATTTGCATTGTGTACCATCCAGTGGTTATCTGGTTGCCTATAAAATTGTGCATAGATGGTTCTGCGAGTATCTGTAGAGTATGACCTTTCAGCTTATGAAATTATAACCGCCATATAAAAGTGCAATCTTTTATGCCTTTGACCTATTAAAGCATATGTTCCACTCTCAAGATACATCTTCCCTTACTTTTGTGCCAAGGAAGTTGTTAGTGCTTTAGGCTTAGTGTCTTCTCCATTCTTTTCAGTAATGAGATTGTTATGTGAACATGGAGCAGGTTCCTGCATTGATCTCTGCTGTGATGCTGGTATGCTGGATACTGAAATACTAAAATCACTCAAATCATAATTGCTTATATCCTTGACTAAATAAAACATTTTATTCTGACTGTGTTTTTGTTATACTATGCTTGCATGGCAGTATGAAAGAAGCATTTCATTGTCCTATAGAATCCAGACATTGCTAGCAAAGGAAGAACACCATGACCTGTTTAACAGTTCTTGTTCGCAGGATGATCAGCCAGGTTATTTTATTTTTAGAAAAGAAAAATTTTTGTATATTTTGTAGCATATAAAAATCTTATTACCCATCCAGCACATTTCTTACATTCAGGACCTTCAACTGTTAAGGTGTCCATGTTACAGATAAAACTGGTTTTCCTTAGTGAAAACTAGTTTTGACTAAATGCCTTTGTGAAAACTAGTATTGACTGCTTTCCAAAGTGAAAACTAGTTTTGACTCAACATCTTTGTGAAAACTAGAATTGACTGCTTTTCCCCAGTGAAAACTAGTTTTGACTGAACGCCTTGTGAAAACTAGAATTGACAGTTTTTTCCTAGTCAAAACCAGTTTTTACTGAATGCCTTTGTTTAAACAACAGTTTTTACTAAACGCCTTCGTACAAGTTAGAATATTTACTGAACACCTTCGTACAAACTAGAATACTTACAGAATGCCTTTGTACAAACTAGAATTTATGCCTTTGTGAAAACTAGAATTGACTGTTATTTTTTTTTCTTTTTCTTTACTTGAGGTTGTTTTTTTGTGACAAATTGTACTTTATATACATTTTTTGATACATGCAGTGTTTTTTCTAGGTTTGAAATTCTCAACTTGTAAGAGAGATAGTCATGCTGAATAAATCTAGTTATTAGGGATGTCCCGATATCATTTTTTTAAGACCGAGTACGAGTACCAATCCTTTTTTTTTTAAGTACCCGCCGATACCAATGACCATACTATTATGAATGCCATGTGACAGGTTTTTTTTTATGGGAAAAAGGTTTTTTTTCAGTTTTTATTAGGGCTTTTATATATTAAAAAAACAAACAAAACATAATGAATGTAAAAGTAAATCCCCAGATAGCTGTCCCATAAATGAAAACCCTCATATCAGCTATAGTAGGTAGCCCCCCCTATTAGCTTGGTAGTTTGTCTCCATAATAGCTTGAAGGTAGTAGATAGCTCTGCACATTAGGTAGGCAGCAGAAGTCCCCCACATTAGGTAGGTAGAAGAGGTCCCCCCCATAGTAGGCAACCGTTCCTTCATAGTTGGCACCAGTTCCTTCATAGTTGGCAGCAGTTCCCCCATAGGAGGCAGCAGTTCCACCATTATAGGCAACAGTTCCTCCATAGCAGGCAGCAATTTCCACCCCCCCCTTCCCTCCGGCATACATACTTCCTGCGACTCTTCTTTTTTTCCCCTGTCGGCTCCAGCGCGGTGCAGCAATCGTGGTGGGGGAGGCACTGGTCTTGAGGCAAGATGGCTGGCTATCAGCCACCATCTTACCAGGCACATCGCTACACGTTCAGTGGCGGCCAGTATCTGCATGATGTACATGTACGTCACAGGTCAGGAAAACCTTCCATGACATACATGTATGTCATGCGTCGGGAAGGGGTTAAAACTAGTTTTTACTAGACACAATGATGTCACAGTACAGGGATAATGCACACAGTACAGGGATAATGCACACAGTACAGGGATAATACACAGTGATGAGTGATGTCACATTACAAGGATAACCCCAATGATGTCACAGTACTAAGATAATGCACACAGTGATGTTACAGTATAGAGTAAATAGGCAGTGATGTCAACGTGTTGGAGTGGGGTAGTATAAAATGGCAAGGGCCAGGGCACAGTATTCATTCTCTTACCTTTGTAACTTGCTAATCTTCTGTTCTCTTGCAGTCTCAAATCTTTCCTTTGACCCCAGCAGGCCTCTGTGTGAGTCTGAGATCACATGCACAACAGGGGGTGGAGAAGGGGAGGAGCTGAGCAGACAGGCCAAGATTGCTGAGTGTATGGCAGTGTTTTCCAAGCAGATGTTTCAAAACTACAACTCCCAGCATTTTGCTCAAAATAAGAGTGTTATTTGCCTTGATAGGTGTCTAAGAAATGGCTGTCCAAAGAGCATGAAGCGGATTACATTCTTTGTCAGTAACCAAGCTGTGTATGTCAACCCAATTATGGAGAAACATAAAAGTCTGAGCCCCATTTTTTCACCGTCATGATCTGACAATCTTTAGGTCAGGCTTACTTGTGACTTTTTATAGCACCACTGATTGATTTTAAGGGTATTTAAGTTTGCCTTTATGCAGCACTGTGCTGTGGTTTTCTCTGAGATGAGGGTGCTGCTGTCCTGAAGCTTCCATTGATTTTTAGTGAAAGCATCAGAGCAAAACCATAAGGAAAGAGTTGTTTTTATTGATATCACATTTGTGTATATAAAACTCTTATTAATTCTTTTATAATTTTTTTTACTAAAATAAAAAAATGTTTTTATGTTAATGTGGTTTACCATACGGGAACATTCACATTATATTTTATTCGTTCAGACATTTACGCACGCGGCATTACCAAATATGTTTATTATTTTATAGATTTTTTACACTTTTTGGGGGTAAAATGTGAAAAAGGGACATTTTACATTTTCATTGGGGATGGTGATTTTTCAAATTTTTTTAAAACTTTTTTTTACTTCTTTTTTTTACACTTTAATAGCAACCAGTTGATTGCTAATACAGTTCAGTGCTATGCATAGGGCATAGTACTGATCAGTGTTATCGGCTATCTTCTGCTCTGGTCTGCTCGATCTCAGACCAGAGCAGAAGAAGTCGGGAAGGCGGCGGAGGCAGGTGAGGGGAGCTCCGTCCACCATGTTAGCTGATCTGATCCCCATGGCCGATCAGATCAGCATAAAATGTAGCCGCGCTGCCGCAGATGCCATGATCTGTATTGCCTGTACACATTTGCCTTACCCCACACTGTACATCCATTGTACCTCTATTCTCTACCCTGCCTCGTTATTATATCCTCGATTTTACTATCTTTCAGTATTGTACTCTTTGGACCTGAGGAAGGCACCTTAAGTGTGCCGAAACGCGTTGCCCACTCTTTTTTGCAAAATAAACAAGTTTTACCTGTGCTGGCTTGAGTCTCTCCATCCTTTCATACACATACAGCAGCGCCTCCATTAAAAACCGGCCTTTTTTCTGTAGCTACCAGCTACCTATCCCGTCTCTCCACTGGCTCTTGCATAAGAGCCCAGACCCGGTCGGAGTGCAGCAGCTTTCGTATAACAGCTCACAACCACAACTGGTGAGCCACCAGCAAGATCTGGCAACAGATTCTGCATTTCATTCCACCCTGGGAGCGCCCCCCATTTTTCACCCTACTATCCACATGATCTGTATTGATCATGGCATCTGAGAGGTTAATGGCAGACATCCACGTGATTGCGGATGTCGGCCATTACCGGCGGGTCCCTGGCTGCTATCAGCAGCCGGAACCTGCTGGACATGACCCGATCATCGCTCCGATGCTCGTGGTGTTGTACAGGACGTAAATGTACATCCAGGTGCGTGAAGTACCACCGCACCAGGACATACATTTACGTCCATGGTCGTTAAGGGGTTAAAGTCGATGGAAGTTGTTTGTTTTATTTAAAGTGAAACTGTGATTTTTGGCACAGAAATTGGCACATTTTCCTGTGTCAAATCTCGTGATTAATGGCCATGTAAACATACCCTACTTATGTGAACATACCCTACTTGTTGGGGTACATCTCCAGTCCAGTGGAATACAATGAGTTGTATGTAGCCTTGTGGAGTACAGCTGTTACTGATTTATTAACCCTTAGCGTTACAAAAAGTGTCAGCGTAGCTCTGACTCTAAAATACTACTTCTGGAATTGGTGGGTGCCAGTATGGCAGTGGAGGAGTTAAGTTTCTGAAAGTAAACTTAAACAATTTCCCTTTATTTAGTAGATTTCCTGGGAGAAGAGCTGTCATCTCTCCTCCGAGTTGCGAGCCTTCCTATTGATCGTGTGATTGAAGTCAGCTTATGCTGTCTGATGGTACAGTGCAAACCTTTTCCCAGTGATTGAGTACTCTCATTTCTTTTTCACTTTTTCAAGTATTGATCCTGCAGCTATGGTTGAACCCACCACTGTGTCTTTCTCCTCATTGTCTCAAAATGGGCCTAACCTCATTTTATAAGCAAATGACAAGGCTTGCTGTACCGGAGGAGTAGAAAAGGAAGAAACAAACAAGCAGTAATTATTTGCAGATGTTTCCATCGCCACAGGGTCAAAACAGTGGAATGTCTCCCCCTGACAATAATCCAATCCATTATTTATGTTGGGATGATCTAATGCTTTGATATTCTCGCCTTTTTTTTATTTAATTTTTTTTAAATGAAGATAAATACCAGTATCGGAAGTATGAAGCTGGGGTTGTGGAAATGACAATGAGAAGACATTTGCAGTACTATAAATTATGTTTTGCCTTTTAAACTCCCGGAAAATATGCACCTTGGAGTTTTCGGTGAAGTCTTTATTCTTCATCTTATTTATTTTGCTGTTATTATTTCTCCATTATTCCTTTCTATTATCTTGTTTTAAATATGCATTATTTTATAAGGTATGCCAGCTCTAAATGATTTAAAGGGGTACTCTGGCGCTAAAACATCTTATCCCCTATCCAAAGGATAGAAGATAAGATGCCTGATCGCGGGGGTCCCGCCGATGGGGACCCCCGGGATCTTCCACGCCGCACCCCATTAGAATCAGTCCCCGGAGAGTGCTCGCTCCGGGTCTGATTACTAGCGATCATGGGGACGGAGCATAGGGACATCACGGCTCCACCCCCGTGTGATTTCACACTCCGCCCACTCAATGCAAGCCTATGGAGGGGGCGTGACACGCCCCCTCCATAGGCTTGCATTGAGGGGGCAGAGCATGATGTCACACGGGGGCGGAGCCGTGACATCACTATGCTCCGTCCCCGTGGCGGGACCCCCGCGATCAGGCATCTTACGCCCTATCCTTTGGATAGGGGATAAGATGTCTTAGCGCTGGAGTACCCCTTTAACTTATTATAAGTTTCGCCCCATTGGCAGGAAGAATGCATTGCTGAAGACTGCATTAGAGCACTAGTTACTGTAGTTCACTATTACAGCTGAAAGAAAAGACATTGGGTGCTCATTGGCCCAGAGCTATATGTGCTGCTAGTGACACAGTGTATATCAACCACTAAGTTTATCTCCTCTCAGCCTCTAAGTAAGTAAGGGTGAGGAAGCTTTGGACACTGTGTCCTGCATCCAGCCCCAACAGGTGTCATATGAATGGTGCAGAGTATGATTTGCCCAGCATGTCCCTACTCTACATGTCTCTGTGTTAATAGCTCTTATACAGAAACACAAATCCAATGATAAGCAAGCTACATTTAAAGACAATCTGTGATCACTCTAAAAAAAGGAGATAGAGTAACCTATAGCTAGCTTCAGGGAAGGGGTGGGGGTAATCATATACCTTTTTATAGCATGTCAATCAGCCCCAAACCCCCTTTTTCCCTTGTGTTCCTGAGATATAGGTTTTGTAGGCCTGATAATTCAGGTAATGGTGCAGAAGCAACCTTAATGATATTGTTTGCTGCTGAAGTCCAGGACTGCACTGCTGGACCCTGGACAGGTGGGAGGTATACAGGACAACACCTGAAGTCCAGGACTGCACTGCTGGATCCTGGACAGGTGGGATGTATGCAGGACAACACCTGAAGTCCAGGACTGCACTACTGGATTCTGGACATGTGGGAGGTATGTAGGACAACACCTGAAGTCTAGGACTGCACTGCTGGACCCTTGACAGGTGGGAGGTATACAGGACAACACCTGAAGTCCAGGACTGCACTGCTGGATCCTGGACAGGTGGGATGTATGCAGGACAACACCTGAAGTCCAGGACTGCACTGCTGGATTCTGGACAAGTGGGAGGTATGTAGGACAACACTTGAAGTCCAGGACTGTACTGCTGGATCCTGGACAGGTGGGATGTATGCAGGACAACACCTGAAGTCCAGGACTGTACTGCTGTATCCTGGACAGGTGGGATGTATGCAGGACAACACCTGAAGTCCAGGACTGCACTGCTGGATCCAGGACAAGTTGGAGGTATGCAGGACAACACCTGAAGTCCAGAACTGCACTGCTGGATCCTGGACAGGTGGGATGTATGCAGAACAACACCTGAAGTCCAGGACTGCACTGCTGGATCCTGGACAGGTGGGATGTATGCAGGACAACACCTGAAGTCCAGGACTGCACTGCTGGATCCTGGACAGGTGGGATGTATGCAGGACAACACCTGAAGTCTAGGACTGCACTGCTGGATCCTGGACAGGTTGGAGGTATGCAGGACAACACCTGAAGTCTAGGACTGCACTGCTGGATCCTGGACAGCTGGGAGGTATGCAGGACAACACCTGAAGTCCAGGACTGCACTGCTGGATCCTGGTCAGGTGGGAGGTATGCTGCTATTTAAACAGTAATAAAAAGTAATATATATATATAGTAATATAAAGTACACATAAGGTCACATAAACCTTATTCTCTTGACAACCAGGAGAGCATGATATGCCTTTTATGGTTAGGATCAGGCGGCATTCCAGCACTGTCTACATTATAGTATTTGTGGGTGGTCCGACCAGTGTCATTGATCATTTAATTTAGCTGTGGTAGATAAGATGTCCTATACGATTCCCTGGGGCATCCAAGTCTAGAATTACAGATGTATTAAATATTCCACTTTTATTATTTGAGATACACTTAACTGCTGATGTAACTTTCTAGGTATGTTATTTAAGAAGAACATTTATAGTGTTAGTCTTTTGAGATCTTTTGTTACTATATTGTAAGATATAAAATATATGACGGATCATTTTACCAAAAATATGCCAGCAGGGTGGCACATCATAGAGACAGAGGTTGACATCAATCCCAGAGAAACCACAGTACAGATAAACAAGATAATTCAAGTGGCAGACTAGAATAGGACCTGTGAGTTCTAACATAGCTCTGTATCATCTGCGATCAGTATGTTCTCATGTTTCTCGGCTTTTTATTAGCTTTAACCTCTTCAAGTCAGAAATGGTTTAGCTGCTTCTGCTATCTTGCAGTCTATATTTACCGTCTGTGCACATTTGTCACGATGCCGGCTGGCAGGTAGTGGACCCTCTGTGCCAGAGAGGGATTGGCGTGGACCGTGCTAGTGGACCGGTTCTAAGCCACTACTGGTTTTCACCAGAGCCCGCCGCAAAGCGGGATGGTCTTGCTGCGGCGGTAGTGACCAGGTCGTATCCACTAGCAACGGCTCACCTCTCTGGCTGCTGAAGATAGGCGCGGTACAAGGGAGTAGGCAGAAGCAAGGTCGGACGTAGCAGAAGGTCGGGGCAGGCAGCAAGGATCGTAGTCAGGGGCAACGGCAGAAGGTCTGGAAACACTGGCAAGGGACACACAAGGAACGCTTTCACTGGCACTAAGGCAACAAGATCCGGCAAGGGAGTGCAAGGGAAGTGAGGTAATATAGGGAGTGCACAGGTGATAACCCTAATTGGAACCACTGCGCCAATCAGCGGCGCAGTGGCCCTTTAAATCGCAGAGACCCGGCGCGCGCGCGCCCTAGGGAGCGGGGCCGCGCGCGCCGGGACAGAACAGACGGGGAGCGAGTCAGGTAGGGGAGCCGGGGTGCGCATCGCGAGCGGGCGCTACCCGCATCGCGAATCGCATCCCGGCTAGCAGCAGGATCGCAGCGCCCCGGGTCAGAGGACGTGACCGGGGCGCTGCAGCGGAGGAGGTGAAGCGAGCGCTCCGGGGAGGAGCGGGAACCCGGAGCGCTCGGCGTAACAGTACCCCCCCCCTTGGGTCTCCCCCTCTTCTTGGAGCCTGAGAACCTGAGGAGCAGACTTTTGTCAAGGATGTTGTCCTCAGGTTCCCAGGATCTCTCTTCAGGACCACAACCCTCCCAGTCCACCAAAAAAAAATTTTTCCCTCTGACCTTTTTGGCAGCCAAAATCTCCTTGACCGAGAAGACGTCCGAGGAGCCGGAAACAGGAGTGGGAGGAACAGATTTGGGAGAAAAACGGTTGAGGATGAGTGGTTTGAGAAGAGAGACGTGAAAGGCATTAGGGATACGAAGAGAAGGAGGAAGAAGAAGTTTATAAGAGACAGGATTAATTTGACACAAAATTTTGAAAGGACCAAGATAGCGTGGTCCCAACTTGTAGCTAGGGACACGGAAGCGGACATATTTAGCGGAGAGCCATACCTTGTCTCCAGGGGAAAAAACGGGGGGAGCTCTTCTTTTCTTATCCGCGAACCTCTTCATGCGTGAAGAAGCCTGTAAGAGAGAATTTTGGGTCTCTCTCCATATAATGGAAAGGTCACGAGAAATTTCATCCACAGCGGGCAGACCAGAGGGCAAGGGGGTAGGGAGGGGGGGAAGAGGGTGACGGCCGTACACCACGAAAAATGGGGATTTGGAGGAAGATTCAGAGACCCTGAAGTTATACGAGAATTCGGCCCATGGAAGGAGATCTGCCCAGTCATCCTGGCGGGAGGAAACAAAATGTCGCAAATAATCACCCAGGATCTGGTTAATTCTTTCTACTTGTCCATTGGACTGGGGATGATATGCAGAGGAAAAATTTAATTTAATCTTGAGTTGTTTACAGAGAGCTCTCCAGAATTTAGACACGAATTGGACCCCTCTATCCGAGACAATCTGCGTAGGCAACCCGTGAAGACGAAAAATGTGTACAAAAAATTGTTTAGCCAACTGAGGCGCAGAAGGAAGACCAGGAAGAGGAATGAAATGTGCCATTTTGGAGAATCGATCAACGACCACCCAAATAACGGTGTTGCCACGGGAAGGGGGTAAATCAGTAATAAAATCCATACCAATCAGAGACCAAGGCTGTTCGGGGACAGGCAGAGGATGAAGAAAACCAGCGGGCTTCTGGCGAGGAGTCTTATCCCGGGCACAGATAGTGCAGGCTCGCACAAAGTCCCCAACATCCGTCTCCAGAGTCGGCCACCAATAGAAGCGGGAGATGAGTTGCACAGATTTCTTGATGCCCGCATGACCTGCGAGATGGGAGGAGTGACCCCATTTGAGGATTCCGAGGCGTTGGCGTGGAGAAACAAAGGTCTTTCCTGGAGGAGTCTGCCTGATGGAGGCAGGAGAAGTGGAGATCAGGCAGTCAGGTGGAATGATGTGTTGCGGAGGGAGATCAACTTCTGAGGCATCCGAGGAGCGAGAGAGAGCATCGGCTCTAATGTTCTTATCGGCAGGACGAAAGTGAATCTCAAAATTAAATCGGGCAAAGAACAGAGACCACCGGGCCTGGCGAGGATTCAGCCGTTGGGCCGACTGGAGGTAGGAGAGGTTCTTGTGGTCGGTGTAGATAATAACAGGAAATCTTGATCCCTCCAGCAGATGCCTCCATTCCTCAAGTGCTAATTTAATGGCTAGAAGCTCTCGATCCCCGATGGAGTAGTTCCTCTCCGCTGGAGAGAAGGTCCTAGAGAAAAAACCACAAGTGACAGCATGCCCGGAAGGATTTTTTTGTAGAAGAACAGCTCCAGCTCCTACTGAGGAGGCATCAACCTCCAATAGGAAGGGTTTGGAAGGGTCAGGTCTGGAGAGCACGGGAGCCGAAGAAAAGGCAGACTTGAGTTGTTTAAAGGAGTCTTCTGCTTGAGGAGGCCAGGACTTGGGATCAGCATTTTTCTTGGTTAAAGCCACGATAGGAGCCACAATGGTAGAAAAATGTGGAATAAATTGCCTGTAATAATTGGCGAACCCCAAAAAGCGTTGGATAGCACGGAGTCCGGAGGGGCGTGGCCAATTTAAGACGGCAGAGAGTTTGTCTGGATCCATCTGTAGTCCCTGGCCAGAGACCAAATATCCTAGAAAAGGAAGAGATTGGCATTCAAACAAACATTTCTCAATTTTGGCATAGAGTTGGTTGTCACGAAGTCTCTGAAGAACCATACGGACATGCTGGCGGTGTTCTTCTAGATTGGCAGAAAAAATTAGGATATCGTCCAGATATACCACAACACAGGAGTATAATAGATCACGAAAAATTTCATTGACAAAGTCTTGGAAGACGGCAGGGGCATTGCACAGTCCAAAGGGCATGACCAGATACTCAAAGTGTCCATCTCTGGTGTTAAAAGCCGTTTTCCACTCGTCCCCCTCTCTGATGCGGATGAGGTTGTAGGCGCCTCTTAAGTCCAATTTAGTGAAGATGTGGGCACCTTGGAGGCGATCAAAGAGTTCAGAGATGAGGGGTAAGGGGTAGCGGTTCTTAACCGTGATTTTATTAAGACCGCGGTAGTCAATGCAAGGACGTAGGGAGCCATCTTTTTTGGAGACAAAGAAAAATCCGGCTCCGGCAGGAGAGGAGGATTTACGGATAAAGCCCTTTTTTAGATTCTCCTGGACGTATTCGGACATGGCAAGAGTCTCTGGGGCAGAGAGAGGATAAATTCTGCCCCGGGGTGGAGTAGTACCCGGGAGGAGGTCGATAGGGCAATCATAAGGCCTGTGAGGAGGTAGAGTCTCAGCTTGTTTTTTGCAGAAAACATCCGCGAAGTCCATATAGGCCTTAGGGAGACCGGATACTGGAGGAACCACAGAGTTACGGCAAGGGTTACTGGGAACCGGTTTTAGACAGTTCTTGGAACAAGAGGACCCCCAACTCTTGATCTCCCCAGTGGACCAATCCAGGGTTGGGGAATGAAGTTGAAGCCAGGGAAGTCCAAGGAGAATCTCCGAGGTGCAATTGGGGAGGACCAAAAGTTCAATCCTCTCATGATGAGATCCGATGCTCATAAGAAGGGGCTCCGTGCGGAAACGTATGGTACAGTCCAATCTTTCATTATTTACACAATTGATGTAGAGGGGTCTGGCGAGACTGGTCACTGGGATGTTGAACCTGTTGACGAGAGAGGCCAAAATAAAATTTCCTGCAGAACCAGAGTCCAAGAAGGCCACTGTAGAGAAGGAGAAGGCAGAAGCAGACATCCGCACCGGCACAGTAAGACGTGGAGAAGCAGAGTAGACATCAAGGACTGTCTCACCTTTGTGCGGAGTCAGCGTACGTCTTTCCAGGCAGGGAGGACGGATAGGACAATCCCTCAGGAAGTGTTCGGTACTAGCACAGTACAGGCAGAGGTTCTCCATACGGCGTCGTGTCCTCTCTTGAGGTGTCAGGCGAGACCGGTCGACCTGCATAGCCTCCACGGCGGGAGGCACAGGAACAGATTGCAGGGGACCAGAGGAGAGAGGGGCCGAGGAGACGAAACGCCTCGTGCGAACAGAGTCCATATCTTGGCGGAGTTCCTGACGCCTTTCAGAAAAACGCATGTCAATGCGAGTGGCTAGGTGAATAAGTTCATGTAGATTAGCAGGAATTTCTCGTGCGGCCAGAACATCTTTAATGTTGCTGGATAGGCCTTTTTTGAAGGTCGCGCAGAGGGCCTCATTATTCCAGGACAATTCTGAAGCAAGTGTACGGAATTGTACGGCATACTCGCCAACGGAAGAATTACCCTGGACCAGGTTCAACAGGGCAGTCTCAGCAGAAGAGGCTCGGGCAGGTTCCTCAAAGACACTTCGGATTTCCGAGAAGAAGGAGTGTACAGAGGCAGTGACGGGGTCATTGCGGTCCCAGAGCGGTGTGGCCCATGACAGGGCTTTTCCGGACAGAAGACTGACTACGAAAGCCACCTTAGACCTTTCAGTGGGAAACAGGTCCGACATCATCTCCAGATGCAGGGAACATTGGGAAAGGAAGCCACGGCAAAACTTAGAGTCCCCATCAAATTTATCCGGCAAGGATAAGCGTATCCCAGGAGCGGCCACTCGCTGCGGAGGAGGTGCAGGAGCTGGCGGAGGAGATGACTGCTGAAGCTGTGGTAGCAACTGTTGTAGCATAACGGTCAGTTGAGACAGCTGTTGGCCTTGTTGCGCAATCTGTTGTGACTGCTGGGCGACCACCGTGGTGAGGTCAGCGACAACTGGCAGAGGAACTTCAGCGGGATCCATGGCCGGATCTACTGTCACGATGCCGGCTGGCAGGTAGTGGACCCTCTGTGCCAGAGAGGGATTGGCGTGGACCGTGCTAGTGGACCGGTTCTAAGCCACTACTGGTTTTCACCAGAGCCCGCCGCAAAGCGGGATGGTCTTGCTGCGGCGGTAGTGACCAGGTCGTATCCACTAGCAACGGCTCACCTCTCTGGCTGCTGAAGATAGGCGCGGTACAAGGGAGTAGGCAGAAGCAAGGTCGGACGTAGCAGAAGGTCGGGGCAGGCAGCAAGGATCGTAGTCAGGGGCAACGGCAGAAGGTCTGGAAACACTGGCAAGGGACACACAAGGAACGCTTTCACTGGCACTAAGGCAACAAGATCCGGCAAGGGAGTGCAAGGGAAGTGAGGTAATATAGGGAGTGCACAGGTGATAACCCTAATTGGAACCACTGCGCCAATCAGCGGCGCAGTGGCCCTTTAAATCGCAGAGACCCGGCGCGCGCGCGCCCTAGGGAGCGGGGCCGCGCGCGCCGGGACAGAACAGACGGGGAGCGAGTCAGGTAGGGGAGCCGGGGTGCGCATCGCGAGCGGGCGCTACCCGCATCGCGAATCGCATCCCGGCTAGCAGCAGGATCGCAGCGCCCCGGGTCAGAGGACGTGACCGGGGCGCTGCAGCGGAGGAGGTGAAGCGAGCGCTCCGGGGAGGAGCGGGAACCCGGAGCGCTCGGCGTAACAACATTATTCTAATACCACACTGCAGTAAGTCCTCGTCTGATTGAAAGTATGGTAAACCTTTGTCTCTGCGGGCATTTATGACTGGACAGTTCTTGGTCTGAACAGTAGATAAAGACCTATGTTCACCCATGAATAATCAGTGTTACCAAACCATCTTGAAATAAGACAGAATCTAAAGTCATTGGGTAGTGCTAGCGTAAATGAGAGATCAGTTAATAAATTGGTGTTAGAGTTCCTTGCATTTACAATGTGTATTATTATTCCATGTGTTGAACCAAGGTCCATGAGTTAAAGAGTCTCTCCACTTAAATTTATTTAAAAAAAAATCTGATTCATATTGCAGCTGGATAATGGCATGGTCAGTTCTTTCATCCATCCGTTCAGCACAGTACCAGTCCAATATAAGTCTCTCAATGAATAGGTTGTTACCAAGGGTGACAATTATATACAAAGGTCAATGGAATTACATGTACCTAGTGATGTTGGGCTAAGAGCGCAGCATCTCTGTGTGCATATTTTATAGATGCAAGCAGGGCAGCCTCCAACTCGGACCCGACCATGGAAGGCTTCTGCATACCATACTAGGAGCCGCTGGGATGTCCAGAGGAATGTAAAACGGGTTTTCTATAGGGTGCTAGGACCTGCGGTTACTTCATTATGCAACCAAACTCCCGGATTTTTCAAATCTGTATGTATAAAAGCAAGCTCTGTAATGCATCACTATAGACTTGATAAAGGGGGCACTTGCTCCTGAAACGCGTCATCAGTTTACCCTAGATTAATAAAACCTTTGTTATTTTAACTACGGTGTCCGCGGTTTATTCCCGATACCAGCACGGCATGCACCCCATAGAAAACTCATTTTACATTCCTCTGGACATCCCAGTGGCTCCTTGTATCATACTTTTAAACAGCAATATTTAACTTAATGTTTTGTTAGCCAAACCTTAAAGTCACTATAAACACAGAAGAGATACAAATCTTTCCATTGTACTTTGCGTATGTGTTTGTTCCACTCATATTTTTTGCTTTCAAATACAAAATACTGACCCAAATACTATCATGTGAAGGAGGCATAAGCTGAAGATCCTACTTATATGGGGCTGACAAATTATTAGAGATACACTGTCTAGTGACCACATTGGGCTTGTTAGACAATGCACCTATAACAAACTGATTATTTCAAACTGTATTTTTTTAGCCCACTCCATAAATATCACAGAATTGAGAGCAGAAAAGGCTCAATTGAGTCTGGCTGGGCTTTATCTAATCCTTTCCTGCATATTAGGGCCATTTTACTCGTCCTGAGCCATTTACTGAGCCTATTCTAAGGCTTGGTAATCATGCGCTAGGGTTGCACGAACGATTACTAGTTCATTTTGCGGCCCTTTGCTTCAGTCAACCATCACCCTCACATCCCGTTACATGGGGAAATGTACGGGCGATCATTTTTTGACAGGTCACCTGTCAAAAAATAACTGATGTTACGCCTAGCGCTCCGGGTCCCCGCTCCTCCCCGGAGCGCTTACGGCGTCTCTCTCTCCGCAGCGCCCCGGTCGGTCCCGCTGACCGGGAGCGCTGCACTGTCATGGCCGTCGGGGATGCGATTCGCACAGCGGGACGCGCCCGCTCGCGAATCGCATCCCAGGTCACTTACCCGTCCCGGTCCCCTGCTGTCATGTGCTGGCGCGCGCGGCTCCGCTCTCTAGGGCGCGCGCGCGCGCCAGCTCCCTGAGACTTAAAGGGCCAGTGCACCAATGATTGGTGCCTGGCCCAATTAGCTTAATTGGCTTCCACCTGCTCCCAGACTATATCTGATCACTGCCCCTGCACTCCCTTGCCGGATCTTGTTGCCTTAGAGCCTAGTGAAAGCGTTACTGTGTTTGTCCATACTGTGTACTTGACCTCCTGCTTTTGCCTTATTGACTACGATTCTTGCTGCCTGCCCCGACCTTCTGCTACGTCCGACCTTGCTTCTGTCTACTCCCTTGTACCGCGCCTATCTTCAGCAGTCAGAGAGGTTGAGCCGTTGCTAGTGGATACGACCTGGTCACTACCGCCGCAGCAAGACCATCCCGCTTTGCGGCGGGCTCTGGTGAACACCAGTAGTGACTTAGAACCGGTCCACTAGCACGGTCCACGCCAATCCCTCTCTGGCACAGAGGATCCACCTCCTGCCAGCCGGCATCGTGACAGTAGATCCAGCCATGGATCCCGCTGAAGTTCCTCTGCCAGTTGTCGCCGACCTCACTACACTGGTCGCCCAGCAAGCCCGACAGATCGCCCAACAAGATCACCAGCTGTCGTACCTGACCACCATGACACAGCAACTCCAGTCGCAGCTACAGCAGCTTCAGTCACAGCTACAGCAATTTCAGTCTCAGCTACAGCAGCAACAACCATCTCCTCCGCCAGCTCCTGCACCTCTTCCGCAGCGAGTGGCCACTCCTAGCCTCCGCTTGTCCCTGCCGGACAAATTTGATGGGGACTCTAAGTTTTGCCGTGGCTTTCTTTCACAATGTTCCCTGCACTTGGAGATGATGTTGGACCAGTTTCCTACTGAAAGGTCTAAGGTGGCTTTCGTAGTCAGCCTTCTGTCTGGGAAAGCTCTGTCTTGGGCCACACTGCTCTGGGACCGCAATGACCCCGTCACTGCCTCTGTACACTCCTTCTTCTCGGAAATTCGAAGTGTCTTTGAGGAACCTGCCCGAGCCTCTTCTGCTGAGACTGCCCTGCTGAACCTGGTCCAGGGTAATTCTTCCGTTGGCGAGTACGCCATACAATTCCGTACTCTTGCTTCTGAACTATCCTGGAATAATGAGGCCCTCTGCGCGACCTTTAAAAAAGGCCTATCCAGCAACATTAAAGATGTTCTGGCCGCACGAGAAACTCCTGCTAACCTGCATGAACTCATTCATCTAGCCACTCGCATTGACATGCGTTTTTCTGAGAGGCATCAAGAGCTCCGCCAGGAAAAAGACTTAGATCTCTGGACACCTCTCCCACAGTCTCCATTGCAATCTACGCCTAGGCCTCCCGCCGAGGAGGCCATGCAAGTGGATCGGTCTCGCCTGACCCAGGAAGAGAGGAATCGCCGTAGGGAAGAGAATCTTTGTCTGTACTGTGCCAGTACCGAACATTTCTTGGTGGATTGCCCTATCCGTCCTCCACGTCTGGGAAACGCACGCTCGCACCCAGCTCTCGTGGGTGTGGCGTCTCTTGATGCTAAGTCGGCTTCTCCACGTCTCACGGTGCCCGTACGGATTTCTCCTTCAACCAACTCTTCCCTCTCAGCCGTGGCCTGCTTGGACTCCGGTGCCTCTGGGAATTTTATTCTGGATTCCTTGGTGAATAAATTCCGCATCCCGGTGACCCGTCTCGTCAAGCCACTCTACATTTCCGCGGTCAACGGAGTCAGGTTGGATTGCACCGTGCGTTACCGCACGGAGCCCCTCCTAATGTGCATCGGACCTCATCACGAAAAAATTGAGTTTTTGGTCCTCTCCAATTGCACTTCCGAAATTCTCCTTGGACTACCTTGGCTTCAACATCATTCCCCAACCCTGGATTGGTCCACAGGGGAGATCAAGAGCTGGGGTACCTCTTGTTTCAAGGACTGCCGTGACCCTGTGGTTCCCCCTGTAACCGGTCTCCCTAAGGTCTTTATGGACTCTGCCCGCCATAAGAAGTGCCTCTCCCCCCCTCCCAGTCCAGTCAAGCAAGCCTCGGTGCCTCCTCATGGCCCCCGTCCTGGTGTCACACTGCCCCGTGCCAGGCCTCGCCCTCTGCCCTCCCTCCCCATTCCCACTCCTGCTGTACTGCCTTCCGTTGAGGAAACCCTCCATTCTTTCCCGGTGTCCTCATCCCAGGGGAGGCAGTTACCGGACAAAAAGAAGGGGAGACCTAAGGGGGGGGGTACTGTTACGCCTAGCGCTCCGGGTCCCCGCTCCTCCCCGGAGCGCTTACGGCATCTCTCTCTCCGCAGCGCCCCGGTCGGTCCCGCTGACCGGGAGCGCTGCACTGTCATGGCCGTCGGGGATGCGATTCGCACAGCGGGACGCGCCCGCTCGCGAATCGCATCCCAGGTCACTTACCCGTCCCGGTCCCCTGCTGTCATGTGCTGGCGCGCGCGGCTCCGCTCTCTAGGGCGCGCGCGCGCGCGCGCCAGCTCCCTGAGACTTAAAGGGCCAGTGCACCAATGATTGGTGCCTGGCCCAATTAGCTTAATTGGCTTCCACCTGCTCCCAGACTATATCTGATCACTGCCCCTGCACTCCCTTGCCGGATCTTGTTGCCTTAGAGCCTAGTGAAAGCGTTACTGTGTTTGTCCATACTGTGTACTTGACCTCCTGCTTTTGCCTTATTGACTACGATTCTTGCTGCCTGCCCCGACCTTCTGCTACGTCCGACCTTGCTTCTGTCTACTCCCTTGTACCGCGCCTATCTTCAGCAGTCAGAGAGGTTGAGCCGTTGCTAGTGGATACGACCTGGTCACTACCGCCGCAGCAAGACCATCCCGCTTTGCGGCGGGCTCTGGTGAACACCAGTAGTGGCTTAGAACCGGTCCACTAGCACGGTCCACGCCAATCCCTCTCTGGCACAGAGGATCCACCTCCTGCCAGCCGGCATCGTGACAACTGATCCGTGTTATAGGGTGATTTGTCATATCTTGTAAAGATACATGTAAATGTAGAATGTGTTTTTTATGACCAATAAGGACAAATCCACATGACATTCTAATGTTCTTCCAGTGCAGAAACACAAGGGCTAGTTACTAATACTATCCAGTTCTGAGACAATAAAAAATTTAGACTTGACAGTCTAAAATGCACCAGATGTATCCTGATATCCTGGTGTATCTTAAGACTGTTAAGTCTAAGATAAGACCATCTATTAGTTGGTTTGCTTTATGCCAAAATTATGCACCAAAATATTAGCATATGTTTGGCACATAGCATCTTATCAAAGAAACAATGTTCTTCAGAAAAATCATACCCCTTTCCCATAAACCGCACCCACTTGTTGAGTGTGGTGCAGATGTGTCTAAAAACTGTGTATATTTAACACATACTAAATGTGGTGCAAGTAATATAAACCAGTTTTTGGCGCACATTTATAGATATTAAGATATCTTAGATTTAAAGTATTGACTCTATGCTTTTCTTGATAGTGACACAGCATGAGGCACAAAGGATACAAATCCGACCATAACAATTGTGTTCTCCTTGAGTTTCTTTAAAATTGCCACTAATATAGAAATGTAAATTTTTGCTAAATTTTTTGTGCTTTTTAGTATAAATATCAAAACATATCTTCCTGTTGCTTAAAAAAAAACGAATAAAATTTCTGTGAAACCACCCTATGTGAACATACCCTACATGTCACAAAACAATTGTGTTCAGAAGATTTTGGCTTTAAAGCATTACTAAACAAAGCCTGTCTCTATTTAGTTAAAAGTAATCTATTGTTCCCTTGCACCGGTTTATCCAGAAAAATGACTGCCCCATAATTGTTACTGTTCTAAGAGATTCCAGAAATGTTTGTGCTCCTTTCAATGATTTTTTTGTTGTAGCCAGATAACTATTTAATGTGGTACCTTTTGAAAAGCAAGTGAAATATCAATTGGACTGTACTAGACACAAAAGACTGCTGCACCTTCAAAGAACATCCGCTTGCCACATCACGCGTCGGCCACTGCTTTAATGAGGCGCCTTCCTTACTGTAGGGAAAATGCATGGAATAAGCAATTGGATGAGAGCAGTCAAAGAAAATCGACTGTGCTGTGAAGCTTGTGTGCTGCTTTTCATTGTACTTACATTCTAGATGAAGGTTTTGACTTTAGGTGTATAAGAAATTAAAATGTAACATAAAAATAACTACAATAAAAAGTAAATATGATAAAAAATATATGCTATATAAGTATTTTTCTCTTAATGTGTACCTCCACTGTTTTACTCACTGTCAAAAAATTACTGTAGTGAAGCACTGTGCACGATTTGGCGCTGCAATAACTTTACCGAGCATCCATTCTTTCTAGCCTATATAACTCTGCATTATGAGACGGAGCTTCCTGATCCGGCTCCATAGTACCCATCTCCAATGCAAGATCCAGTGTAATGTGATTAAAACAGTGTGTATAAAACAGTGGATGTACCCTTTAATGATAAATGGGATGTAGCTATTAATGTAAACTATAATGGCTCACGTATTTTTTTTCCTCCTGACCTTCTAAGACCCATAGCTTTTTTGTTTTTCGATAAAGTTGTATTAGGGCCTATTTTCTGCATGAAGAGTTTTAATTTCCATTGATACACTTTTTTGTATCTACAATGTATTACAAGGCCAGAAAAAAATTATATGTAGGGCAAAATTGAAAACATTTTGTAGGCCAATCATTTTTTGGGAGTTCAGAATACGGTAAATCTGACATGCTAACTTTATTCTATGAATCAGTATGATTCCAATGATGCCATACTTGAATAATTTTTGTTTTGTTTTATGGCTAAAAAATATTGAAAACTTGAAAAATAAAAAACTTTACCATGTTCTCACCCCTATAACTTTTTTATTTTTCCAAACAATCCAAATAGAAACAATATCCGGCACTGCTGTACAGGGAGTGAACGTAAGTCCGCAATTAAAGTGCAAGTGTGGATATAGTCCTACAGGTGGTGCTCAATCTTGTAGAAAATAGAAGAATTCTTACAACATGGCAATGTAGAAGAAATGATGGCACTCACCCGATAAATGGACTTGCAAGGATGACTTTTATTACGTGCTTGTCAACCAAAGTGCATGTGCATGGCAGCATTCAGCGTTCAGGCAGGTAAGAGCGGGCAAGGACCCCGGGAGACCCAGCGTGCAGGTTACAGCTGTCTCGCACTTCCATGCTTCATGAGACCATATCCGCTCCCAGGCTGTAAGACCTCCCCTAGGGGCGGAAACTTAGAACACCATATTCAACAATCAAACAAATGGTGAGCAATGTGTACAGGTTAAAAACACTTAAAACACATAGATGTATAGCAATGCTGGACTACAACACCTAAATATAACTGGCAATTAAATAAAGATGGCAGACAAGGCGCACAAGGCAGACTTGGTCTTAATGACAAACTGGACCTAGTTGTTGTAGTCCAGCATTGCTATACATCTATGTGTTTTTAAGTGTTTTTAACCTGTACACATTGCTCACCGTTTGTTTGATTGTTGAACATGGTGTTCTAAGTTTCCGCCCCTAGGGGAGGTCTTACAGCCTGGGAGCGGATATGGTCTCATGAAGCACGGAAGTGCGAGACAGCTGTAACCTGCACGCTGGGTCTCCCGGGGTCCTTGCCCGCTCTTACCTGCCTGAACGCTGAATGCTGCCATGCACATGCACTTTGGTTGACAAGCACGTAATAAAAGTCATCCTTGCAAGTCCATTTATCGGGTGAGTGCCATCATTTCTTCTACATTGCCATTTATTATTTTTCCACCTATGGAGCTGTGTTAAGGTTTGTTTTTTGCACCATTAGTTTTTAACAGTACCACTTTTGTGTAGTTCTGGCTTTTTGATCACTTTTTATTACCTTTTTATTTGGGATGTAATGTAACCAAAAATCAGCAATTTTGGCCTTTGAAATTTATTTTTGCGTTTACGCTGTTCACCATTCAGGATCAAAAACATAATAATTTAATAGTTTGAACAATTACGCATGCGGCGATTCCAAATATGTGTATTTTTTTTTGTTTGTACTGTGTTTTATAAAAAAAAATTGAAAAGTGTGGTGATTGCTTTACATTGATCCATGAAATCTGCGCTCGATTGCTAAGGGCTGTCAAAGGCAGCCTTAAGCAATAACAGAGCCAGGGAAGACTCCCAGGACAAGGAAGCCTTGGGCTTCCCTAGCAACCCAGCAACCCATAGCCCGCCCGCGATCAAATCGCGGGGGGGGGGCATGGGACCACCAGACACCAGGGAATAGCGGCATTTAATGTTTAAATGCCATGATCTGTATAGATTACAGTATTTAACCAGTTAAATACTGGTTAGCAGCGGACATCTCCCTGTTATGACGCGGACCTGACTCGCGGGCTTGCATCATGTCCGCTCACCTCTCCCATGATGTACATGTATGTCCTGGGTTGGGAAGGGGTTAAAGGGTTAAAGACTTTTATTAAATATCCACAAGATATGCAATAAATAAATGTCTTTTGTGGCCTTTTTCGGACATATGTTAAGCTGTATTTTGGGCTATAGCAAAAGCTAAAGGCCCCAAAAATGTATATTTGCATTTTGGACATATTTTAGGCTATTGGACATGGTTTTGCCTGCATGGGGCAATTCTGATATGCACCAGCTAGCTCTCATCATAGAAGGTATTCTTCTGAGACAAGTACAGGATTAAAGTGGCACGCCGGGGAGCGAGAAAAGGTAATGCATGTTTTGCTTGTTGGACAACCTTTTTACTCAACCTTATTTTCAGTCTTTTGGTCCATATTATTTTGCTTTTAGTCCATATTTTCAGCGGTTTACTGTGTGTGAACAGCCCAGGCAATAAAATTTACAGCCGTAAAATAAATGTTTGTTGAGACAAATGCCCATTTTATTTTTGAGTTCAGTAGAACTCAACAGTAGATAATAAAACCAATTTGTGAACCATGAAATGGCCACAAAAACTGCCACAAATTTTTTGTAGTAACATGACCTGAGATAATCATACCCCTTTACCCTCATGGGATTTGGGTTTGTAAAATGGTACCCATGATGTCAGTGTTTATTTCTTTTCTTGAATAAAGTTAGCAAGAAAGCATAGGATATGGTATCACACTCCGGAACTCTTGAATAGACTAAATCCCACCATCCCTCCTCAATGCTGGCGTTGTGGGACTGGGTACAGTGTTTCATATTTTCTGGTCCTGTCCTCTCCTAGTAAATTACTGGAAAATGGTTCAGTGCCCTCCCCCTTCCCTTCTTGTGTTCGTTGCTCTTTGGGCTTCTCTGCTAATCCATGTTGGTGTTCAGACTCACGCCTTTTTAAGCTATTACACGGTCTATTTGTGTTAGTGCCCCGATAAATTGGGCTTCAGCTTGGGTTCCTATGTTTTTATTGGCCTGCTTTGGTGCCCTCATTGTTAGGTTTGCTGACCTGTAACTCACCGCATGTTGCTGAGTCTCGGCCCATTCTCATGTTATTTGAAAATTACAGTAAAAAAAAAAAAAAGCGTAGGATAACAAAAAAGACAAATCTGTACATTGAAATATGGTAGAATTAAAATAGAATTCTATTTTGATGCATTACTTTTAGCTTTTGTATTTCATAAATGATGTAAGTTTAGCCCTTGGAAAGTGAATTTCCCAGTGTGTAATACAAGCAATTAGCTATGACTGATCACAGTCCGTTTCTGGTTAAAATTCATTCAATTGTGATAAATGGTTCAGTCTTCTCAGAATAAAGTTATAACTTAACTTAGAACTATGGAGATTGTCTGGACTGCAAAAAAACAAAGGATGGAAAAAAAACACAATAGGAAGGGACTCTCTTCAGCAATGCTCAATGCTAGTACAAAAATTAAGTGGTGGTACCCTCAGCACCAATTATGTTTTATCTGTCATTTTACAAGGGCATAACACCTAGTATACAGATTGGGTGGTCCAGGTCAGCTCTGCATGTAGCTAAATTGAGCCTATAGTTTGGCTTTACTTTGCTACTTTGCCTGTAGGATCAGTCCTGGCATACCAAAATTAGAGGGAGGTTGTCTGCCATAGAAAATACATTTGCGCAAATCATAAATTCAGTGCACAAACCAGCGCTTCTGCAAACCATGCCCCCAGCAAGTACACAGCAAGAAAAATAAAGAAGCCAGCACAGACAAAATGAATATTGCACACAATCAGATAACTTTGGTACAGAATCCTAGGCTGAGGATACTGCGTTGCACATTACCCAATGTGCCAAATATACTGCAAGAAAAACTAAATACCGAAGCAGTCCTGCTAGGCTAAGGATAATAGATAGAAAGAAAGAGATATAAGAATATGTCCAATAGATATATGTATTACTCAATATTAAATACAATAATAATTTATATACAAAAGTGTCTTTTGCAGGGCCCTTGCATCAGACAGATAATATGTATAAAAAAAAGTAAAAAAATATAAAAAAACGTAAAAAAATTATATCATGCACCATTGGTAAGTATAGTTCCCCTATTTGGCGTGTATTCTTGTAACTTGGTGATCTCTTCACCGTAACTGACGTACTGTAACGAGGCAACAGGGTAATGTCCTCTCCGTAATATGGGTACAGTGATTTACAATTCTGTTAGTAAGTTGTCCTTTATGGAGATTCAGCTTGGGCGGCTGAATTGTAAATCACTGTACCCATATTTCGGAGAGGACATTACCCTGTTGCCTCATTACGGTACGCCAGTTACGGCAAAGAGATCACCAAATTACTAGAATACACACCAAATAGGGGAACTATACTTGCCAATGGTGCATAATATTATTTTTTAAAATTTTTAATATTTTTTACTTTTTTTTTATACATATTATCTGTTTGCTGCAAGGGCCCTGCAAAAGACACTTTTGTATATAAATTAATATTCTATTTAATATTGAGTAATAAATATATCTATTGGACATATTCTTATATCTCTTTCTTTCTATCTATTATCCTTAGTCTGGCAGGACTGCTTCGGTATTTAGTTTAACTTTGGTACAAATAATGCACAAAATAAAAAACACAGCCCATGCAATTTAGCAGGTACACTCCAGTTGATAAAAAAAAAAGCCACATTGTGATCATTCTCTTATATAGACCGTAACCAGAAATGATTGTGAAAATGATTTCCTTTTCCTTTGTATTTCCTGTCTGTACATTGACATCTGTACTTCTCTGTATGCCCCATCATCAGTGACCACACACATGCATTGTACAGACAGTTTTAAACCTTTTTCTCCAACCACAAGCAATTTTAAATAATATTTTCCTTGCCATGTACATTACAACTTTGCTAATTAAAGGGGAGTCATTACAATTTTGGATCATCCTGTTTATGTTTAAACACAGCCTCTGGTAACATTATGTCGTTTTCTGTTTCATTTAGTTGGCAATTTACATACAATTATCTAATTTTTGCTTGTTGATCTTTCATCTGATGCAGTTTTCCAGTTCTCTAGGGAGAAGGGTCACAAGGGATAGGACACAGAGCAAATAAGATGGCTGTAGATTACTTGTTTAATATAGCACTTCTAAAATACTAAGAAGAAAGAAAAACAATAATTCAGCTGTGCTTTCATTGATTTTATACAGAACTCAGGGTATGGGTCTTCTACAGCTTGGTACACAAAAATATTGTCCTGACACCCTGCTCATGTATGTAGGACAATCCCCCAATCAACAGCTTGTGATTTACAAATATTACATTTGATACCCATACAGACTACATAGAATACGACCTAAACTAATACAAGCCCCAGACCAGACCCTCAAACAATAATACATACCACACACCAGACCACCTAAATAAATACAGACCACACCCCTGTAATAAACACAGATTAGACACTAAACCCTGTAATGCTCCATGCAAAAATTCAGACCTTTAAGTACATACAGAGTCCTCCAAACCCCCTAAAAATGTAGACCTCAGGCCAGATCCATCTTTAAATCCATAGCCAGATCACAACCGCTTAAAAAAAGACCCCAAACCAAATCCTTCTTAATGCAGACCCAAGACGAGACAGCCTTACAAATTATGAACTGGCCCTCTCCTTTATACAGGCCCCAGACCAGGTGCCTTTTTTCTATAGACCTTAAACTAGACAATGGCCCTGATTGTAGATTGTAAACCTGACCTGTTTTGTTGGGTTGTGCACCAGAATTTGAAGCATTGTGCCACAAATTAAGTCTGCGGCAGAATTTGCGCCAGAATTGAAAAAGCCAGCTATCTATCCATTTTACTTAGAAAACCTGAAAAAGGGGAGTGGCCACTGGGGAAAGTGGGTGTGGTTGAGAAAAGGGGGCGTATTGTCGACTCGATTTTCAAAAAAATACCATTAGATTTACTAATGTTTCCACAGAGAATGTGGTGGATTTGAGCGTAGGAAAACCCTACAGATCAGAGCAGTTGTAAAAAAAAAAATGCAAAATGTAGGCAAAAGTTCAAAACATAGGGAAATATTAGTAAATACCAGGGAAGAATACATGTAGGGAATAAAAATCCACAAAGAAAACTCCACTCCACTCTTAGTAAATCAGGGCTAATGTCTTTATACAGATTCAAACCTTCTAGACAAGATTCCTCCTTTCTACCAACACCACACCAAAACCCTTAGGGAGAGATTTATCAAAACCTGTGTAAGGGAAAAGTTGCCCAGTTGCCCATAGCAACCAATCAGATCGCTTCTATCATTTTGCAGAGGCCTTGATAAAAATGAAAGAAGTGTGCTGATTGGTTGCTATGGGCAACTGGTCGACTTTACCTCTGGACAGGTTTTAATAAATGTCCCCCTTAGTCCTTTAGACAGACTCCAAACTACCTTTGTTTACAGATGCCAGCCTTAAAGGGGTATTCTGGCTTTATGCAGTCATGGCCGTAAATGTTGGCACCCCTGAAATGTTTCTAGAAAATGAAGTATTTCTCACAGAAAAGGATTGCAGTAACACATGTTTTGCTATACACATGTTTATTCCCTTTGTGTGTATTGGAACTAAACCAAAAAAGGGAGTAAAAAAAGCAAATTGGACATAATGTCACACCAAACTCAAAATGGGCTGGACAAAATAATTGGCACCCTTTCAAAATTGTGGAAAAATAAGATTGTTTCAAGCATGTGATGCTCCTCTAAACTCACCTGGGGCAAGTTACAGGTGTGGGCAATATAAAAATCACACCTGAAAGCAGATAAAAAGGAGAGAAGTTCACTTAGTCTTTGCATTGTGTGCCTGTGTGTGCCACACTAAGCAAACACCCCAGAAAGAGGAGAAGAGAACCAAAATTGTGGAAAAATATTAACAATCTCAAGGTTATAAGTCCATCTCCAGAGATCTAGATTTGCCTTTGTGCACAACATTATCAAGGAGTTTGCTACCCATGACACTGTAGCTAATCTCCCTGGGCATGGACGGAAGAGAAAAATTGATGAAAAGTGTCAACGCAGGATAGTCCGGATGGTGGATAAGCAGCCCCAAACAAGTTCCAAAGATATTCAAGCTGTCCTGCAGGCTTAGGGAGCATCAGTGTCAGCGCAAACTATCCGTCAACATTTAAATGAAATGAAACACTATGGAAGGAGACCCAGGAGGACCCCACTGCTAACACAGAGACATAAAAAAGTAAGACTACATTTTACCAAACTGAACTTGAGTAAGCCAAAATCATTCTGGGAAAATGTTTTGTGGACAGATGAGACAAAGAAAGAGCTTTTTGGTAAAGCACATCATTCTACTGTTTACCGAGAATGGAATGAGGCCTACAAAGAAAAGAACACAGTATCTACTGTGAAATATGGTGGAGGTTCAATGATGTTTTGGGGCTATTTGCTGCCTCTGACACTGGGTGCCTTGAATGTGTGCAAGGAGTCATGAAATCTGAGGATTACCAACGGATTTTAGGTCACACTATACAGCCCAGTGTCTGAAAGCTGGGTTTGCGTCTGAAATCTTGGGTCTTCCAGAAGGACAATGACCCCAAACATACGTCAAAAAACACCCAGGAATGGATGGCAACAAAGCTCTGGAGAGTTCTGAAGTGGCCAGCAATGAGTCCAGATCTAAATCCTATTGAACACCTGTGGAGAGATCTTAAAATTCCTGTTGGGAAAAGGCCCCCTTCCAATAAGAGAGACCTGGAGCAGTTTGGTCCAACAATCCGGCTGAGAGGTGTAAGTGGCTTATAGGAAGCCACTGATTTCAGTTAATTTTTCCAAAGGGTGTGCAACCAAATATTAAGGGTGCCAATAATTTTGTCCAGCCCATTTTTGGAGTTTGGTGTGACATTATGTCCAATTTGCTTTTTTCCTCCCTTTTTTGGTTTAGTTCCAATATACACAAAGGGAATAAACGTGTGTATAACAAAACATGTGTTACTGCAATCCTTTTCTGTGAGAAATACTTCATTTTCTAGAAAAATTTCAGGGGTGTACATTCTCTCCCCCCCCCCCCCCCATCTCGGTGCAGACTCTGGCATTCTGTGCCAGGCGCTGCCTCCGAGACGGGGACGTGACCTCGTGGCCAGAATACCTCTTTAATCTCCACCTTGCTATAGACCCCAGACCAGAACCTTCCTTTCTACAGCTCCCAGACCCTTCATTTTTGGAGACCAGCCCCTTCTTTGTACAGAATCGAGACTGCTTCTTTAACAAGTCCCTGGCTGGAGCAGATGTACAGATACTTTTTCCGGTTCCTGCACTGCTTTTTACTTTGGGTCACCTGGAGTTAGGGTGTCTTCATAGGATTAAGAAGGAACAGGGAGAGGCAAATTTTATTTAAAGTTGCAGCACTCAGGAGATTTGCCAAATCTTCTGAGGGTCCAGGAAATCTTCCCTTATATTCCTACTGTTACGCCGAGCCCTCCGGGTCCCTGCTCCTCCCCGGAGCGCTCGCGGCGTTCCTCTCTCTGCAGCGCCCCGGTCAGACCCGTTGACCGGGAGCGCTGCACTGACATTGCCGGCGGGGATGCGATTCGCATAGCGGGACGCGCCCACTCGCGAATCGCATCCCAAGTCACTTACCTGTCCCGGCCCCCGGCTGTCATGTCCTGGCGCGCGCGGGTCCGCTCCTTAGGGCGCGCGCGCCAGCTCTCTAAGATTTAAAAGGCCAGTGCACCAATGATTGGTGCCTGGCCCAATTAGCCTAATTAGCTTCCACCTGCTTCCTGGCTATAATACCTCACTTCCCCTGCACTCCCTTGCTGGATCTTGTTGCCTTGTGCCAGTGAAAGCGTTTAGTGTTGTCCAAAGCCTGTGTTTCCAGATCTTCTGTTATACACATTGACTACGAACCTTGCCGCCTGCCCCGACCTTCTGCTACGTCTGACTTTGCCTCTGCCTAGTCCTTCTGTCCCACGCCTTCTCAGCAGTTAGCGAGGTTGAGCCGTTGCCGGTGGATACGACCTGGTTGCTACCGCCGCAGCAAGACCATCCTGCTTTGCGGCGGGCTCTGGTGAATACCAGTAGCATCTTAGAACCGGTCCACCGACACGGTCCACGCCAATCCCTCGCTGACACAGAGGATCCACATCCAGCTAGCCGAATCGCGACACCTACAGTTTCCAGGACATTTCTGTTCATAGTAAAAGTTACGAGTGTGGGGAGTGTTCGCTTAGTTTCGATGATAAGGTGGCCGAAAAAAATAGTGCCATGAAAACTAAACTTACTTACAATACTAGCTGTTTAATAGCTACCTTCTGGTACAAAGATTATTTACACGAGAAGAACTGAATAAGAATTTTTAGTACAGTAAAGTTTTAATTCTGCTGTTTGCCACAGGTCTGGTTCCCAACTTCCCAGGCACACTGGTTTAACCAAAGTCTGGATAAATATTTGAGTGCATTGTTACAGGTCTGTCATTTAGATGTGATGTAGAAGGATCTCAATAGCCACCTATAGTTTTTTTTCCTCTCTAGTTTAACTGTTTGAATTACAATTTTGCATATTTATAGTAATCAAGTCATTTATGACAATGAAAATACATTTTACAAGGCCAGCTACTCTTTAACTAAGTATAAAAATGAAAATATATTCTGTTAGTTTTGAGCCTGAACAGGAAATTATCAGGCGGTGCGTCTTAGTTTGTGCATTATTGTAGAATGCTGGCATGGCGAGGCGTGGATTTATCTGTTTATGAAGGTAATTAGGCTTCTGTGCCTAATGGTATTAATTAGGTGGCTTTAATATACCGATCCACAGGAATGTATGTGGGCCTGCTGCTGCTGCCTCTTTGCTATAAACATGGCAATAAAAGTCAAATGATTGCAGGTGCTTATTTTTTATTCATCTTTCTGCAGGGCTGGTGGGAAGTCTCGGGCACTGTGGTTGCCCCAGGTAACAAGATCCTGCCAGCTCCTTGGTCATATGTTTTAACCTTGGTGATTTATATCCTGCATTTTACAACATTCATTAAAGGGAAAGGATGTAAAAATCTCTCTTCTGGGATGTGACCTCCCGGGGCAGAAACACGGTCCCCTGAGCACCGCAGCTCTGATGGGGAAGCTTAGTGATTTCTGTAATAGTATTGAAAAGGAGAACGTATAGCATATATTGCAATTACACTATTAGAATCACACTGACAGCTAGGTAGTGTCAGAAATGGAAGGTTACACTTATAGATTCTTTTCACAGCTCCAAACAGCTTCTCAGCCAATTGTTCAACAATATGAGTTTAATATTTACAAAAGCTGTGTAGTATGTGTTGGATAATGTTAGGTTTTGATTACAACATAATAGTATCTTGTGTATATTTTCTATTTATTTCTAAAAATGGATTTCTTCTCTTCCATATAATTTATTGAAGCATAGTTTCTTTATTTGTTGTTATCTTTCATTTTATTTCTAAACAAGTCCAACATTCTCTACTGATACATTTCATAACATGTCTTTCCATCCACATAGCCCTAGAGTTTAAAGGGGTATTCCACCCCCTAGACATCTTATCCCCTATCCAAAGGATAGGGGATAAGATGTCTGATCGCGGGGGTCCCGCCGCTGGGGACCCCCGCAATATAGCATGCTTCACCCACCTGTTTCTTCTCCGGAAGCACTGGAGTGTCTGGGTCCCGACGACCGGAACGGAAGTCCGCGACGTCACAACCCCGCCCCCGTGTGACGTCACGCCCTGTCCCCTCAATGCAAGTCTATGGGAGGGGGCGTGACGTGTCCTTTTGCTCTCTGACCAGTATATTAACACGGTCTCAATGGGATTCTTCTGCTTAGTTCAAACAGCAGAATTTCCACGGCAGCAACACCTGCAGCGGAATTCCCACAATTCGTGCGCACGCCTTGTTTTGCGCATTATTGTTTTGCGCATTATCGGCATTATCAGCAGGTTAGAAGCCGATACCGATAACGGAAAAAAACGCGAACATCGGCCGATAATATCGGCCGTGCCAATAATTGGTCGATCCCTATTGCCAACATATGATCCTAGCTTTCGTACAGTGCGAAAGTGCATTCAGTTCAAATGTAGACATGTTCCAGTCATAGATGTGACAGACAGGTAGACATGACTTAGTAAGTAAATTACCCACAATGAAGGCAAAGCCATTAGCTGAGCTGATATTGTTCATATCGTACACATTGTACATATTATGTACCAAAAAACAACAACATGGTACAGTGTAATGCAAGTTATAGGGGTTATCCACCATAAGTTGATTTTAGTACATACCTGGCAGACAGTAATGGACATACTTAGGAAGGATCTGCGCTTGTCTTGGGGCTAAATGGCTGTGTTGTTAGATTACCATAACACTGTGGCTAGCTTTTTGTGAACTGGTATTTCCTGTTTGAATTTTCTTTTTTTGCCTACAAATCCTATAATTCCATTTTCCTCCCTCCCACACATCAGCCACTCCACCCATTGAAACATAAATGAGCTGCATCCATTCAAAAGACCTGTGGTTTTCAATCAGGGTGCCCACAGCTGTTGCAATAGTTGCAGATTGATCTCTCTCCCACCAAGCGATCCCTCCACCCATTGAAGCAGACAGGCTCCCTGTCATCAGCTGACTAGTGAGTCAGGTCTCGGCCGCATTGCAACCTGGGAAAAATCTGAGACAATAGTCATTTTGTATGCTGTTAAAAATAAATATTGGGGTGAAAATCACAGAAGAATTGTGAGAAAACCATCACACACAGGTACAGACACTATATCATGAACTACACTATGTAGCATAATCAAATAAAAAAAAATTCCTGGAATACCCCTTTAATATGGTTATACTGAATCTAACCCATGCACATGGCAGAATATACAAAATGCCCTTTATATGACATATTTGCAGAAAATATAGGGCATGATTTTTTTGCCCTTTTTTTTTTTTTTTTTTTACACATGTTTATATTGAGGCATGTGGAGAAACAGGCTTGTAAATAACTGACAATAACATCTTTTTGGGTGCATCCTAAAATGAACACAATTTATTGTGAAAATATCTAATCGGCATTTCCTAGAGTAAATCTGGTGTGATTATGGTGTCCAGCTTTGCCTGTAAGTGACTGTTTTTACTTATCTGGCATTTCTCTGCAAGAATTTCCTATTGATGTATTCTTTGATCCCTGTAGTTTAAAAGCTTGAGTGCACAAAGAAAGGACAATATGTTCTCTTGTGTTTAATATGACCTGTCACAAGATGGAGCACAAGGCACCTGCTTCTTTACATTCAGTGTGTGAGAGCCAAGCTTCTCTGACACATTTGGCTTCTTTCATGAATATACAGCACATTAACACTCCTGACATCATATTCATTTATTCTTAGCTGCACTGTACTGGATTATTTTTATATCTGTAAATTGAATACAGGATAAGTAAAATTACAATCCCGGGCTGCTGCAGTTCACATACCGTATTTTTAGACGCACCGGCATATAAGACTCACCCAATTTTAAGGGTGCAAAATCTAGAAAAAAAAGATTCTGCACCAAATACAATGTAAAGTATAGGACAGTGAGTTTCAACCTGCAGACCTCCAGATGTTGCAAAAGTACAACTCCCAGCATGCCCGGACAGCCGTTGGCTGCTCACTCTTCGGCGCCACCATCACGTCGCTACGCACGCCGCTACGCATGCCGCTCCTATTGGATGATGGGATGGCGTGCGCGATGACGTGATGACGTCAAAGGAGAGCGCCGGCCATGCAGGGGATCCCGGCACGGAGCAGACACCAAGGAGGCAGGTAAGGTCCCTCCCGGTGTCCTGTAAACTGTTCGGGCGCTGCAATTTCACCGCGACGGTCCCGAACAGAGCGACTGAGAAGCCGGGTTAGTGTCACCTTCGCTTCAGACGCGGCGGTCAGCTTTGATCGCCGCGTCTGAAGGGTTAATACAGGGCATCACGGTGATGTCCTGTATTAGCCGCGATCCCCGGCCATTGATGGCTGCAGGGACCGCTGCGATATGACATGTATTTGCCGTATAAGACGCACCAACTTCCCCCCCCCCCCCAGTTTTGGGGAAGAAAAAGTGCGTCTTATACGGCGAAAAATACGGTAACTGAAATATACTGCATATGACCAGTAGCATATCAGGGACAACACAGTCTCAGGTTTCCAGTAGGTTTGCAGGATATCTTGGGATCCTTCAAATATGATAACTGGCATTGTAATCTCAGTTGTAGTTTTTGAGGACCATGTTTCGGAAATTCAGTACAATACAAAACAAAAATCATTTGGTTTCAAAAGGTAGGAAAATGTGCAGAATGTCCGCCTGAATATTCTGCACATTGAAAGTTGCGACGGGGGCTAGGAACACATGACAATGTGCTGTCTCATAGACAGCAATGAATTTCCGAGTGAAATCTGCAGAAAAAATAGACATGTCTATTCTTTCTGCAGATGTCCGAATTGAGATTTCAATCGTGTACACATCCATGGGGCTCTTTTTTATTTTTAATTTTTTTTCCGATATCTAAATAAGATATCTAAATAAGCTTTATGCAAATGATACAACAAAGTCCTCCGCTCGATCCCCCTTACCGCTGCTCTAGTGCTCCGACCAGGGAGGTGGCGTTCCTCTCCACGTGCAGCATACAAACAATAATGAGGTCCGGCACAATAGAAGCAGGTAAATCTGGTGCTTTATTCAATATGCAAAATAACAAATAGTACAGGAGACAATCACCTACGCATTTTGGGCTGTTGAGCCCTTAGTCATGATGCCATGATTAAGGGCTCAACAGCCCAAAACGCGTAGTCGATTGTCTCCTGTACTATTTGTTATTTTGCATATTGAATAAAGCACCAGATTTACCTGCTTCTATTGTGCCGGACCTCATCTATTGTTTTTATGCAAATGATGGTTTAGACTGATTTTAAGAACTGTATGTCAGATGTTAACCTGAAAAAAACACCTGGATGTTGTTATATTGAGTGAGCAATGTTATATCAAATATAAACCTTAAAGGAATGGGATATATAACAATGTATATCATGTGAATTATACTTTTAAGCTTTATGATTTTTATTCAGGAATCAAAGAAAAAACTGACCTATGACATTTGTTTCTACTTTCACACTCACTAGTAGGTATGAGCTGCTCTTGTCTTCTATTCATATTGATTTATATTGGTTACAGACTGACAAGTGTCATCTCAAAGCAGCTCTGCTAAACCTGTTCATGTAATTAGATGCCAATCTGCTGGTGACAACTGTGCCGCGCAACCGATGACAAAAGAGGATGAGAGGTCTCGGAGTTTACCAGTGCTTTTCCTTGACACTTGTCTTTCCTGTCATATTGTTGGCCACTTCCACTATTCTCTAATGATTTTCTTTAACAATATGGAGCCTGAGTTCATTGTCAGTAATGCAAGACAATGAAAACTCTTTGTAGCATCTGGATCATTATGTTATATTTATTTAATGGAATTGCAGGATAAATAATAACAGTGAACACTTAAAAAGCATTTGGATACATTCGCCTCCATTTGCCTCCCTGATGGTCCTCATTTAGTCTGAAAGACCAAGATTTTAGAACAGTAATATCGTAAAGAAATGTTTCCTTAGCTTATACACAATTTTCTTTGCAGTTGAGAACAAAAATGTAATATAAAAAAACGGCTTCATTTTGTTCCTGCTGCAATTAATACAGTGAGTTTGCTCTCCTCCCAGCCTGGCGAGAGTCCAAATTTAGGAAATGTTTCTCTGCACTGAGCTTGATTGACAGCTGAACAGAAAGTGAAAGTTCCACAGATTCTCACAGAAAGCTACACAGATTGAAAGCAGCAGGAGAGCCTCACTGATAGCAACACAGACAGAAACATGCACAGAGCTTGAGGTCATCTATTCATCACAGCACTACAACCATGTGAGGGCGGAAGTGGTCCCCAGAAGGCTTCAGTGATGTCATGCCTGCTGGAAAACACCCACTTTCTCCTGCTGAGAAATTGCACTATGTGAGCAAGAATAAAGGCAAGATACACAGCTTTTAAAAGCTCAGTTTATTTGGTCGCAAGTACTTTTTAAAGATCTTCTTGGGGGTCCGGATTTACTAAAAGTGGTGTTCCATTCGCTGGTTGCATGTAAAATTGCGCCTGTGTCAACTGTGCTGTATTTAGTGAAAGGAGCCAGCCTCTTAATAAATTACATTTTGGAATAGGGTATATATTTTTAAAATATACGTGTTAATATCATACCAAGGCTGCCTTTTTATTTCTGGTGCTTCATTTTTTTTTTTTATAACATACAGTATACACAAGATATGTTTTTGTCTAAGCATAGGTGACAATGATAAGGTAGGGCTTGAAAACCCTGAAGGTGAACATGACCAGTACATCATATTAGGCACTGGAAGAACAATGATGTATATTTGCCTTGGTCTTTCATTTTTCCTTAGCGAAGTACGACTGTAGAATTGTTCTATTACTGTGATACGAACAATTTATCATATGATTGGGGATTTCTTGCTGTTTTGCACAGGTAATGTCTCAAGGCCCAGGGAATAAATGACAGCCAATCAAAGTGACTCTTTAACCTCTGCAAACAATGAAGTCGCTGAGAGCGGCATAACACTTGTGACAGTGACTGACATGTTATTGTTGGCTCGTCCCTCAATAGAGAAGGTGGGACATAATGAGTCTTTCTTTAAAGTTGACTTGAGAAAGCCAAGGTCAGATACATATCCTGAAAATCAGTTTCCTCCTTTTCTTTGAATATTATGAGTTTAAAGAGCAGCCACTTGCTTACAACTTTCCTCCCCATTCCCTTCAAAGAAGGTGCGAAATAATAAGATATTGTACTTGGCTGTCGATTGCAAGCCAAGGTCACAAGGACTCACTGGGCAAGCTGGTTCCTCTGTGTATCAATGTAACGTATTAACTACTTCAGGGGCAGAGTGACCCACAATCAAATGAAAATGGAAACCCAGACATAGTTGCCTCCTGAAAGGGCCTTTGATTCTTGCTGCCAAATATTCTCTTTAACAATGCTTGTACTCTTATACACAGATGCTAAAATCTATGTGTATAAATCTTTCCCACCTCATAAACACTTAATTGAGGCTTAAGCTTCAGTATATATTTGAGGAACTGCATCTTTTATGTTTTGCTGTAATATTGTAGTAATATTGATTGTAGGTTCCTGCTGAGAACAGTGCACAACCCAGGAAATGCTTTCTTGTGTTTTTATGTATTGACGTTCAACCTTCACTTGAGTATTGGGTATGCGGAAGCCATAATGGGCATATTAAAAAGGTCAGCATTAAAAAAAAATGTAATACAATTTTGTAACCTTGGTACTCTGATTCCAACTCTATTTTTGTTTTGTTACTATTCCCCCACCCTGATCCTTATAGGGATTTTTCTATACTATTGACTGTCTGCCCTTTTCCCTGATTAGTCAGGTTGGCATGAACTGCTTCTAACACTCTACTACACTTTGCAAGCTATCACCCTGTTCACTAAGATAGCAGTCTCCTATGGACAATTTCTGCATTTAAGAAGGATTAATAACAATGTATTACACAGCAAGCATTAAGTTAGAGGCTATCCACAGGATGTACTTACACAAACGTTAGTAAAAGCAAAACAGAAAGGAAAAAACATCAGAAGTACGAGGGGAAAAAACAAAGAACAACAAACGATTTTCGTTTAGATTCAAATTTAGTCCCTTAGCATATTCTATCAAGAAAATTATGAAATTATGAATGCACATTTATAAGCAACAGCTAGCATTTGATGATTTTGCAGCATTTTTTCTGTCATAAATGATCCGATGAAGTCTGGCAATGCTGATCACCTATATACAATCGAGATCCCTATTGTGTAAACAAAGAAACACAACAAAAACACGAATATGGGAACATTGCCTAAAGACTCTTTTTAACAAGTTCTAATTGCTTATATTGCACAATGGTCTGCCTATGTAAAAGGAACTTTGTTGGACCAATGCCTTACAAATGTAGGTTCACATAGTTGAGTTAATATTTATTACACATGGGAAATGTTATCTGAAGCAGAATCAGATACTTAATTTATTTTTTGTTACCTTAAAACAGAAAAGTAAATGATAAACACAAGTATCTCCTTTATATGTCCCGTGTACATACGTCTCTGTAGTACTGCATATTTTTGTGAACATGCATTCTGATATAAGGTCTCTTATGTTGCTTCCTTATTTTGTAACCCTAAATAATGTAGTCACTTAACTCCAGCCTCATTTAAGCTTCTATGCTTGGACAAGACAAAGACTTCTGTGTTCATGAGAGTATGCAACAGTGATAGCTATTTTCCTTTTGCTTTGAGATGTTTCATTTTAAAGTGAAAAACATTGGGTTGGAATAATTTCCGTAGGAAATGCAACACCCTCTTTTTTGGATATTGAGGAACAGCCGAAAGTTCTGGATGAAAAGTAGTAATGTTATGCACGCACTGATTTTCCTATGGTTTTCCAACAGCCAAACATCTTCATCAATTTCATTATTGAATGGGGAACTTGTTCATTAAATGAAAGCGAACAACGGCTAAAGTCAAAATTTTTCCTGGGGCCAGAAAAATAATTTTTTACAGATGCTGTTGTGGATTCTGCCGATCTCAACCGAGGACCTTTAAACAAGAACTCTATATTTTTATGAATGTATGAAACCTACTCAGAAGTCCATGAGAGGCAAACAGGACATTCCTGAGGAATAGACCCAGGAGAGTGTTAGTCAGGAAACGTGAACCTTAACCAGCATCATTCATTAAGAAGGATTGGTAAATGAAACCTTTCTGACCTAGAATTTATTTAAATATACATTTATGTTAAAAGCTTTCTTTTGTATATAGCAAATATATTTCTTTTTAAAAGATTTTGTTTGTTGTGTCTCTTGTTAATAGAATTATGTTCTGATGGGACAACATCTGCCGGTATACCTTATTAGGGCATATAATGGCCGTAGAGAGGGGGGGGGTCCCTAACTGAGGATTTCCATGTATGAGTCAAAGCAGAGACACAAACAAGCTGGGGATCTCACCCCCACAATCTGTTTAACATTTTACATCGCAAAAATGCTTGGATATACCATGTAAGTTAAAAAAATAGCAGTACTAGATTTACACAAATAGCTGAAAGTGGGAATTGTAAGAAAATGTCAGCAATACAATGAACTGAGAACTGAAGGGTTTTCCCATCGGTCATCTGCATCTCCCTATAAGATTTCTCTGGACTGTTGGTTGTCCAGATGCGAAAAAGGGAAACAGGCACATTGCTATACCGGATCTGCATCCACGCCATTTGTACATTTGTGGGGAGTCCCAAGTCATGTCATCATTTTATGAGGCACAACACTCCTTTTACATAGGACAATTTTCAGCTAACTGGTTTATTATTGCCCCATGGGAAAGGCCCAGCTATCTGCCGATGGTGCAGCCCTAAAAGTTATTGTTAGTCCGTAGCATGTCTCTCCATATGTGCTGCCGACAGTAATGTAAGGCCCTTCACTTCCAATAATTGATTATGTAAATTCTCCTTTTGTGGTCGGTCAGCTTCCCGTGTGAAAGGAACTTAAGACAAAATGATACTATAGACTATACATAGCAAGAAAATAAAAATGTTCTTACATTTTGTGTACAGTTGTTCAGTACTTTATGTATTCCAGTTGAGTAGTTAGGATCAGTTTATTCTATAGCAATGGATGAAGAGCACTTCTAACCTATTTGTGTATTTTCTGAACAATTTCCTGTGCTGCAGACATGACTTATATTGTATTTACATAAGCACAGCTCAGCGGGTGATAAGCCTCTCATATCCATTACTGTCTATCTGCAGTTAGCACAGTTTCCTATATTCGAGTCTACTTTCTCAGTGATCCCTTAGCAGGTAAAAAAAGGTTAGGCAGAAAACAGTTTTACAACATAAGGCGCATGTGCATAGGGCTCTACATACTTCTCCTTTCTCTGGGGCAGCACATAATAAACAATAGTTTAGCAATGGTCCCTGAGATCTGGGGTTGGGTTCCATATTATAAAATATAGAGGCAGATCTACTATTTAAAATATTGCTTTTATGCCTTGTGCTACATTTATGTGTTTTAGACATTTTTTGTGCCTTACCCTAAAAAGGCATGTGTAGTGGGAAAGGGGGCATTGCCTAGAGAACAGCATCATGTGCCAACAAGTAGTACAGAATAAAGAATTAGCATATTTTGAGGCTAACTAATATGTAGTATGTCTCATGATGCACCAAAGCTATCAAATAACATAAGGTAATGTGATAAATTTGGAGCATTCCTAGACTGCCTAGTCTTAGTTTTACATCATAGGCAATGTGTCATTCAACATTAAACTTTGTCTGGTAACGTAGACTAACATAGTAGGAAAGGAAGTTGCCAACAAATGATTTCATGGGAAATGCCTGCATTAAGATGGTTTCCTGACTTGAACACTTAAAAATGTGTATAATATTTAAATATCTCAATAAACTTCCATATAGGAAGTTGATGATTCTTGAGCAAATGTTGAGTGTGATTGTGATGATTATTATTATATGTAATAGTTTTTCCCTTTAGATTGCACCCACCTTAAAGGGGTACTCCGGTGAAAACCTTTTTTCTTTTAAAGCAACTGGTGGCAGAAAGTTTAACATATTTGCAAATTACTTCTATTAAAAAACTTAATCCTTCCTGTACTTATTAGCTGCTGAATACAACAGAGGAAATTCTTTTCTTTTTGGAATGCTCTCTGATGACATCACGAGCACAGTTCTCTCTGCTGACGTTATTATAATAATAATAACACTTTATTTATTGTTGTCCTTAGTGGGATTTGAATTCAAGCCCCCAGCACTGCAAGGCAGCAGTGCTAACCACTGAGCCACCATGCTGTCCTTAGCATACATTTGCTATGCATGGTTGCTAAAATGGACAGAGATGTCAGCAAAGAGCACTGTGCTCATGATGTCATCAGTGTTCCAAAAAGAAAGGAATTTCCTCTGTAGCATTCAGCAGCTAATAAGTACTGGAAGGATTAAGATTTTTTAATAGAAGTAATTTACAAATATGTTTAACTTTCTGCCACCAGTTGATTTAAAAGAAAAAAGGTTTTCACCAGAGTACCCCTTTAACAGGTTGACTGCAAGTTTGGACAGAAATGATTAAAGTTGTTATGCCAAGGAGTAGACTTTTCACTTGAGGGAACCATTTTGAAACAGTTTTCTGATGCAGTTTTAGAAGCCAAATCAATGAGTGTATTAAAAAAAAATAATATATACCCCCCTTCCTTTATGTTCTTTTTCTGACATCAGCAACAGCATCATAAACTGCCCCTTGACATTGATTTTAGATTAATAAAGAATTTCATTCATTCATGTATGACTACAGTTAAACAACTCAAAGGAACCAATAAGGTTCAATCAAATTTTGTTGATCATTTCAGATGTTGTCGACACATACCGTATTTTTCGCCGTATAAGACGCACTTTTTCTTCCCCAAAACTGGGGGGGGGGGGGGGAAGTTGGTGCATCTTATACGGCAAATACACATTAAAACCCTGTCCTATCGCAGCGGTCCCTGCGGCCATCAACGGCCAGGACCCGTGGCTAATACAGGACATCACCGATCGCGGTGATGCCCTATATTAACCCTTCAGACGCGGCGATAAAAGCTGATCTCCGCGTCTGAAGCAAAAGTGACACTAACCCGGCTGCATCGGGAGGGACCTTACCTGCCTCCTCGGTGTCTGTTCCGTGCCGGGATCCCCTGCATGGCCGGCGCTCTCTTTCGTTGTCGCACGCCGTCCCGTCATCCAATAGGAGCGGCGTGCGTAGCGACGTGATGGCGGTGACGGAGAGTGAGGATACTGGGCAGCAGAGACGTTCCGGAGTGGTTGAAGATCACTGTCCTATACTTTACATTGTATTGTAGATTTTCCTCCTTTAAAATTGGGTGCGTCTTATATGCCTGAGCTTCCTATAGGGCGAAAAATATGGTACTTTTGGAATTGTTAGTTATATTCGTCAGTAGATAATGAAGTATTATGTTAAAAACATTGATCTATTGCAAATATAGCACCTTTTGGCTTCTTCAATGGACATTTCAGTGTTGTATGCTGATGGTTGTTATGGCCTCTTTACAAGTCATAATTACAAATGGATGTCCTGTGACCACTGGATTCGATAAAACTGTACTCCAAAGTGTATTCCTAGATTTTGTTCATTATTTTAACCCATTGAGTATATTTAAGAGAAAATAAATGAGTTTAGATTACGTAAAGGGTACAGTGAAACCTTACCAAAAGACCACCTCTTTGAGACGACAACCTTTTTCCAGGACCAGATTTTATGTCCTACACATTTTCTTTGAGACCACCTCCATTGAAGACCACTTTTCATTGTAATTTTGGGTGGTCCCAAGGTTTAATTGTATCATGTTTTCTTTCTCAAAACAGTGCCACAGTCCATGGGCTGTAACTGATATTGCAGCCGATTTAGTAGGTCTAAGATGCAGTATGATACACAGCACATCTACAAAAGAAGTACTGTTTCTTGGAAAAAGCACTACTTCTTCATACAAGGATTTTGGTTTAACAGTACATTATTAAAAATATCATCAAATGCATTTCACATTGGGAATTAATGGAACTTCAGGTTAATGTTACACAATTGGGTGATCCCAATGTTCTCTGTACACCAGTGGAGAATAGGGAAATATAGCTAGTGAGGCATCTTAACAAGGAATAATAGTTAGCCCCCTAATTTTTCTCTAAATAGCAGCTTCTCAGCATATATAATCTTATGCCAATATTTAGTTCTGTTGCTGAATTCTTATATTCATGAGAATTGCTTAGCGTGGGCAGTGGCCCAACTATAAATCTTTATTATTTTTTTAAATCTGTACTATAAATTATTTGATGTTATGCAGCAATTAGACATATGAAGCCTAAATGAAGCATATGGAGATAGTGTCACGGTGAAGTTGAAGTTTGCTATAGCCGCTGCATTATTTTTACTGCTGAGTTTCTGGGCTGGGGAGATGGCTGTGACCTCTAAGCAGACTCAGCTGTCAAGAAGACAAATTTGCAGCCTGTGAACAAGTCATTTATCATCCATCACCAGTGGTTTCTGCTGGGAGTGTGAGCATCCCTTGCAATTATATACCAGCATAGCTCTGCGTGCTGCTGGAATTCTGCACTGTTGCACACTGCAGAACCCATTTAGAAATGTCTTCGGGGGCATCTAGTATTTCTGTAAAATTACACTTTCCTCTGCCTTTAAACCTTACAACATTTTTCTTTACTTTGAATTTCTGTGGTTTTTATATTGGGGTTATTACCCTGTGAGTTTATTATTATGTAGCACGGATTGCAAAGAAAAGGAACCCTAATTGTCTTGTAGCAGAATAAAATAAGTTTCCTTATGGCATCCATATAGGATTGATATCAAAGCTGAAAAATAATAATAGTATTGTCTTTTTTTTCTAACAAAACTTCCCAAGTTCTAATTAAAGGCATAATTTATTTTTCTGTTTACTATGGCAAAAATGCGTTTCAGAGTCTTTAGGTTTGTGGCATATTGTTCCAGTTTGTTCCCTGAGAGTCATCACAGTGTCAACTGGCCGAACATATGTTCAATTTATTACTAGGGTGATTTTTAAAAATTGTTACCAGGTGGCATTTCTTCCAAGGTCAAATGTAATCATTCTGGAAAGATGTTATCTTAGGTAAGCATTCTGTACCTCATGAGACAGAATGCGGGCCATTCGTCAACAAAAGGGAGGAATTTAGAGGAAATGTTAGAAAAAGAAATTCTTTATATGACGTACCCTAACGTGTCCCAAGTAAACTAAAATAAACCTTATAGATATATTTATTAAAAAGAAAACAGTGTTTGACCAGTAAATAATTGGTTATTATGAAGACAATTTTAAAGGGTGTATAAGGGTGGGTTCACGCTACGTTTGTAGTGTACGGGTGCCGGATCCGGTTGGGAGGAGCGAAAACCGCCCACTCACGGTTTTAGGTCCGGTTAGAGAACCGTATACGGGGCAAAAATGAGCCGACTGGAGTCAGCGTTTGACTCCGGTCGGCTCGTTGAGATCAATGGGGTTCAGGCTGGTTCCGGCTGGGATACCGGAGCGGACGGTTTTTCGCTCCTCCCATCCGGATCCGTCACCCTTACACTACAAACGTAGTGTGAACCCACCCTAAGACAGTGACAGAAATGATGGTCGAGGATTGCCATATTTCTCGAAGGTACCTGTCATATGGGGCTACCGGGTATCATGAAGCTGATATATGTACCAGGGAAAGCTAGATGAAATATAAAAAATGCAGGAAATCCTTAAATTCCTAGCAAGACTGGAAAAGTGAGAAAAGTACAGGGGTCAGAATAGGGCAGTTTTAAACATACTTATTTTGTTTAAAAAATCTGAGTCTTTTAAAAGCAGTACAATAATGGAAAAGCCTGTAAACCTGGTTATCATTTAAAGGGGTACTCCGCCGAATATCATCTTATCCCCTATTGAAAGGATAGGGGATAAGATGTCTGAGCTCCAGCGCCGCACCTCAGTCATCCGTGCAGTCGCCATGCCCCCTCCATTCATGTCTATGGGAGGAGGTGTGACATCTATGTGCTAGCCATCACACCCCTCCCATAGACATGAATGGAAGGGGTGTAGCATGACAACACAGAAACTCCAAGCTTCCGTGTTCCAGATGCCGCCACTGCCGGCCCGGAGATCCTTTGTACAGAGGATAAGATTTTTTTTACCCCTTTAAATTGTATAGACCACAGAAAAAAGAGAACATGGCAGTTTTACTGTAAAGTGCACTGCGTAAAAACAAAACTCTCCAAAAGTTGCTAAATTGCTGCTTCCTTTTTAGCTCCCCCCCTCCCCCAACAAATCATAAAAACAAGCCTTCATATGGTCCTGTCAATTAAAAATATAAGAGCTATGACTCTTAGAAGGCGAGGAGGAGAAAACAAAAGTTTGGCAAAAATTGGCTATGTCCTTATGGCCAAAAGGTGCGGTGTACTCAAAGGATTAAACAAAGCTCCAGTCCCTGTTTTGCAGAACTTCTGGGTTAGGGGACATGATGTCCTGGGCTCATTCAACAGTGGTGTCTGACCTTAGCGACTGACTGCCTGTCATGGAAACACCACACAGCAGGGACCAGAGCTCCATGATGCTGGCAGCGAGGAAGGTAAGTATATAGTATATGGTTTTTATTTGTTTACCATCTCCCTGATCCTAATTATATAACAAACATTTCTGACCCCTTTAATTCTAGACAATCCCATCATGTTGCATAATGTGTACGACGCAAAACGATGTGACACAGCCGTAATTGCAGCAGAGCGTAGATAGAAGAAGAAAGCTACGTATAAACTGCACTTTTTGACTTGAGTTTAACAAAAAAGAATAGCTGCACATTTCTGTGTTTGTTAGAAGATTGGATATATAATTGTTATCTGAAATGTCTCTTGATAAATATGTGCAGAGTCTTAACAAACAATACAAGATAGAGACTTGTTTTGGACCACTCACTGGTCCCTCAGCTTGTGTTACAGTGTTTCTGCGGAGCTCCCATAGCCTTTGATCTCCACTAATTAGACACAGAGTTAACTGCTATAGTTATTAAACTTTTAAGAAGTCTCCCGGATAATTAGCTGCTGAGCTAAGGAAGCGCCCATGTCCCGCTTCCTGCTGACTTGTGCTCCTGCTCATGTGCTAATAACATATTGCTTTGCTCGTATTGCTTGAGTATTGTTTTAATTATGAGTTCTTATACTTAAGGCGACTCATAATGTGACATAACATGGTATTCATTAAGATAAAACAACATATTGTATCCATTGGTAAAGTTTAGCTAATGTTCATCCAGTCGCTATTTCCCAAGGCAAGAGTTAAACTTGCAGAACTGGGCACAATGCCATCGCCTTGCGACATGGTATCCCTTTCATGGCTTTAACTAAAGCATTGGGTCATGCTCATTATTTGTCTTAAAGAGGTACTCCGGTGGAAATAAATTTTTTCTTAATCAACTGGTATCGGAAAGTTTAACCCCTTAAGGACTCAGCCCTTTTTCACCTTAAGGACTGAGCCCTTTTTCGCAATTCTGACCACCGTCGCTTTACGAATTAATAACGCAAAAACGCTTTTACCGAATATTCTGATTCTGAGATAGTTTTTTCGTGACATAAGCTGATTTATTTTTGGTGGTAAATTTTCGGCGTTACTTGCATCCTTTTTTGGTGAAAAATCCCCAAATTTAATGAAAAATTAGATAATTTTGCATTTTTCTAACTTTGAAGCTCTCTGCTTGTAAGGAAAATGGATATTCACAATAAATTGTATTTTTATCCACAAATACAATATGTCCACTTTATGTTGGCATCATAAAATGGACATATTTTTGCTTTTAGAAAAAATTAGAGGGCTTCAAATTAGAGCAGCAATTTTCAAAAAATTCATGAAAATTGCTAAATCTGAAGGGACAGATGTTACAGAACTACAACTCCCAGCATGCCTGGACAGTCCAGGCATGCTGAGAGTTGTAGTTTGGCAACATCTGGAGGGCTACCGTTTGGGCACAACTGTAACAGTGGTCTCCAAACTGTGACCCTCCAGATGTTGCAAAACTACAACTCCCAGCATGCCCAGACAGCCTTTGGCTGTATGGGCATGCTAGGAGTTGCAGCTTGGCCCTCCCAGTGGTTGCCACAGTAAAGATCGTTTTACTTTCACTTTCAATCCCCCCCCCCCCCACCCACTGTTGCCTCCCTACCAGATCCAGTATCCAGCAGTCTCCAGCGAAGATCCGGGGTCCCCAGGCATCTTCTCCTGCAGGTACTGGCCTCCATCTTCTTCCCACAATCCCCTCGACATCCAGGGGTGGGCAAAACGGGGGGGAGGGGGCGGTTGCCATGGCAACCCACTGTCTTGCTCTGCCATTGGTCAGAATCAGTTCTGACCAATGTCAGGGGATAGGAGGAGATCGCAGCTCTGCAACCTCACTCCTAGCCCTCAAGATGATCGGGGCTGTCCCTGACAGCTCCGACCAGCCCTATGTTCCGGGTGATCGGGTCACCAGAGACCCGATCAGCCCGTAATAGCAGAAAATCGCATGTCTGAATTGACATGCCATTTTCTGCGATCGCCGACATGGGGGGGGGGGGGGGGGGGGCTCAGGACCCCCCTGGGCGATGTGCCGGGGTGCCTGCTGAATGATTTCAGCAGGCATCCCGATCCGGTCCCCAACCGGCTAGCGGCGTGGACCGGTATTCCCACAAGCGTATCCATACGCCCTCAGTCCTTAAGGACTCGGGATGCAGGGCGTATGGAAACGCCCGGCGTCCTGAACAGGTTAACAGATTTGTAAATTACTTTTATTAAAAATCGTAATCCTTCCAGCTGCTGTATGCTCCAAAGGAAGTTCTTTTCTTTTTTAATTATTTTCAGTCTGACCACAGTGCTCTCTGCTGACACCTCTGTCCATGTCAGGAACTGTCCAGAGCAGGAGCAAATCCCCATAACCAGGGGCGGACTGACAGGCCGGTCCAATCGGCCCTCATCCGAAGGCCCGGACGGGGGAAAGGGCCCGCCGCCTGCCACATAAAATAAAAACAATTTTTTATCTAATTGCCCGGCACACACCCGGGCCCGACACACACCCGGACCCGGAGAATGGTGCTGCTGGCTGCTGTTTGGCATCTCCCAAACAGCCACGGCAGCCCTGTAAGAGAACCGCAGTGGCTGCCTGGGAGATACGCTTTGAACTCCAGCGTGGCACTGCGGCGCGTGAGGTCACGTCACCGTGGGGGGTGACATGACCTCACGTCTAAGCACCGCGTCGGAGCTCACTGTGCGCCCGCTCTCGTACAGGGCTCACTTGTCCTCAGGTACGGAACCTCGCTTTTCCTCAGTGTGCAGCGCCCCGCTTGTCCTCAGTGTGCAGGGCCCCGCTTGTCCTCAGTGTGCATGGCCCGCTTGTCCTCAGTGTGCAGGGCCCAGCTTGTCCTCAGTGTACAGGGCCCCGCTTGTCCTCAGTGTACAGGGCCCCGCTTGTCCTCAGTGTAAAGGGCTCCGCTTGTCCTCAGTGTACAGGGCATCACTTGACCTCCGAGGACAAGCAGGGCTCTGTACACTGAGGACAAGCAGGACTCTGTACACTGAAGACAAGCAGGGCTCTGTACACTGAGGACAAGCAGGGCTCTGTACACTGAGGACAAGCAGGGCTCTGTACATAAGATGTCTAGGGGCGGACTACCCCTTTAAATTGTTGGTGGTGACCAGGGTAAAGCAGTGGTCATTTAGGCCTCATGGGCAGCTTCGGACTATATTGTGAGAGTACCTTCTAAATACACTATTTCAAACAATCAGCACTAAGTTGTATAATATCACATACTGTAGCCTTTGAAAGATAAAGAAAAATAATGTCTTCTATTGCAGACCTGTGTCACTGACGACTTTGACTTCACAATACAGGATCATTATAGAGACCTATGAGATTTATTGGGGACCTAATTCCTAGAATGAATCTATACAATGCACATTACACCGAATGAACATTAAAAGACATTAGATGAATGATACGTAATGATTAGAATTTAATATTGACTTACAGGGGCAGGAAACTGAATGAAGCCCTTACTGTCTGTATTGGGCATTTTGTGTTGCCGGCCTGTTTGTTTGTATTTAGATAGTCCCTTCCTCCTCATTCAGATATCAGCTCACAACACATTGTCAGATAATGCTGTTTCACAGTTTGCCCCTGCCAATTTATCTTGCCAGAGCTTTTCACTCGGCTCTGTCTGCATATCTTCTGTATGAATCGTACAAGGATCAAGCAATTCTCAGTACACAATCAAATTCGCATCACAGCATCGCTCTTTATGTAAGGTTATGGGGATTGTACTGGAGAGGGAGGAAAATCCTCTTGGACCACACCCCAGTGTGCCGGTAATACGGTAACTTCATCTATCAAACACAGACATCCAATAGACACAAGGGATCTGCTTTCCCTATCTTTATGCCAGCATTGGCCTGTTCTATTCACTGTGGTTTGGATCATCACACGGGCTCATTGTGATTGGTACTCATAAATTACACATTGGATTTAATACACTGGTTATCCCTTCAATGTCCACATAGCACTGCTTGTCTGAAGTACAAATAAAAACAAATGTTAAAAACATAAATACCAATATGTATAAATGCAAACGTTAATGTTTCTGTGTATGCGTATGGCTCAAAAATGTGTCTAAAACAGCAAAGTAAGTCATTTTTAGGCATCATTGGACTTGGAAGAAGATTCTACTCTTTGCCCAGTTTTTCACTTATATCAATATTAAAGAGACTCTGAGAGCAGCATAAACTAGTGACAGATACTGAATATATCTTGTAATGCAGCTGTTCTTCTAGTATTTATAATGTTCTCATTGACATAGAGGACATCAATTGCTGCACAGTAGTCCTCGCTATTATGTGTGCATGCTTCATAGTCCTTGATATATTCATGAGGACCAGTGGTTTACCTATAAGATGTAACTGGCATTGGTAATCACAGTTACAACATAATTGTCATGCCAAACATACCTAGATGACATACCTATATGACCGTTCATTGTTGCACTGCAGTAGTATTTGTCCAAGTTATTTATATATGCTACAGAATTCGCCTTTTTATGATTTGTATTGCAGCATAATTCTGTGTCAAAATAGAGGATAGATGTAAAATACCTTAATAAATGTATTAAAGATGTCAGATCGCGGGGGTCCCGCTGCTGGGACCCCCGGGATCTCGGCTGCAGCACCCACCTCAACGGCTTCCGGCAACGCTGGAGGCTTCAGATCCCGACCACGCGAGCGGAAGAGCGTGACGTCACGACTCCGCCCCCGTGTGGTGTCACGCCCCATCCCCTCAATGCAAGTCTATGGGAAGGGGCGTGAGGGCCAGCAGCGGGACCCCCGCGGGACCCCCGCGATCTGACATCTTATCCCCTATCCTTTGGATAGGGGATAAGATGTCTAGGGGCGGAGTACCCCTTTAAGGCCAAGAATTATGCTGAAATACAAACCATAAAATGGATTCATGAGTACAGTGTTTTTCTTCCATTGTGTGTGAACTTCATATTAAACCCGTGACAAATATTTTCTACAGTTTTCTTCTTAATTTCAATTTAAGGGTTTGGGTGTGTATTGGGCATTAGCAATGGAGGATGATACAACAGGCATCTCTGGAACCGGATGGTGGCTCCAAGTAAGTGATACCTTTTTGTAATCTGGTTCACCGACGTTATAACCGTGTGTATTGGGTTTACTGTGGTTGAACCAGCTGTCAGTTTCCCTTTAAGCAGCAGTTCTTTGCATATTGTTTAGTTATATATCTACCTACCTGTACTGTACATGGTATTTGTATACAGTGTTGACTCACTTTGGTTTGTCGTGGTTGGAATGGTTTTTTAGAAATGTTCATGAGTAATTGTGATGAGTTTACAGTACAGACTGTACAAGTTTGTTACTTTGTCTTGTGGAATCCCTTAAGTAATCGGTCAGACAAAGGATGCAAGGTCTTATAATTCCAAATTTGGCTGAAGCAGTCTTTTACCAAAATGTACAACTAAAAATAGAATGCATGGGCCTCTTGCCAAAGCCAGCCTGCTGTTTATGAAATATATCTTTGATTTACTCGTGATGGATTGCTTTACAAGGGCATTCAATGAACAAAATTGAGTCAACTTTAAACATTTATCATTTGGGTAATTTATTTAACATCATTGTTTAGCCAGAAGACGTCTGTGTGAGCATTAGCCAGTCTCTCAAAATATGCTGCATATATATCTTGGGCTGCTAGGAAATTTCACTGCTTTGATAGGTCATAAAACATGAATATGGTTGGTTCCCATGATCCATTATCTACTTTAGTCAAAATCTCGCTGTACCTGTCACTCAGGATTTTCTCTCTTTTATGATCAATAATGATAATATTATAGTAAGCTGTTGCTTTAAGTAGACTCATGGGACGGGATTGGACAAAAGGACTTATTATAATTTATTGCAGGAATTGTTTAACACTTTTTCCTGAAAACTTGTAGCCAACATTTTTAGGTCTTATTGCATATTACTTTTCAATGCACATGTTTATAATGGCTGTGTTACGCCGAGCGCTCCGGGTCCCCGCTCCTCCCCGGAGCGCTCGCTACACTCCTCTCACTGCAGCGCTCCGGTCGGTTCCACGGACCCGGGGCGCTGCGATACCGCCTCTGGCCGGGATGCGATTCGCGATGCGGGTAGCGCCCGCTCGCGATGCGCACCCCGGCTCCCGTACCTGACTCGCTCTCCGTCAGTCCTGTCCCGGCGCGCGCGGCCCCGCTCCCTAGGGCGCGCGCGCGCCGGGTCTTTGCGATTTAAAGGGCCACTGCGCCGCTGATTGGCGCAGTGGTTCCAATTAGTGTTTACACCTGTGCACTTCCCTATATCACCTCACTTCCCCTTCACTCCCTCGCCGGATCTTGTTGCCTTAGTGCCAGTGAAAGCGTTTCCTTGTGTGTTCCTAGCCTGTGTTCCAGACCTCCTGCCGTTGCCCCTGACTACGATCCTTGCTGCCTGCCCCGACCTTCTGCTACGTCCGACCTTGCTTCTGTCTACTCCCTTGTACCGCGCCTATCTTCAGCAGCCAGAGAGGTTGAGCCGTTGCTAGGGGATACGACCTGGTCACTACCGCCGCAGCAAGACCATCCCGCTTTGCGGCGGGCTCTGGTGAAAACCAGTAGTGACTTAGAACCGATCCTCTAGCACGGTCCACGCCAATCCCTCTCTGGCACAGAGGATCCACTACCTGCCAGCCGGCATCGTGACAGTAGATCCGGCCATGGATCCCGCTGAAGTTCCTCTGCCAGTTGTCGCTGACCTCACCACGGTGGTCGCCCAGCAGTCACAACAGATAGCGCAACAAGGCCAACAGCTGTCTCAACTGACTGTTATGCTACAACAGTTTCTACCACAGCTCCAGCAATCATCTCCTCCGCCAGCTCCTGTACCTCCTCCGCAGCGAGTGGCCGCTTCTGGACTACGACTATCCTTGCCGGATAAATTTGATGGGGACTCTAAGTTTTGCCGTGGCTTCCTTTCCCAATGTTCATTACACTTGGAGATGATGTCGGACCAGTTCCCCACTGAAAGGTCTAAGGTGGCTTTCGTAGTCAGCCTGCTGTCTGGAAAAGCCCTAGCCTGGGCCACGCCGCTCTGGGACCGCAATGACCCCGTCACTGCCTCTGTACACTCCTTCTTCTCGGAAATTCGAAGTGTCTTTGAGGAACCTGCCCGAGCCTCTTCTGCTGAGACTGCCCTGTTGAACCTGGTCCAGGGTAATTCTTCCGTTGGCGAGTATGCCGTACAATTCCGTACACTTGCTTCTGAATTATCCTGGAACAATGAGGCCCTCTGCGCGACCTTTAAAAAAGGCCTATCCAGCAACATTAAAGATGTTCTGGCCGCACGAGAAATGCCTGCTAATCTTCATGAACTTATTCACCTAGCCACTCGCATTGACATGCGTTTTTCCGAAAGGCGTCAGGAGCTCCGCCAAGATATGGACTCTGTTCGCACGAGGCGTTTCTTCTCCTCGGCTCCTCTCTCCTCTGGTTCCCTGCAATCTGTTCCTGTGCCTCCCGCCGTGGAGGCTATGCAGGTCGACCGGTCTCGCCTGACATCTCAAGAGAGGACACGACGCCGCATGGAGAACCTCTGCCTGTACTGTGCTAGTACCGAACACTTCCTGAGGGATTGTCCTATCCGCCCTCCCCGCCTGGAAAAACGTACGCTGACTCCGCACAAAGGTGAAACAATCCTTGATGTCTACTCTGCTTCTCCACGTCTTACTGTGCCTGTGCGGATGTCTGCCTCTGCCTTCTCCTTCTCTTCTGTGGCCTTATTGGACTCTGGATCTGCAGGAAACTTTATTTTGGCCTCTCTCGTCAACAGGTTCAACATCCCAGTGACCAGTCTCACCAGACCCCTTTACATCAATTGTATAAACAATGAAAGGTTGGACTGTTCCATACGTTTCCGCACGGAGCCCCTTCTAATGAGCATCGGATCTCATCAAGAGAGGATTGAACTTTTGGTCCTCCCCAATTGCTCCTCGGAAATTCTCCTTGGACTTCCCTGGCTTCAACTTCATTCCCCAACCCTGGATTGGTCCACTGGGGAGATCAAGAGTTGGGGGCCCTCTTGTTCCAAGGACTGTCTAAAACCGGTTCCCAGTAACCCTTGCCGTGACTCTGTGCTTCCTCCAGTAACCGGTCTCCCTAAGGCCTATATGGACTTCGCGGATGTTTTCTGCAAAAAACAAGCGGAGACTCTACCTCCTCACAGGCCTTATGATTGTCCTATCGACCTCCTCCCGGGCACTACTCCACCCCGGGGCAGAATTTATCCTCTCTCTGCCCCAGAGACTCTTGCCATGTCTGAATACGTCCAGGAGAATCTAAAAAAGGGCTTTATCCGTAAATCCTCCTCTCCTGCCGGAGCCGGATTTTTCTTTGTGTCCAAAAAAGATGGCTCTCTACGTCCTTGCATTGACTACCGCGGACTTAATAAAATCACGGTTAAGAACCGCTACCCCTTACCCCTCATCTCTGAACTCTTTGATCGCCTCCAAGGTGCCCACATCTTTACTAAATTGGACTTAAGAGGCGCCTATAACCTCATCCGCATCAGAGAGGGGGATGAGTGGAAAACAGCATTTAACACCAGAGATGGACACTTTGAGTATCTGGTCATGCCCTTTGGCCTGTGCAACGCCCCTGCTGTCTTCCAAGACTTTGTTAATGAAATTTTTCGTGATCTGTTATACTCCTGTGTTGTTGTATATCTTGATGATATCCTAATTTTTTCGGCCAATCTAGAAGAACACCGCCAGCATGTCCGTATGGTTCTTCAGAGACTTCGTGACAATCAACTCTATGCTAAAATTGAGAAATGTCTGTTTGAATGCCAATCTCTTCCTTTTCTAGGATACTTGGTCTCTGGCCAGGGACTACAAATGGACCCAGATAAACTTTCTGCCGTCTTAGATTGGCCACGCCCCTCCGGACTCCGTGCCATCCAACGTTTTTTGGGGTTCGCCAATTATTACAGGCAATTTATTCCACATTTTTCTACCATTGTGGCTCCTATTGTGGCTTTAACCAAAAAAAATGCCGATCCCAAGTCTTGGCCTCCTCAAGCGGAAGACGCCTTTAAACGACTCAAGTCTGCCTTCTCTTCGGCTCCCGTGCTCTCCAGACCTGACCCATCTAAACCCTTCCTATTGGAGGTTGATGCCTCCTCAGTGGGAGCTGGAGCTGTCCTTCTACAAAAAAACTCTTCAGGGCATGCTGTTACTTGTGGTTTTTTTTCTAGGACCTTCTCTCCGGCGGAGAGGAACTACTCCATCGGGGATCAAGAGCTTCTAGCCATTAAATTAGCACTTGAGGAATGGAGACATCTGCTGGAGGGATCAAGATTCCCAGTTATTATTTACACCGATCACAAGAACCTCTCCTACCTCCAGTCTGCCCAACGGCTGAATCCTCGTCAGGCCAGGTGGTCTCTGTTCTTTGCCCGATTTAATTTTGAAATTCACTTTCGGCCTGCTGATAAGAACATTAGGGCCGATGCTCTCTCTCGTTCCTCGGATGCTTCTGAAATTGAACTCTCTCCGCAACACATCATTCCTCCTGACTGCCTGATTTCCACTTCTCTAGCCTCCATCAGGCAAACTCCTCCAGGAAAGACCTTTGTTTCTCCACGCCAACGTCTCGGAATCCTCAAATGGGGTCACTCCTCCCATCTCGCAGGTCATGCGGGCATCAAGAAATCTGTGCAACTCATCTCTCGCTTCTATTGGTGGCCGACTCTAGAGACTGATGTGGTGGACTTTGTGCGAGCCTGCACTATCTGTGCCCGGGATAAGACTCCTCGCCAGAAGCCCGCTGGTTTTCTTCTTCCTCTGCCTGTCCCCGAACAACCTTGGTCTCTGATTGGTATGGATTTTATTACTGACTTACCCCCATCCCATGGCAACACTGTTATTTGGGTGGTCGTTGATCGATTCTCCAAAATGGCGCATTTCATCCCTCTTCCTGGTCTTCCTTCAGCGCCTCAGTTGGCTAAACAATTTTTTGTACACATTTTTCGTCTTCACGGGTTGCCTACGCAGATCGTCTCGGATAGAGGCGTCCAATTTGTGTCTAAATTCTGGAGGGCTCTCTGTAAACAACTCAAGATTAAATTAAATTTTTCTTCTGCATACCATCCTCAATCCAATGGACAAGTAGAAAGAATTAACCAGATCTTGGGTGACTATTTACGACATTTTGTTTCCTCCCGCCAGGATGACTGGGCAGATCTTCTACCTTGGGCCGAATTCTCGTATAATTTCAGAATCTCTGAATCTTCCTCCAAATCCCCGTTTTTCGTGGTGTACGGCCGTCACCCTCTTCCCCCCCTCCCTACCCCCTTGCCCTCTGGTCTGCCCGCTGTGGATGAAATTTCTCGTGATCTCTCCATCATATGGAGAGAGACCCAAAATTCTCTCTTACAGGCTTCTTCACGCATGAAGAGATTCGCGGATAAGAAAAGAAGAGCTCCTCCCATTTTTTCCCCTGGAGACAAGGTATGGCTCTCCGCCAAATATGTCCGCTTCCGTGTCCCTAGCTATAAGTTGGGACCACGCTATCTTGGTCCTTTTAAGGTTTTGCGCCAGATTAATCCTGTCTCTTACAAACTTCTTCTTCCTCCTTCTCTTCGTATTCCTAATGCCTTTCATGTTTCTCTTCTTAAACCACTTATCATTAACCGTTTCTCTCCCAAATCTGTTTCCCCCACTCCTGTCTCCGGCTCCTCGGACATCTTCTCCGTTAAAGAAATTTTAGCATCAAAAAAGGTCAGAGGGAAAACCTTCTTTTTAGTGGATTGGGAGGGTTGTGGTCCAGAAGAGAGGTCCTGGGAACCTGAGGACAATATCCTGGACAAAAGTCTGGTCCTCAGGTTCTCAGGCTCCAAGAAGAGGGGGAGACCCAAGGGGGGGGGTACTGTTACGCCGAGCGCTCCGGGTCCCCGCTCCTCCCCGGAGCGCTCGCTACACTCCTCTCACTGCAGCGCTCCGGTCGGTTCCACGGACCCGGGGCGCTGCGATACCGCCTCTGGCCGGGATGCGATTCGCGATGCGGGTAGCGCCCGCTCGCGATGCGCACCCCGGCTCCCGTACCTGACTCGCTCTCCGTCAGTCCTGTCCCGGCGCGCGCGGCCCCGCTCCCTAGGGCGCGCGCGCGCCGGGTCTTTGCGATTTAAAGGGCCACTGCGCCGCTGATTGGCGCAGTGGTTCCAATTAGTGTTTACACCTGTGCACTTCCCTATATCACCTCACTTCCCCTTCACTCCCTCGCCGGATCTTGTTGCCTTAGTGCCAGTGAAAGCGTTTCCTTGTGTGTTCCTAGCCTGTGTTCCAGACCTCCTGCCGTTGCCCCTGACTACGATCCTTGCTGCCTGCCCCGACCTTCTGCTACGTCCGACCTTGCTTCTGTCTACTCCCTTGTACCGCGCCTATCTTCAGCAGCCAGAGAGGTTGAGCCGTTGCTAGGGGATACGACCTGGTCACTACCGCCGCAGCAAGACCATCCCGCTTTGCGGCGGGCTCTGGTGAAAACCAGTAGTGACTTAGAACCGATCCTCTAGCACGGTCCACGCCAATCCCTCTCTGGCACAGAGGATCCACTACCTGCCAGCCGGCATCGTGACAGGCTGCTTTTAATTGTCACAAGAATGTTATCAAACCTTGGTGAGACAACAATTTATAAACTTCAACAGCATTGCAAAGTATGTGCAACCCACTAAATTCTAAAGATAAAACTTAAAGGGGTATTCCAGGCAAAAACTTTTTTTATATATCAACTGGCTCCGGAAAGTGAAACAGATTTGTAAATTACTTCTATTAAAAAATCGTAATCCTTCAAATAGTTATTAGCTTCTGAAGTTGAGTTGTTGTTTTCTGTCTAACTGCTCAATGATGACTCACGTCCCGGGAGCTGTGCAGTTCCTATGGGGAAATTTTCCCATCATGCACAGCTCCCAGGACGTGACATCATCATAGAGCAGTTAGACAGAAAACTTCAGAAGCTAATAACTATTGGAAGGATTAACATTTTTTAATAGAAGTAATTTACAAATCTGTTTAACTTTCTGGAGCCAGTTGATATGTATAAAAAAGTTTTTGCCTGGAATACCCCTTTAATGCAATATAGCTTTGATACCCTTAATGGTGGTTCCATTCTTCCTTCTGTCACGTGCATTACATTATCGTTCTTATTGTCTCTACATACAATGTTCAGGGCTATAATAGTTACAGTGTAACCACCATAATAAAGGTGCCAGAATGCTCAGTCATAGTAACTGATGCTGAGTAGGACATTCCAAATGGCAGCCAAGTAATAAGCAATACACATTTGATCAGGTGTCATACAGAAATAGGACAACATTTAGCCCATATTTTTTGCATAATGGGGGTATGTACTAAAACGATCGGATTCTTAGACCGTGCACATTTAGAAGGATAGACAGATTCACTAGATTTGTGAAAGTGACTCAGGCTGGTTGATAAATCTGGCACTGTAGACTGTCTAATCTAAATTTGTACTGTCAAGTTTTAGTTTACACCAACTATTAGTTGTCAGTTTACTTCAGGCAAAGGTAATGCAACTAGATTTATGTGCATGGAATGTCATCTTAGGCCACGCCCCTTTCAGCCTATTCCACACCTCTTTCCCAATAGATCACACCTTCTTGTCAACCAGTGCATTTTCTGGTTCTTTTTGGCACACATATGAGCCTTAATTAAATATGCCTTAAAGGGGTTATCCACCATAAGTTGCCAGACAGTAGTGGACATGCTTTGGAAGGATCTGCGCTTGTTTTGGGGCTAAATGGCTATGTTGTGAGATTACCATGATAATGTGCCTATCTTTTTGAGAACTGGGTATTTCCTGTTGGAGTTCGTTCTCTCAAACTACACATATCTCATATTTCTTTGTTTGTAAGTGTGAGGTCACTTTCCTCCCACACATCAGCCACAACACAAATGAGTTGTATTCCATTAAAAAAGACCAGTGTTTTCTAACCAAGGTGCCTACAGCTGTTGCAAAATTATCTCTCTCTCACCCAGCGGTCGCTTCACCCATTGATGCAGGACAGACTCCCTTTGCACACCTGATTAGTGATGTCATGTCTAGATACACTGCAACCTGGGAAAACTCTAGACCTGAGTAATTTTGTATGTTTATATACCTACAGACGCCAAGGGCGTAACACTTAGTAACCCCAACACTAGACAAATAGTAAGAGGATGTATAAAAATATATAATTTTATTAAAATATTAAATTTACAAAGACATGTCATTCAAAAAGTGTACATGATAGACGGATTTTAAAAATAAATTCATATATATACTAGTTTCTAAAAAATAATTCTCTAGATAGAAACTTACCATATATACTCGAGTATAAGCCGATCCGAATAGAAGCCGAGGCCCCTAATTTCACCCCAAAAACCCAGAAAAAAAAGTTATTGACTTGACTATAAGCCAGGGTGGGAAATACATCATCCCCCCATGTCATCATCCCCCCTGTCATCATCCAGACCCCCTGTCATCATCACCCTGTCATCATAACCCTGTCATTATCACCCTGTCATTATCACCCCCCGTCATCATCACCCTGTCATTATCACCCCCCGTCATCATCACCCCGTCATCATCACCCCGTCATCATCACCCCATCATCATCACCCTGTCATCATCCCCCGTCATCATCACCCCGTCATCATCACCCCGTCATCATCACCCCGTCATCATCACCCTGTCATCATCCCCCTCATCATCATCCCCCCCTTCATCATCACCGCCTGTCAATCCCTTCATCAGTGGTCTTCAACCTGTGGACCTCCAGATGTTTCAAAACTACAACTCCCAGCATTCCCGGACAGCTGATGGCTGCATGCTGGGAGCTATAGTTTTGAAACATCTGGAGGTCCGCAGGTTGAAGATCACTGCAGCCTTCGTCATCATCCAGACCCCCCTTTAGTTTTCTACTCACCTCCCCTCGGTGGGAAGGAAGGGGGAGCTGGTCCGGGCCATCTATGCTGCAGGGACCGTCCGGTGGGGAGGGTTAGTCATTCCGGGCTGTCCTTATTCACCAGGAGGCCCTCTTCTCTGCTCCGGCCCCGGACTAGTGACGTTGCCTTGACGACGAGGCACAGGGACGTTCACGCACAGGGACGTCTGCTGTGCATGGACGTCCCTCTGCATCGTCGTCAAGACAACGTCACTAGTCTGAGGCTGGGCCCGGAGCTGAGAAGAGGGTCTCCCGGTGAAAAAAGACAGCCCGGAATCACTAACCCTCCCCAACGGACGGTCCCTGCAGCATAGATGGCCTGGACCAGCTCACCCTTCCTTCCCACCGAGGGGAGGTGAGTAGAAAACTAAAGGGGGTCTGGATGATGATGAAGGCCGCAGTGGTCTTAAACCTGCAGACCTCCATATGTTTCAAAACCACAACTCCCAGCATGCCCGGACAGCCGACGGCTGTCCGGGCATGCTGGGAGTTGTAGTTTTGCAACATCTGGAGGTCCGCAGGTTGAAGACTACTGAGAAGGGATTGACAGGCGGAGAGTTCACTCAAGTATAAACCGAGGGGGGCGTTTTCAGCACGAAAAATCGTGCTGAAAAACTCGGCTTATACTCGAGTATATACGGTATGCATATAAAAACAATAATAATATGTAGCAGGGTACATATTCCTGGTGTGTTGCACGTGTCAGTAGTTAATGAATGGGTGAGGGAGTATGTCTGACAATAATAGATGGTCCCTGTAGGTATATAAAGTACAGGTGCATAGAAACAAGTCAGTGACTAAACTGTGATGCACTATAATGCGCAAAAATGCAAAGTGCCAAAACAATATAAATGATTGTGCAAAAATAGTGCTGTAAACTAGGCAAGTGCCAACAAACAATACCACAAAAGGTGCAACAGACAAACAATAGCAGCAAGAGTAGACACACGTGGACAGGACTCTCCCCGGCCCTGCTACAGATCTAGAGAGGTATTTTTTTTAAACTAGTGTATATATATATATATATGAATTATTATTTATTTTTTTAAATCCGTCTATCATGGACACTTTTTGAATGACATGTCTTTGTAAATTTTGTATTTTAATAAAATTATATATTTTTATACATCTTACCTAGTCAGGAGGCATCATGTGTTTATATATATATAGGCCTATATTACTAAATGTGTATGTCATTTTTTACAGTATACACTAAAGATATTGGAAAGGAAAAAAGCTGTCCTTATACAAGCTTTATGTTTTCCCTCCCTATCTGTTCACATATCAAAAATTGCTCAAATACACCTTGTTTGCATTGCATTTCTTTGGGAGTAAAAAAACTTCTGTAACAACAAAGTGCAAAGCAAATGAAGCACAACAATGATGAAATACTCTTTTTCATGTTGTTAGTTCCATTTATAAAATTACTGTAGCCATATATTTATGCCATAGACCTCCATTGCGACTTACACAAAAACGAATAGTTGTGAAAGGCATAGTGAGTTCACTGTTGAGTCTGAAATTAGGAATACATAAATTTTCATGTGGTATGCCAATTTGAACACTCCATCCAAATTACTTTCCAATGCTGGTAAAGTAGTGGTCTGTCCTTTAGGAATTCAAAGGTCAAAGAACTATTATTTCTTGTCACTTACATAGCCCTGTCAATTTTACCACCATTCTAACACAAGGCCTCTGTCTGCAAAGGAAAACACAGTGGAGCACCCACCACTACAGCACGGAATGGCACTTTTTTTTTGGTTGTTGTAGGTGTCTATGAGCTATAGCTTAGTTTTATGTTCCTGTTTTGATTGATGTATGTACTTTGTCTCATACTCTTTATTAGCTTAATGTACTAAGCATACAGCTCAATATAAATGGCATTTCACATTTGTTAGAAATGGGACCATCACAGCAGATTCAGTAGAAAAACTGGCTACATTGGCTTTTGCAATACATTTTTTATTAGATTTTCTTGCTAAAGAACAGTTGTTATGTGTAATGAAGATCTAAAGTGTAGCAATTTTATCTTATTTGTTTTATCAATAGTTCTGTATATTCAGAACATAATGCCTTATTAATGTTGATGTCTCACATCCATCACTATTTAGCAATATACCAGATTCCTGCAGAATAGAGAAAAAAAAAAACCAACAACAAAGGATAACAATGTAAGTGATGTATAAGGGATGTCAATGTGAGTGAAGAATTTGAAGAACACTTAAAGGGGTACTCCTCCCCTGGCATCTTATCCCCTATCCAGAGGATAGGGGATAAGATGTTAGATCGCCGCGGTCCCGCTGCTGGGGACCCTGGGGATCGCCGCTGCGGCACCCCGCCATCATTACTGCACAGAGCGAGTTCGGGCGATACAGGGGCCGGAGCAGCGTGACGTCATGGCTCCGCCCCTCATGACATCACGGCCCGTCCCCTCAATGCAAGTCTATGGCAGGGGGCGTGGCGACCGCCACGCCCCCTCCCATAGACTTGTATTGACGGGGGCGGGCCGTGACGTCACGAGGGGCGGATCCGTGATGTAACGATGCGCCGGCCCCTGTATTGCCCGTCATTACGTGCAGAGCGATCTCGCTCTGTGCAGTAATGATAGCGGGGTGCTGCAGCAGCGATCCCCGGGGTCCCCAGCAGCAGGGGATCTGACATCTTATCCCCTATCCTTTGGATAGGGGATAAGATGTCTAGGGGCAGAGTACCCCTTTAAAGAAGCAGTCCAGTATCCAAAAACTTAGATAACCTGCAGATAAGGGATAAGCTTATTGTTGGGCGCGAATATTCGCATTTTTTATTTTTATTGCGAATATATTCGCTATATATTCGAAATTATGAATATATTCACTTTTTTTAGTATTCGCATATTACTTCTTTTCACTTGTGGGCCAATTAGAATGATGCAAATACACTTGTCAGAGGTTATCAACAACATCCCTAGCTACCAATATTAAAGTTGCCCACTGTTTTCTTCCTCGAATATGCGAAAATTCGCATATGCGAATATAACAAATACGCAAATATTCGTCTATATATTCACAAAAAATATCGCAAATTCGAATATGGGCAATGCCGCTCATCATGAGAGGGTCCGACCGCTGGGACCCTCCGCGATCTCCTGCCCGGGGCACCGACTGTCTGCCTTAATGGGGTGTATTGACATGAAGCTGTGGCCGACAAGCCCCCTCCATGTATCTTTATGTGAGTGCCAGAGATACCCGAATGCTGTATCTCTGGCTCTCTCATAGAAATACATGGAGGGGGTGTGTTGGTTGGCTGTGGTCGAATCGCCTCCATTCATGAGGAAAGCTGGGCACCGTATGGGAGATCGCGGACCCCCTGCGATCTAACACTTATCCCCTATCCTATGGATAAGGGATACGTTTTATTATACTGGATAACTATGTGTATTTAAAGGGAATCTTTCATCTCCGAACCACATACAGAAGCTGCAGATCCTGATTCATGTACAGGACTGGAAGCTGAGCCCTGTACATCATTTATGCATGGCAGGGTGGGGGAGAGAGGGAGGACACTTGCTGCTGCAGCTCAGCACCACCACTGCAACAAAAAATTTCTGGTGCAGGCTGGACTCTTCCAATCTCAAAAAGGAGTTGTCAAGATAATAACATAAGATGTGAATTCACGTAAAGAGGAAAAACAGACATGGTCACACACCCACAACATGCACAGCGATCTAAGGCTTCTCAGCAAAATGTATCAAACTAACAGGTCATTAGTGTACTTAATGATCATGAAGTGCAAGCCCGCTAGCCATGTCACGGCCACTTGTAAGTAAGATCCCTAGCATAAAATGGTGCCGAACTGAGCGGCCACCACCGCCACCTCAACATCAGTGCCCACAGGGGGTATGACCCACTGGCAGAGCAGCCTAATGCCGCCCAAACCAGACCCTGGGCCACGCCTCCCACTGGGACCGGTTCAGGCGGCATTGGGGCTGCTCTGCCAGTGTGTGTTCCCCCTGTGGGCACTGGTGTTGTGGCGGTGGTGGTTGCGGCTCAGTTTAGCGCCATTTTATACTGGAGATGTTAGGGACCCGCTAATTACAGGGGGCCGTTACGTGGCTAGCGGGCTTGCCCTTCATGATCAAGTACTCTAACGACCTGTTAGTTTAATCAATTTTGCTGAGAAGCCTTAGATCAATGCACAGGTTGTGGATGTGCACCCATGTCTGTTTTTTCCCTACTTGAAAATAATAACAGGAGTTGACAACATAAAATGTCATGACCCCAAAAGCAACACACTTGCATAAAAATCCATAAAATAGCATTTGTAACCTATTAGACATACTTACACACTGCTGTTTTGAATGTATTATATTACCTGCTGTTTATAACATGATACCGTTTATGGATAGACATTTCTTAAAAATGTGTCAATCCTTAATCTATATTTTAATAGCAAAGATTACCATAGGAAATGAGCTGCGGTTATCTGCTTTTACCGAAGCAGCATACCCAATGCTCATGGCAACAAAGGACTTGTCAGGAAGTTGTTACAGACTGCTCCCCATCAGTGGCTCATTCCAGACAAAGTCAGATAAGAGAAGTGGAATGTGATGGCTTTAGTCCATTCTTCCCAAGCACCACCTGCTGATAAGCAGAAGGGGGCTAACTCTGCGGGGGATCTGGCAGCTCATGGTAAGTATCCTCTTATTCTCACTGTTACGGCTCTCAAAGTCATTGCTAAAAATGTTATTCTTTTTTTTTTCAACTATAAAGAGAACATTCTGCGTTAAAAAGACAATAGGCTGTCATCTTAAATTGCAATGGGTATTATAAAACCTTGGGGGTCTATTTCTGTAATCTTTAAAGTTCATCTCTATTCATAAGGATTCATTTGTACTAGTGTTTCTCTAACAGTGCCTTTGGCATGCTGGGAGTTGTAGTTTTGCAACAGCTGGAGAAACACTTCTTGGAAAACACTGCTCTAATGGCACTGAATTATGTGCCCACTTTTTACCAACCTGCCCTTGCAAAATAACAATTGGAAACATATTGGTTACTCTTAGCATTAGATTGGGCATTACACCCACAATGTTCTCGTTGATATTGCAGATTTAAAGGGAATCTGTCTCTGCAATTCATCCCAGGGCCAAGATTAAAGGGGTTACTCCACTCCCCATGTCCTCTCGTTACATCACTCCCCACCCCCTAAATGCAAGTCTAAGGGAGGGGGCGTGACGCCCATCACGCCCCCTCCCATAGACTGACCCAGCACATACATCCTCATATTTACCTCCTGCTGTGCCATTACCTGCCTGCTGGAGGTCCCGTTACTGTCCGGGTGCCACTCTGGTCCGCGAGTCAGCCGGGGTTAGGTATCCTAACATATGCTGCTGCCGCCGGGTGTCCTCCGCGCTGGGCACTCTCCTACTGCTCTTGGGGGGGGGCGACCACCAAAGCCTGCACCCAGCATTCGGAACTAAATGTTATGAACGCTGGGGAGTGAAGTACCCCTTTAAAGCATCTTTAGGCTATGTTTACACTGCAGTATTTCTGTGCTGAATTCCACCGGAAATTCCACCAAAGTTCAAAGCACTTCAATATGATTGGTTGCTATGGGCTCTGCACAGGTGGTGATAAATCTCCCCAATTATATTTAATGGGATTCCGCTGTCCCATGGAATTTCCATTGCAGAAATTCTACATTCTTCAAAATTTAAAAACCTGTCTTTAAATTTTGCGGAACTGCATTCGGAATCCCGTTGAACTCAGTGGAGCTATGAATTTCAGCAGAATTGAGCACACAGAAATTCGACGGTGTGAACATAAGCCATAGGGTGCGTTCACACGGGAAGATTTGTTTGTAAATTCGCTGCATTCCGGCTGCAAGTTTGAATGGGGACAGGCTCTCCGTGGGTTGTCTGCAGCAGATTTTCTGCAGCAGAATTTCCGCCGCAGACCCTGCTGATTTCATTGGGGACTCCCATTAAAACTCTCAGCGAGAAGCACGCTGCAAGTTTGCAAATAAATGCACCCTTACAAGCAGGGTTGGTGCAAGGATTTTTGCCACCTTAGGCGAAAGCTAATTTTACCACTCCCTTGACCCTGCCCTTTGACACGCTCCACCTTACTACTGGGGTGACACATTGTAATAAACCTCCACCTCATGTAATCACCTTACTATTGGGGTGACAAATTTTAACAAACCCACTCCTGATGTAATCTCATTACTACTGGGGTGACACACTGTATCAAACCCCCTCCTTAACACGACGGTTGTTCTAGCTGGTGCTTCGTATGAGCGGCGGGTGCTTCAGATGCTGGCAGGTTACTAACTTTCTCTCAGCAAGCAAAGTGGCGCCCCCATCAAGAGGGTGCTCTAGGCGGCTACCTATTTTGCCTATAGGCAGAACCGACCCTGCTTATAGGAAAACCTTTAGATGTGACAATTTCTGTTTTAACCACTGTACTATGAACTGTAGGAGATGGAAATGTTGGGCGCTTAAGACAGAAATCTTTCCAGTTGCACAAGAAATTCAAACAGTGGCCCTCATTTACTATTGCAAACCCGACATGTTTTGTTGGGTTGTGTGCCAGATTCTGTCGCATTGCGACAGAAATTCTGTCTGCGCCAGAATTTGCGCAAGAATTGAAAAAACCCTGACTAACTCTCACACCAGCTAAAAAAGGTAAGCTCAAGGCATACACAGGACCTTTTCCATTATTTTTTAATAATAGCCTATGCTACCCTATATATCCTGGAATACTTCTTTAAGTAGTTACCTGTCTTGGAGTTTCCTTTTGTAAAAGATAAAGGAGTAAGTAGTGAGGTGAACCGAGCAGCCTTCATTATTAGTTTACAAATCAACCTGTCCTGTGGAGATGCTTGTTAGATTGGTGGCTGTGCCTCTTGATCATTGAGGATATACTGGCATTGAACAGCTTTGCATTGTGACCTTTGACAATGATACTGTCTTGAAATATTGCAGCAATAGACAATTGATGAGCACTTACTGTAGTGTCACAAGTCTAACAACTGTCAACATTATGACAGTAATTGGGACCTTTTTGTGATCCTGAGACACAACGTACAAGAACCTTTCGATGATTCTAATTAAAGCAGGTTAGGCAAAAGGCATTGATGTCATTTAAAATTCTGATGTGCTGCCACCTTTCTATGTCTGCAGACAATTATATCATTTAATCTGCATTAACATAATATGTTGATAAACTATGTGATGATTTTATGTTATGCTTAAAAACAATGTCATTCTGACTTATTATGACATAGCAGAGCCCTTATCAAGCTTAGCATAATGCAGCACCATTGGATAACAATATCTACTATACGAACATCTTGAAATATTTCAAAAGAAAACTGACAGATGTATCATCCCCACTTATCTGAATATATAGGTGGGTAATGTGGTTTATCCTGCGTAAAACGATGTATTCCTTACCACAATCCATTCTGCTATTCCTAAGATATAGCGTAATCTTACAATATGCAAATGAACTCTTAACTGCACGGAGGGCAGGTTTAAAGACTAGCTGCACCTCTGACCCTGTCCCCTAGGTCCTATTTGTGTCTCATCTCATCAGGATATGAATAATAATGAGCGGGGCTGTACGAACTAGACCCAAAGGAATGGGTCAAAGGTGCAGATAGTCTTCAAACCTTCCTACAGTGCAGTTAAAGGGTTACTCCGCTGCTCAGCTTTTGGAGCAAACGCTGGAGCCGGCGCCGGGAGCTTGTGATGTCATAGCCCCGGCCCCTCATGACATCATGCCCCCTCCTATAGACTTGTATTGAGGGGGCGGCGTGTGACATCATGAGGGTGCGGGAATATGACATGACGAGCTCCCGGTGTTGGCTCCAGCGTTCAGAACAGTTTGTTCCAAATGCTGAGCAGCAGAGTACCCCTTTAAGAGTGGCACAGGCTTGTAGTGCTGGTGCCACTGATGAAAAAGATACTTACCACAGGCCAATCCATGGCCTGTTCCCCCTGTTATCCCCCTTATTTGGGCATCAGGATTGGTGCATCGGCGGTGCACCAGGAGCACACAGGAACACATCTCTGTATTTTCCTACATACGGTCTCCCTTCAACCATGACCAGTTTCCCTGTCCTAGCCCCTCAAACCACCCAACAGTATGATGTTGCCACCACATTGCTTCACTGTAGGGATGGTATTGGGCAGGTTATGAGCAGTACTTGGTTTCCTCCAGATATGATGCCTAGAATTGAGGCTAAAGACTTCAGTCTTGGTTTCGTCAGACCGCAGAATCTTGTTTCTCACAGTATGATAGTCCTTTAGGTGTTTTTTTGCAGGTATTCTTTCATATGTCTTTTCTTTTTAGCCACTCTGCCATAATGTCCAGATTGTGTAGTGCTGCACTGATGCTTGACTTTCTGGAAGTTTCTCCCATCGGCATACAAGATCTTTGGAGCTCAGCCAGAGAGCTCATTGGTCATTGTGCTCTTGGGAACTTTTAGTGCAGTAAAATGTATTTTGTACCCTTCTCCCAATTTTTGCCTCCACACAATCCTGTCTCTGAGCTTTACAGGCAGTTCCTTCCATCTCATGGGTTGGTTGTGGTGATTTTAATTGACAGATCTTATATAGACAGGGCTGTGTCTCTCTAAATCATGTCCAATCAAATTAATTTACTACATGTGACTCCAACCAAGGTGTAGAACCATCTCAGAGATGATCAAGAGAAATGTGAGCCCCCAGAGCTTAAAGGGGTACTCCGCTGGAAAACATTTTTTTTTCAAATCAACTGGTGCCAGAAAGTTAAACAGATTTGTAAATGACTTCTATTTAAAAATCTTAATCCTTCCAGTAATTATCAGCTGCTGTATACTACAAAGGAAGTTATTTTATTTTTGAATTTCTTTCCAACCTAACCACAGTGCTCTCTGCGGACACCTCTGTCCATGTCAGGAACTGTCCAGAGCAGGAGAGGTTTGCTATGGGGATTTGCTCCTACTCTGGACAGTTCCTGAAATGGACAGAGGTGTCAGCAGAGAGTGCTATGATCAGAAAGAAAGGAAATTCAAAAAGAAATGAACTTCCTCTGGAGCATACAGCAGCTGATAAGTACTGAAAGAATTAAGATTTTTAAATAGAAGTGATTTACAAATCTATTTAACTTTCTGATGCCAGTTGATTTAAAAAAAACATTGTTTGCCAGCGGATTACCCCTTTAATTGTAAATGTTTTGCAAAGTATATGAATAATTATCTCCATGCAATATTGTAGTTTTTCATTTTTTTAATAAAATTTGCATACATTTCTAAACCTTAATTTTTTTTATGTTCATTGTGCGGTATTAAATGGAGAAAGATCAGGAAAATCATCATGTTATTTATTTTTTTAGCACAAGGCCGCAGCATAACAAAATGTGAAAAAAAAGTGAAAGGGTCTGAAAACTTACTGAATGCATTGTACATTGTAACGTCGGATGTGTAGTACCAGTACTGCCAATAGCAGGAGCTGTGATAAAGTATATCACCTTTTATTCTTGTTCTCATTATCCTTGAAATGTATTCCAAAATACACTCCGTTTTCTTCCTGAAATATGCTTGCAACCTATGTAAATTCAGCCATACACAATGATATCAAGCTGTAAGGAAGCTATCTATCTAGCCTTGTGCCTTTGTCTCCTATTCTCCGTATTGTGCAGTCTTCAAGTCTGCAGATGCTTATCTGATGTGAAATACAATGGACTAAAAGTACCTTTTGCCTTCTTGCTACCTAGGTCTTTCAGCTCACCTGTAACTGTAGCACACTGTATCAACGCTATGAATACATTGCTAGGGTTACTATAGTGTACACTGCTCAACATTCTTCTTGCTCTTGCTGTTGGAGTCATTTGGCAAATATTTATGGAGGTATGTAATGTTAGACCCCCTCAGACCACACAAGTCAAGGAGCGGAGACCTTCTTCGGCCTGTCAGCACTTAACCTATTCAGCTGACATCCCAGTAGGGAGTTAAGGTTAGCCTAAGCTTGCTGATTAGCACTGGGGGGCCACTTATGTCCTACTGTTTTGAGCCCAGCCATCATTAAGTGGCTTTCATGTTGCACATGGAGGTGATACCGACATAAGGGGCAAGGGTTGACGTTGGTTAACTCCTGACACTGAATAGGCTCATTGAGAATCCATACCTTATACATTGCCTTTTATTTACTGAAGGATGTCTAGGGAATAACTGTTACCTAAACTGAACACAGGAAACATAGAGCTGCCTTGACTTGCTTCATAATTCTGTAAGCTTTGATTTTGTTGCTAATCCTACATCATATATTTGAAGCAATTATTGCCTGACTTCAGTATGTGGCCACATTGCCCTTTTTGTGCTGTTTTTTGCACAGTGTTTGTCTCAGTGTGCATGATATGTAGAGACACTTTTTAAATTCCTTTTTGCTGTGTTTGCCTACGTGTTTGCCATTCGCCCCCCCCCCACCCATATCATGTTTGTCTAACCTGTGACTCTTCTGTTAATAAAGCAGCTTTATCTATTTTTTGACTCAAACTTAAAAAATAGACTTTTGTCAGATTTATTGCTGTATGAGAAAATATTGTTTTATACAACTCTAAAGCCAAGATTTCAAGAAATCCAAATTCCTGCTGTGTTTCTGTGTGAACATGGGGACTAATAAGGACAGCTTGGCACCTTGGTATACAATTAAAAAGGCAGCATGAGGTGTGAACACTGCTTCAAAGCAAAAATCCTTCTTCCTTTCCTATACTCATGTGGTTCTGATCAGATTAAGAAAAACTACATTCTACAGACACTTCTTAAACAAAACTGTATTTTAGACAACCATGTTTAGACCTACCTGCTTTTCAGTACTGTCCCTCATCTCTTCAAAAATGATGCCTCCCAGTATAATCCATACTTTATTACCTATTACAGCTCCTTACAAGACCTGCATATTTCATGCCAAATTAGAAAAGCATTAAGCAGATCATACACTACACATTTCAGAGCATTATTTCTAACCTCCTAATGGCTAAGGGCATACAGGTAGGCCCTTGAGTCCTGGTGCTTAAGGACCAAGGGCGTACCTGTATGCTCTGGTCCCATTACTTGGGTTTGAAGTGTGTTCACGAGCAGAGGATGCTTCATACCTGGCGGATCCTGATTGCTATCAGCAGCCAGGACCCACGGTTAATGCTGGACATCACTGATCGCACCGATGCCCGACATTCAGGGCCGGCTCTAGCAATAGGCAGATTAGGCCGCTGCCTCGAGCGCTCCCTTGATAAGGTCAAGGGATGGCCATTAATATTGTGTATATGATGTGACAGTGCTGCTCCTGACAGCCATATAGAGTAGTGAGGCCCCGTAACTGCATGCTTCTCCACTACACATCATGATTATCAAGGGCTCAAGTCATTCAGGACCAACCCTAGAATTATCCTTACCCCTTCCTCCTCCTCCTTCCCAGCCGGGCAGACTAGATGGTGAAGGTATAGTACCTTTGATAAGGTTGCCTTCATGTGACCAGTTATATGTTGGTGGTGAGGCTTCACCATGCAGCATAAAGGAGATGGTTGCTGAAGGACCTTTGGTGATGCTGTGGACGAGGTGGGGCTGAGCTGGAGTGGAGGTTACATGATTCCTGAAGAAATCTGCACCTTAGTGTCATAGTAAGGTAATTACATGTGGAGGAGGTTTGTTACAGTGTGACACCACAGTAGTAAGGTAATTACATGAGGAGGAGATTTGTTACAGTGCTTCACCCCAGTAGTAAGGCGGGTCATGTCAAAGGGCAAAGCCAATAGGCGGGGTGAAGGGGGCGGAAAAATTAGCTTTTGCCTAGGGTGGCAAAAATCCTTGCACCTGCCCTACGAGCATTAACCCTTTAGAAGCTGCGATGAAAGTTGACTGGGTGTCTAAATGTGGGAGTTAACGCACCGGTTAGCTCAGCATAGCTGATCCCAATTCCGGGTTAAAATCACTTATCAGTGCTCTAAAGCTCTGGCCAGGCTTTTCAGGCTAGAACTGCAGAGCACCGATAACACTGATAAATGCTGAGCCAAAGCTTAGCATTGAACAGTGTATGCAATCACAAGATTGCGTGGTATAGCCTCCTATAGGTACTTAAAAAAAAGTAAATAGAGTTAATAAAAGGGAATTAACCCCTTCCCTAATAAAAGTTTGAATCACCCCTTTTTCCCATTTTTGAAAATAAAGTTTAGGGGTCAGAAGATGACAATCTTAAGCGTACTAATTTTGGTGCATGTAGTTATAATTTTTTTTTAAAGTAATAAAATAAAATAAATCCTACATAAATTGGGTATTCTTGTAACCTTATGGACCTACAGAATAAAGATGTGTCATTTTTACCAAAAAGTACACTGCATAGAAACAGAAGCCCCCAAAAGTTACACAATGACTGTTTGTTTTTTATTTCACCCCACAATTTTTTTTTTTGTTTTGCCGTAGATTTTGTTATGAAATGATTGATGTAATTACAAAGTACAATTGGTAATGCAAAAACAAGCCCTTATATGGTTCTGTAGGTGCAAAATTTTAAGTGTTATGATTTTTAGAAGGGGAGGGGGAAAAAACAAAAGCGCCAAAATGAAAATAGGTCTGATCCTTATGGCCAAAATGGGCTTGGTCCATAAGGGGCTAAACAACATGTTAGGCTGGGTTCACATCACGTTTTTGCCATACTGTTTTCAATCAGTTTTTCTAAAGAAAACCGTATGGCAAAAAGAACGGATGGAACCATTTGGGAAAAAGTAAACCTTATGCGTTTTTAAACTGTATACTGTTTTTAAAAGTGCATACAGTTCCGTCAGTTTTTATAAAAAAAAAAAGCCATACGTTTTTGAAATTTTTGTCCATTTTTAATGGGAGGGGTGTTGAGTGGGGACTTTAGGATGCAAATGCGCATGTGCAAAGTAAAAACCGTATATTGTTTCCCGTATGGAACCGTATACATGTGCGTATCCCATTGACGTCCATGTTAAAAAAAACATGCGGTTGCAGTACGGTTTTTAAATCAGAGTCAAAACCGTGGTTGACCACGATTTTGTCTCCGGTTTAAAAACCATTTTGCATGAATGGGTTTTACTAGGACCTGCAAACAAACAAGAAAATCCAGCATGGTAAATATGTGTTAAAACTTGGCATCTGTTTTGCCTGTTTGAGTTCCGAAAATGCGCCATTAATCACCAGAAAATTATCAAATTACCAAAATTAATTGCACCAAAGTTGTCTTACCCTGGTATGTTTACTGGACATGTGCTATAATTGGTGTATGGCGTGCATTGAATTTTAGGAATAGGATTTCTCCACTGTCAGGAATTTGTGCACATCTGTCCCAGGCATTTTATCTGGTACACCTTTAATTCTAATGTGCAATATGATTGTCAAAAAAATCATAAAGGCAGAGTTATTCTTAAGTGCTGGCTACAACGTGTTGAAAAGGATTATATAAGATAGTTTATTCATTGTAATCAAGCCCCTAAATCTGCATGCACTATCATGCTGGTTTTCTTAATAGTTTTATATTGTGTGAGTTGTTTAGAACTGTATACAATGCGATAGAGAAAGCCCCGAAAAAATCTTATATTCTTTTGTTACTGAGATCTTCCAGCTTTTGATAATGAATTTTAGCTGGTAGAATAGAGACATTTTAGCAGCCCTCTGCACATCCCATGTGATGTCTTCCAATATGACTTTTGACATCACTGCCTTCTTGACTTGACTTGTTGGAGATTAGGAATGATTGACACCATTGGCTTGCACATACGTGCTTATGACACAGACTGTGGTTGCTTTTGTGGGTTTTTTTTTTGACAAGGCAAAATCCTTTACTGACCTATCTTGTTCTATGTCAGGGCTTTAGTTCCTGGTGTTCCATGTCACCCAGGAAAAGTCAGAATGATTTATAAATCAATTGAACCTTGAAGGCTTCTCGCTATTGGCTTCCATTAAAACCTTTATTAGAATCTCCATTATAACCTTTAAAGTCCTTGTTAAAAAGCTAACTGAGAACATACATTATTAATCATAAAGATCATTTTATTGGGAGTTGCAAGTTATTAAAAACTATTTCAAAAACTGATGTCGTGGACTTATCTTACATACTTTTTTTGTGCTTTAAGGTCCTTTAAGTGATATGCAGTAAATTTGAGAAGTCATCATACCATTTAATTGTTTTCACATTTTGTTATGATGCAGCCTTATGCTAAAATAAATAAAATCAAGTTTCCCCCCATTATTCTGCAATCAATACCCCATAATGTGAAAGTGAAAACAGAATGTTAGAAATCTTTGGGAACCTCTTGTAAAGGAAAAACTGAAATATTGTATATTTAGATCCTATACCCAGTACTTAGTTGGTTATAATGCCGCAAGGTTTGCACACCTGTTTTTGAGGATTTTCTTCCTTTTTTCTCAGCAGATACTTTCATGTCCTGTCAGGTTGGGTGGGGGCCATTGGTGGAAACCATTTTTCAGGTCTCTATGGAAATGTTTGATTGGGTTAAGGTCAGGACTCTGGCTGAGGTCAGGGCTTGACATTCACAGAGTTATCCCTATAACTCCTGTAACTCCTGTATTGTCTTGGCTGTGTGCTTAGGGTGATTATCTTTTTGACAGGTGAACCTTCAGCCCAATCTGAGGTCTAGAGCACTTTGGGTCAGGTTTCCATCGAGAATCATACTTTGTCCATCCAGCTTTCCCTTTGTCCAAAGAATCTTGTTTCCCACAGTTTGACAGTCCTTGTGCTTTTCTGCAAACTCCAGGTGGGATTTCATTAGTATTTTACTGATATGGGATTCTTTCTGGCCACTCTGCCATAAAACCCAGATTTTGTTGTACTTTTAAGTGCAACAGAGATGGTTGTACCCTTCTTCAGATGTATGGCTTCACACAATCCTGTCTCTGAGCTCTACAGGTAGTTCGTTTCACCTCATGGTTTAGTTTTTAGTCTTACATGCATTGTCAACTTTGAGATCTTATATAGTCAGGTATGTGTCTTTCCAAATCATGGCTAATCAAATGAGTTTACTACAAGTGACTCCGCCCCTTTCCACTCCACCCTTCCCCCTATTTAATACATTTCAAAAGGTTCTTATTATGGGGTATTGAGGGCTGATTAATGGAGAGAAAAATGTGAAAAAAGTGAATGGGTGTGAAAGTTTCCAAATGCAATAATAAGCAGTAAGAATGGAGATTTTCAAATACTGTTGTAGAATGCATCAATTAAGCATCATAAATTTAGTACAACTTGCCAAATATTCTACATATACTTTTCTGACTGCTGTACACCAGTAGCTGCTATAGCTTAGTATCATACCCCCAAAAGGGTCCATGTCTTTTATATACTTAGTGCATGGTGTTGTTGTAGGCACAAAAAATGTATAACAAATATGGATTTTTTATATTTTGTGAATATTCATTGGGGAGCCACAGACCCTTCTGAACTGAAAAGTGCAATCCATAAAACTGGCAGTATAGACATACAGTTATTATATCTGGCAATATGTTTAGCAAGACCATTGCTGGCGGTCCCCGCTGAATGTAATCCACAAGCACAGGGTGAATTTAGCCTAATCTTCTTTATACACAGTATTATATGTTGTTGGTCAAATCAATTTTAAGAAGACGCTACATTTACCTGCTTTATCGGAGACCTGTAAGCAATTTTCCTATGCAGAAAAATACAAATACTATATGTATATCTATATTCTCATTTTTATCTGAAACCTTGTTTAAAATAACATTTTTAATTAACTAAATAGAGGTGCATTTAGTCAGGATTTCTTAGCAAACTTGAAAATGCTGCAGAACAAAAAACACAATTCAGTATGGCATAGGGCATTAATGGTCTTAATATTTGATAGAGCATTTCAGACTTGCTGTAAGTATACATGTGCCCTGATATCAGGTTCATAAGCAGAGCAATGTTTGTATATAGAAGTTATTCTGCTGGACTCAACAAGAAATGAACATTGCAGTGTATTGCTTGTTTGCAAAAATATTTCTTAAGTGATGAATCCATGGAGAGTTTTTATTTTATTTATAACCCAAATCGTATTCATTTATCTTTCACAGGACCCATCAATCACTACTGGTATACATGACAAACTTCAAGTCCCAAACACTATCCGAAAGTCTTGGAATGAGAGAGACAACCGTTGTGACATATGTGCCACTCATCTAAATCAGCTAAAACAGGAAGCCATCCAAATGGTTACATCTCTGGAGCAGTCGGCCAATGCTGAACACTATGATGCTGCTTCTCCAGGATCTCCTCCTGGACATTCTAATATTCCAGCCCTAGTAGGTCCAAGACATATGGGAGGCCTTCAACCAAAAGACTGGGTATACATGCCAAATCCCTACACTACACCCAACTATCCTGGCTTTGTGCCCAACAAACATGGTGGCAAACCTAACAGCCTTGGGCTTGCAAATGGTCAAGAGAAGAAAAATGGGTCTCCATCACATCAAGCCAAAGTTGCCCTACCAATAGCAACAAGTCCAAATAATGGCAACATCATGAATTCAGTAGCCATTCAAGCTCATCAGTACCTTGATGGTACATGGTCATTATCGAGAACTAATGGTGTGACACTGTACCCATATCAAGTAAGTTTTAGTTTTGATTGTAGAAATATTTTACTATTGTATTATGTTTGTTATAAATCTTAAAAATACAATAAAATAGTGCTGAATGCAAAAGTAGAGATAGAAAAGTTATATTTTATATTTTGAAATAAAGTATAAGTGCAACAGTTATAACTGAAGATGTATACAAAGAATGTATTGCACTAAGCTCGAGGTCAACATAAAAACAACAGGTCACAGCAACATTGTTCAGACATCACAAATAAAGTACAAGTGCACGTTTTACCAATGGCTTTGCCAATGGATCCAAGATAACTACATATGTATTCTCCTTCTAAAATTGATATTCACATAGTCGAAGTAGTGAAAATTATAATTCAGTCCCATTTCCTAATGGGGGTTTTTGGGCAAAAATTATTAATGGTCTACCCACAGCTCTTAACATTGTGTGGTGGTGCTGGGTAATGCAGCATAGCTCCCATTGAAGTAAATGGAAGCTGTGCTGTAGTAACCTCGAGCCACCACCACAAATAATGTATGGAGCCAAGGATTCTGGCTCCTGTACATTGCTTATATCTGGCACCACTACTGTGGTAATAAGCTGATCAGCAGGGGTGCCCTGATCAATAATAGACCATTAATAGTTTTTACCGGATACCTCCTTTTTTTCTTTAGTGTTTTTACTAACTGTAAAAGGCAGTATTCCTATTATTATTATTTTTCTTTAGCAGAAGAATAAATAATTGACAACTGTATCCCTTTTTAGGTCATGTTCACAACGCTTTAAATATGCTCAATATCTGCTTGCAAAATACAGGCGGACACTCCCCTCATTTGAATAATCTGGCAGGCACTTTGGCCCCTTGGAAACATGCTGTCTCATAGACAGCAATGCATTCCAAGTGAAATACGCAGAAAGATTAAACATTTCTATTCTTTTTGTGGATGCTGGAATCGGGATTTCTGCAGCAGAGACATCTGCCACGGAAATTCTACCATGTAAACAGAGTTGCAGAATCCTATTGAAAACAATGGGACTCTGCTGCAGCGGAATGTCTGTGCGGAATATTCACACACAGACATTCCATCATGTGAACATAACCTTAGTAGGACAAATTAATATACTGTTAGCACTGATTGGACTTTGTCATACACTGGTTCAGATTTACCAAGATTGTCAGGTTTTTAAAATGCTTACATAGTAGGCATTTGCTTTCACATTCTGTCAGTTTTACTAACAGTCTACTTGTTGTTTAGTGTATGTGGTTGGTTTTTGATGTGTACCTCTCTGTATTCTGTTGCACCAAAATTGTATAAAAACCCTTAGTAAATATCATGAAACATATGAAAAAACACAGGGCACACCCCTTTTGGGGTTTCTGAGCTGCTCAGTGCAAAATCAGGAATAACCAGTCATGATAAATTTACTTGGAAAACTCAAAACACACAAAAAAGGTTGTCAAAAAGTGTCAGCTTTATTTTTGTTTAATCTAAGCCAGTTTTCAGTTTATTTAAACATTTTTGAGAGGAATAACAGAGAGTCTCTAGGTGCTTTGGAAGAGTTTTTTGTGGAGTATTTACTGGAAAAAATTAATTCCGGCACCAGAGACTTGGATGCAAAAGGGTTTTAATGATAATACAGCATGTATTATACATACGTTACATAGACGCGTTTCGGCAATAATAGCCTTTCTCAATCGTTTCACGATTGAGAAAGGCTATTATTGCCGAAACGCGTCTATGTAACGTATGTATAATACATGCTGTATTATCATTAAAACCCTTTTGCATCCAAGTCGCTGGTGCCGGAATTTCTTCTTTCTATCATTGGATCTATACGATTCATGTACACGGCGCACCGAATCCTGGTGCCGTTCTCTTCCATACCGATATTTACTGGAAAAGACTTGTCAGTAGGGCTAACAGATGTGCTTTCTTACAATCATGACAATACAAAATTTTGAGAAATATTAAGTGGGTGAATATAGGGATGAGGATATTGTGAGAGTAATCTTTTGTGATATAAACTTTGATAGGTGTTGGAATGAATAAGTAAATAAAAGCCTAGGAAATTGATAAGGTAGTAAAGGTTAATATTGTCTCATATTAATCAGAAAAAATCATATTGGGGAATGATTATTATTTAGCACATATCAGGATCTAGGTGTTTATGTGAACAATTCTGAACTTTTTCTTTTGCATTTATACTGACTCTATATAAGGTATTGCGGCCTCTTCTAACATCCCATTGTCAGGTTAATTCTTAATTACCAGTGATGCTGGCTAGACTGCTTGGCTCCAATTGTGAGCGCCCTCCACTTCTCACATGTGTGACTTCCCATCTTCCCAGACTTCTCAGAAATGGTTGAATGCCCAGAATACTAACCTCTTCTGTCTTCTGAATTAGTATCTGCACTATTGTGTAATGCTATACAATAGGTAGAAAAAATGAAAAAAGTTCAAACTAAAGAGGTTTTCCATTCTACTAAAATAAACAAAAATGCATCTAGCTTTAATAAAGTAAAGCACTTACTTATTGACTTGTTTGTAGATCCTGCATAAAGCACTTACTTATTGACTTTTGTCCTAGACCATTTGTCATTTAAAACAGTCTGAAAGTTGTGTAGTTCCTAGAGTTAGTGTGTGAGTTTTACATAGGCTGATCCACTCAGTAAATGATCGACAATCTCGTAGATCAGCGCCCATTTAAAGAGCCCATTACATGACTGCTACATGGGCAAGGCCACATGAATGATAGCAGGATTTGTGAGGCTTCTTTCTTAAATCAGTCATGGGCCACCCATCTCCTAATAAATGGGGAAATGTGTAGCTGACAAACAATGGTTCTTCCAACTATGGAAAGTAAAGAATGAACACTTGCTTGTTTATATGGTGATCGGTGACCCTATTACACAGGACAATATCGGCCTGTGCGACATACAATCACCCAATATAACAGGGCCCTTCTACTTCCCCTACTTTCTGTGGTGATATATCTCGGGATATAATGGTAATTGAGACTTGACTGTTCTGCTTCTGAATTTTGTACTTAAAGGGGTACTGCTTCTCAATTTTGTACTTAAAGGGGTACTCCGCCCCTTTCCAAAGGATAGGGGATCAGATGTCTGATTGCTGGGACCCCTGTAAACTCCGTGCCGCCACCCTGGTGTTCTGACCATTATGTTCAGAATGCTGGGATCGGACGGTCGTGGTCATGACGTCAAGCCACACCCCCTCATCACATCACACCACATACCCTCTATTCATGTCAATGGGAAGGGGCGTGACGGTAGACCCCTGAGATTAGAGATCTTATCCCCTATCCTTTGGAGGCCTAGGGGCAGTGTACCCCTTTAAGTAGTGACATGTCATCACAAAAGGAAGAGGTAGCAATTCTCAAATGAGTAGGGAGTCAGCTTTCTAGGTCTTAGACCTTTATTTATCTATTCCTGGTAGTATGAACTGTATTTCTTATTCCTGGACCACATCAGCTGAAGACTGTAATATAATTACTAACTTATTAACTGAATGAAGAAGAATGTAGTTACTTCCAAATGAAGAACAACTTAATCTACCTTTACGCTCAGTAAAGGGTTTAATAACTGGCACACTGCACACTAAGTTAATAATTAAAGGGGTATTCCCAGAAAAAAATATTTATAACCCATCCATAGTTGGATAGGTTATAAATGTATGATCGCAGAAGGCCCCACTGCTGGGGACTCCCTAGAACTGCTGTTTGATGGGAAAACTCAGTTAGGCCCAATAGTTACAATAGTAATTTGTTTTTCTTTTTAAGATAAAGCTAGTGTTCCAAATTTTAATACATACTATTTTTTCTTCTTGCGCGGGACATTGACTTGCTTGGATGGAGCAGTTAGTAATCAGATATACAGTTTGTACTGAGTCATTAGGAGTCAGCTGATCTCACCCTTGCCAACGAATCGGTCAGGTTTTTGTATCACAGTAAATTAGCTAATTACGTCTCAAATGTGTTATCCCTGTTTTAGCCAACATCCAGGAGGGATCAAGAGGGGGAAGTTGAGCTCATTGTAAATTCAAGACTTTTTTTGTTACCTTTTAGTTTTTAATTAGTTTAGCCTGATTTGATCCCGTGTGACATTTCGTTCATGCTTCATGAAAAGAATAGTTATGTGAATATTTTCCCTTGGGATACAATTGAGTCAGGGCCGGAGGTTTGCAGAGTTGGTTTTGTTAGGGTAAATGAATAAGTTAATCTTATAACTAGTTAAATCACATGTCCTGATGAGAAGAGATGATGGTGACGTTGAGTGCTTTCCAAATTGACATCTCACTGAGACCTTTCTATACTGTTTTAACATAGTTGTCACCATGGAGGAATGGATGGTGTTCCTTTGTGTACTGTGCTGTGAAACAATTTTGCCTCCTTGCCCCCATTAGTGCAAATAGAGAAAAATTTTTGTTTAGTACTTTATTTTTTTAAAGCACATCTGTCATTTCAGGTATCCTATTAGGATAAGCTGTCCTGTGTATGTATACGATTAGCAAAGCTATGGCATTTTTTTTATCAGTTTTTGGTCTGCAGGCTAAATTTGAAATTTTCAGTTCTCTCTGAGCTGGTGAGTGGAGCCTAACATCTGTGATGTCCATGATGACCCACTTCACAAACACGGAAAAGGGGAGCCTGATCCCTTATATCTTCTTACATACCCTATACATTATAAAGAAGTACTGAGCTGGCTAAGCTGTAAATCCACCCCTAAGGTGAGAGCTAATACAATATGCTCTTTTGTTGTCTCTTTGCTGTCTCTCTTTTTGCTTCTAGCTCTCGTCAGTCATTTCCTGTCCCATGTCCCTCCTGAGACTGGAACTCCACTGAGGTTTTTTTTGCAAAAATGCTGTCAAAAACGCCAATTTTCCCGCGTCCAGATGTTAGCTGCAAGTCAATGGTAAACTACAAAATGCCAGATTCACTTGGCGTTTTTCAGTTTGGCGTTTTTTTTTTTATCCTTTTGGCGTTTTTCAGCAATTTCAGGCTCAGAGGCTGGATTTTCAAAACGCCCTGCAAAAACCTAGTTTGGCGTTTTTGCCCTGAAATCGTGGCGTTTTCCACCCATAGAAGTCTATGGGAGAGCAAAAACTCCAAGAAAAACGCCATGTTGGTTTTAAATTTAGCTTTTTTGGAGGCGTTTTTTATTCTTTTTTGGACTTTATCGATCCCAAAAAAAAATGAAGATACCTTTTTTATTAAAATTTCGTAGGGTACCATAAAAAACATTAATAAAAAAGATACAGTAGTGATGGAAAAAATTGTACCTAACAAAATGTATCTTTTTTATTACGAAATGTTTATTCATTTTTAAACAGGGATCAATTTATGTGAGCGGGTAAAGCGCTAAAAGTGTAGCCGACAATAAAAAAAATGTAGTGTGTGTGCGTGTTTTTCCCTTTTTTTTTTTTTTTTTTACATTTTTTAGGTAGTACTACTACTCCCATCATAGAACACACTGTTCCATGATGGGAGTAGTAGTTACCTGTACTTATTGACAGATCGCCCTTTGCGATCCTCTTGTATAATGTATAGATGCGGCTGGATGCTCTTCTATGGTCCCCTGCACTGACGATTATATACACATATTCATATTTCCCGCAGAGAGCTGTGATTGGTCAGATGGTTCCAGCCAATCACAACTCTGTGAGAAATCAGAATGTGTATATATACGTGAGTGCAGGGGACCATAGGAGAGCGGCCGCCGCATCTATACATTATACAGGAGCATCACAGCGGGTGTCAGGAGTGATACCCGCAGTGATCTTCCCTTAACTACAAGTACTACTACTCCCATCATGAAGTACACTCTGCCCCATGCTGGGAGCTGTAGTACCTGCATTAATAAGAAAGATTGCAGCGGGTGTCAGAAGTTACACTAGCTGCGATCTGTCTATTAATGCAGGTACTACAGCTCCCAGCATGGAGCAGAGTGTGCTCCATGTTGGGAGTAGTAGTGCCTGCTAAAGGACACATCACAGCGGATATCACTACTGACACCCGATGTGATCGTCCTGTCTATAGCAGAGATGCAAAGCGGCTGTATACATCGCTCGCATCCCTGCTCTGCACTGTACTCCGGGCCGGCCGCTGATTCATTCATCTTTTCCTCAGAGCTGTGATTGGCTGAAACCATCCGGCCAATCACAGCTCTGGGTGGGAAATATGAATGGCCAGTGATGTGAATAGAGCAGAGATGTGAGCGCTGTATAGAGCCACATCACTGCTATATTATGGACGATCGCATTGGGTGTCAGACTGACACCCGGGGCGATATGTCTATAGTACAGGTACTACTACTCCCATCATGGAACAGTCTTGTTCCATGCTGGGAGTAGTAGTACCACATAGAAAATGTGAAAAAAATGAGAAAAAAATAGTTAAACGAACACACACTTTATAAAAAATATTTATTAAAACTTTGTTATAAAAAATAAACATTTATTTAAATACATTTTTACATTCCTACTTCATCCTTTTTTTTGGTACCCAACTATTTTGTAAAAAAAAAAAAAAAAAAAAGCAAAAGGGGCCAAAAACGGCAAATTCCCCACAAAGGTAAAGACGCCAGAAAATCGCCAGAAAAAACGCCAAAACGCAGGGAAAAACTGTGGCAGTTTTTCTGGCATTTTTTCTGGCGTTTATATGCCACAAAAATCTCAGTGGAGTTCCAGCCTGATCCCTTCTCTTTCCATAGACTTGTATGGATAGAATGTAACATCAGTGAGCTGCTGGTTGATCATGTAAACACAAGATAGAATTCTGCAGGGTTTTTTTTCTTAGCGAATGAAAATTTAGCATGATATGGGCACAAAAGAACCTTGATAAAAGGAGAAAGAATTATGTATTTCTCTGCTAACATGTTTTGGAATAAGATAGGGAGCCGTGCTGGTAACGAGGAATAAGATGGGGAGTCATGCTAGAGGCAAGGAATAAGATAATAAGCCAGCCTGGAGACCGGGAATTAGATAATGAGCCAGATTGGGGACCAGGAATAATACCAGTAGAGTTGTTTGGGAAAAAGAATCAGATGGTAAGCAATGCTGGGGACAAGGAATGAAAGGGGAGTCATACTGCAGATCGGTGTTGAGAAGATGTACAATGCTGTGGACCAGTAATTCAACACATGATTTTGCTGTACATGCTCTCTGACTTCATTAGACAATTTTGTCCACATTTTGAATACTTTTTTTCTTTAAGAGGACTACCCACCATAAAATAAAAAAAATGTTCTGCAAGTATGGGTAACATTGATTTCACCGTAGTAAAATTATGGATTATAAAAACTTAATGCATAAAAAAAGTAATAAACAGTTTAAAACATATACAAATAAGGCACCCCTACACTCATTATGACCTATACAAAACAGTGTCTATTAGGAGGACAGTAAATCTATCTACAAAAAGAAGGGAGAAAAAAAATCAAACATTTCTTGTTCTCCTACTCTTACAATAGTTTAAATGAGGTGGAAGTTAATACAGTGTCAATATAGCACAAACCATATCATGTAATGAAAGGTATATACTTTCCATTGTTGCCTAATACTTCATAAACATTTACCGTACCTCCACCGAGTCCATCAAGTTCAAGCTATAACCCTAATGAGTCCCTACTGAGTTGATCCAGAGGAAGGCAAAAACCCTCATACTAGAGGTAAAAATTACTTCCCGACTCCAAATATGGCAGTCAGAATAAATCCCTGGACCAATGTTCTGTCCCTATAAATCTAGTATACATAACCAGCAATCTTATTATTCTCCAAAAATGCATACATGACCACCTCCTCTGGGAGAGAATTCCACAGTCTCACTGCTCTTACAGTAAAGAACCCCCGTCTGTGCTGTTGTAGAAACCTTCTTTCCTCAAGACATAGAGGATGCCCCCTTGTTATAGATACAGTCCTGGGTCCTAAGTCCTAAGCCTTCTTTGTTCTAAACTAAATAACGCTAATTCTGATAATCTTTCTGGGTACTGTAGTCCTCCCATTTCCCGTATTACTCTGGTTGCCCGTCTTTGAACCCTCTCCAGCTCCACTGTATCTTTCTTGTACACTGGAGCCCAGTACTGTACACAGTATTCTATGTGTGGTCTGACTAGTGATTTGTACAGTGGTAGAATTATTTCCTTCTCATGGGCATCTATTAATGCACCCCATGATTTTATCTGCCTTGGCAGCAACTGCCTGACACTGATCACTACAGCTAAATTTACAATTAACTAAGACTCCTAAGTCCTTTTCCACATCAGTCGTCCCAAGTGTTCTCCCATTTAATACATAATCCCAGCCCGGATTATTCTTCCCCATGTGCATAACCTTACATTTATCAGTGTTGAACCTCATCTGCCACTTCTCAGCCCAAACCTCCAACCTATCCAGATCCATTTGTAACAGTGCACTCTCCTCTATAGTGTTTACCGCTTTACAGAGTTTAGTATCATCTGCAAATATTGCTACTTTGCTATTCAACCCCTCTACAAGGTCATTAATGAATATATTAAATAGAATAGGACCCAAGACTCACCCCTGTGGTACCCGACTAGTAATAGTCACCCAATCAGAATAAGTTCCATTAATAACCATCCTCTGTTTCCTATCACTGAGCCAGTTACTTACCTAAATCTTTTATTAGATAGTCCACTCTGAGATGTAAAAATAATACTGGCACAACCACTAAATCATGCAATACAGGTGCTGGTATCCTCGATGTCTTGTACAAGCTTCTAGTACTCCATGTGTATAGGTGGTGCTACACGTAATAATGCAGATCAAACATATAGGGGGAGATTTATCAAAACCTGTGCAAAGGAAAAGTTGCCCAGTTGCCCATAGTAACCAATCAGATTGCTTCTTTCATTTTGCAGAGGTCTTGTTAAAAATGAAAGAAGAAATCTGATTGGTTGCCATGGGCAACTGGGGAACTTTTCCTCTGCACAGGTTTTGATAAATCTCCCCCAAAGTCCATACAAAGAAGAATAATGGAGCACTCACCCCAAATTCGGTGAACAAGTGGGTAATTCTTTATTTCACAATTTTCATGTCGTCAGGAACATCAGGGGAGAAGGGAAGGCAGACAAGATGTAATGCGGGGGGTTCTCAGTCACACGGGGCGACGGTCCGTATCGCGCGGTTGCACTTCGTCAGGCCCCCTGGTGTGTGACGTATCAAGACAGGTGAGCTTAAATAGCACGTGACCAGTAACCATAGTGAACATCAACAAACAAAGGTTAACACGTTATTGACTGTTGTACATACAAGCTAAAACCAAATCTGCAGCAGGAAACAACATCCGTTGAAAATACAGGTATTTACAAAAAGGCTGAAAATTCTTGCCGGTCATTTAGACCAAGAGGACCGGTGGCCTCCAGCCGAAGGATCCAGCGTGCCTCTTTAAGCAGCAGCAAATGATGCTTGTCTTTTCCAGGGATTGCATTTTCAACCCTTTCCAGGGCAGCGAAGCAGATGTCAGTCCTCAAATCTGTCAGTAGAGAAAGCTATCATGAACTGTTGGCTTTTATGCAGCAACATTATTGTCATTTTCCCTCCTACAATAGAACATAATAAAAAGGTACTTACAATAGGTGGGTTCCATTTTTGGGACAGCCGAAGACAGAGACCAACTCTTAACCTCCTCTCCTCTCTAGAGTGTTGAATCAGAGGAAATCAGTTCTGATATACAGGTGAAACTCGAAAAATTAGAATGTTGTGCAACGTTCATATATTTCAGTAATGCAACTTAAAAGGTGAAAATAATATATGAGAGAGACTCATTACATGCAAAGCAAGATAGTTTCAAGCCTTGATTTGTCATATTTGTGATAATTATGGCTTACAGCTCATGAAAACCCCAAAGCCCCCTTCAATTACTATGATTTGGGGAGCCATGTCATCTGCTGGTGTTGGTCGACTGTGCTTCATTAAAGGGGTACTCTGCCCCTAGACATCTAATCCCCTATCCAAAGGATAGGGGATAAGATGTCTGATCGTGGGGGTCCCACTGCTGGGGACCCCCGAGATCTTGGTTGCAGCACCTCGCTCTGTGCATACTGACGGGTGATACAGGGGACGGAGCATCGTAACGTCACGGCTCCGCCCCTTAATGCAAGTCTATGGGAGGGGGCCGTGACGGCTGCCACTCCCCCTCCTATAGACTTGTATTTAGGGGGGCGGGCCGTGACGTCACGAGGGTCTGGCCCCTGTATTGCCCATCATTATGCACAGAGCAAGTTTTCTCTTTGCAGTAATGACAGCGGGGTGCTGCAGCCAAGATCCCGGGGGTCCCCAGCAGTGGGACCCCCGTGATCAGACATCTTATCCCCTATCCTTTGGATAGGGGATAAGATGTCTAGGGGCGTAGTACCCCTTTAAGTCCAGGGTCAATGCATCAGTCTACCAGGAGATTTTGGAGCACTTCTTTTCCTTTTAAGTTGCATTAATGAAATACAATGGACTTTTGCACGATATTCAAATTTTTCGAGTTTCACCTGTATAGGGGGGGCTGTAAATGGAAGCCAGCTATCAGATATTTAATCAAAGGAGAGAATACTCCTATAAGGGAGCATTCAGTGTAATAGTTATTCATTGTGATATGCCAACTACATACAGCACCTGAGGGGCCACTGCATGACACATAGCTTCAAAAAGCACAGAAGAGAAAAAAACAGTTGTGCATTGCCCCCTCAGGCATATACTAGAGTGCAACACAGTACATTTTTGATGGATTGCTTCTATACAGTAATGTAGAATAGATAGAGGAATAAAAACAGAAGAAAAGGGGGCGCTCCCTTGTGTAGATTCACAATAGGTGTGTACCCAATCACCACATCACTGTGAGCTACTAACCTTATGGAGTTGTTCTAGAGATAGGCACAGTGGCACCACTGCTACCACAATGGTAAGGCTGCTGCACTCTTAACCCAAATCGCCATCTGGCTGAGGCCGATTAACAAAGGGGAGAGGAATGGAGGAAAAGATGGGTTCACAGAGGTGGTGCTGGATATATGAAGAAAGATAACCACAGGCAATGCACAGGATCATGATCAACTTTAATAAATAGAATAATGGGACAACGCATTTCAGCACAAACCTGCGCCTTCCTCAGGTCCAACAAATAAGCTGCTGAAGTGTCCTGAAGTGTTTGCTGTGCATCCATGGGTCCGTCTCCATCAGACAGATGCAGCTGTACTTTGACAACTGTGTCATTCTGAACCGTTGGTAGACATACAAGCATGGATTGTTCCAGTGGTTGTGGGGGCCGCACAGAATGCTAAACATAAGTTAAATAAAACATTTTCTATAAGGAATGCAGTAAGCAATTTTGTAAATGGGAGTACATTTAAAGATGGCAAGTCTTCAGATGATACACTGACAAGGTAATCTACCATTTACATCTGCCCATAAATAAAGATTTCTATAATTATTTTCCTAAAGTTATCCTGGGAGGCCTGGTCATAAAGTAAGTTCGATAGAAATGAGTGCTCAAAAAACCCTTCTCAGTGTTCTTTGCCTGCTCCAACTTTACTTGTCTCTCCTCATATAGCCTGAGCTGACCTTGATGAATTGAACTTGACACTTCAGAAATTCATCCCAGCAGTACTGACAGAGTAGTTGCTGACTCTGTATACCTCAGGAATTCTTCTTGTCTGCCTTCATCTTCTTGCTTTGTATTCAGTGTAATTCTATCGTGAAAACAAAGAAGATTTCAAATGCAGTTTGTGAATGTTTCTTCACTTTCCAATGACTTGGCATTGTTTTGTTTTGTAAATTACAGTATAACTGACAAGGACTAAAAAAAGGGAAAAACACTTTTAAGTGGCAAATGTGTCCATATCTGTCCTATTTAGGAGAACGTCATACTTGAATGTGGCTGCTTGTGTGGCTCCATAGTCTGTCTGCACTTTAATTTGTAGATAATTAAGTAGTTCCCCCCCCCCCCCCTCTCCACAATACTGGCTGTTAAAAGTTACATGTTGATATGAAGGGAAGGGGGCAGTAATATCTCTACTTAGATCAATCACAGAGAGAAACAGGAGGCAGTACTATCTGTGTCCACATTATTTTCTAGACAATAGATTCTGCTAGTCTACCAGAATGTTGTCACAAGTAAAACTTTTCGTGGAAATTGATGGCTTATAAAACATTGAAATGCATTTCATTGGAGTTTTTCATTGAAGAGTATTTGTGATCATATTTATAACTTATAATTAGTGATGTATTAGAAAATGTTTAAAGTGGTACTCGCCCCTAGACATCTTATCCCCTATCGAAAGGATAGGGGATAAGATGTCAGATCGCGGGGGACCCCCGGGATCTTGACTGCAGCACCCACCTGTTGCGGCTTCCGGAAACGCTGGAGGCTTCGGCTCCCGAGCACGGTGACGTGAGATTGTGACGTCACGACTCCGCCCCCGTGTGACATCACGCCCCGCCCCTCAATGCAAGTCTATGGGAGGGGACGTGACAGCCGTCACGCCCCCTCCCATAGACTTGCATTGAGGGGGTGGGATGTGACGTCACACGGGGGCGGAGTCATGGCGTCAAGATCTCCCGTCACCGTGGTCGTGAGGCGTTAGGATGAGAGCCTCCAGTGCTGCTAGAAGCTGCAACAGGTCGGTGCTGCGGGACCCCCGCAATCTGACATCTTATCCCCTATCCTTTCGATAGGGGATAAGATGTCTAGGGGCGGAGTACCCCTTTAAGGCCCAATCACATGATGTTTTGGTTGTATGCCACCACTGGGAAGACAGTTAGGGATTCCTACACAGTGCCCCTATCACCCTGTCTAATAGGGCCAGCGATCAGCTGTTGGCCGATTGGGTCATGTTGACCCCGTGTAGGGGACATGTAGTAGAAGAGTGATCTATTGATCGTCATGAGGCCCTCCCACCATAATGGTGGAGCCTCATAATAGGCTCGGTAAACGAGTGTCGATCAATAATGTAATAGCTGTGATATCCACTTAAAGGTTTGCTGTGTATTGTAACAGTCACCGTGTATTTTTATATTAAGAAAAAAATCTGCACATAGTGTAGACTATATTAAACATATACATCTAAAATGATTGACTCAGATACATAGAAAAAAGAAGCATTTTGCAAACAGATGCATTTGAGTAGATATCAGTGGATTGAAGTGGGCCCACACATTCATACTAAGGAGGTCTATTTGTGTATCAGCCAAAATAACAAATGGGCTCATGGTTGGGTAGGTGCATTTTTGTGGAAAGTACCTATTTTATTAGTTAATAATTAAAATGTTTACATATTAAAGAATAAAATAAAATATTGTCTTTGAGGAAAACCAAGATTGACACAATATGTGGTATTCCGCAAAAGAGCAAAGCTGAACATATGTTCTACATCTATATAAATAGTCTTATTCTATTTTTGGCAAGGAAAAGCTTAGTTTAACCCAGCATAAATTATGCTTTCACATTTTGGTGCCCTTGGAATTGTCAAATGTGCTACATTTCAATCCTTCCTGAAATAAAGGTAGTGAAGAGTTTATAAAAGAGAGATAAACTGTGCAGAGATCATATGGAGCATCCTGTCAGCACTCACTGATGCTGAATAAACCACATAAACACTTAATATTTGACAAAAATGTAGACTCCAGTAAATCAGGGGTGGTGAGTGACACTCATTTCAACATGCTGTGACTTTTTTTTCCCTTTGCCGGAGGGAAAAGAACTAATTTCTGACTCTTGACAGGAAGGAAAATGTCTTAACTTTCTATGGTTTACCTGTTCTTTTCCTGTTCTTAAGATATGTTTTTCTTCACTCCTAATCCTTGATTGATTTGCCCTGCAACGTATTTGAAATAAAATCAGAAGTGTTCATTCCCTAAAGATTGTGAGAATTATAAGCTTCTTTCCGAAATAACATTTGCAATGTCGACAACCACTGCCGATTAACATATACAGTGACCCCTCGACCTACGATGGCCCCGACATACGATAATTTCAACATGCGATGGTCTCTCAGAGGCCATGGCATGTTGAAGGCAGCATCAACATACGATGCTTTTGTATGTCTGGGCCATCGCATAAATGGCTATCCGGCAGCGCAGACTGCTTCAGCTGCCGCCGGATAGCCGTTTATGGTGCCCCGTGTGGTCCGCTGACGATCACTTACCTGTCCTCAGGGCTCTGGCGCGTCCACTTCGGGATCCCCTGCATCGTCGGCGCTCTCCATCGTCGTCATCACGTTGTTGCGCACACCGTCCCGTCATCCAATAGGAGCGGCGTGTGTAGCGACGTGATGGCGGCGACGGAGAGTGTGGATGCCGGGGAAGCAGAGGCCTTGCCTGAGCGTCGGGGACACCTCGGGGACGCGGCGACAGCGATGGACGGCGACATCCAGGGCAGCGGTGACGAGCAGTGACGGTCCGGAGCGGCGGGGACAGGTGAGTACAACTTCCTATACCAGTGGTCTTCAACCTGCGGACCTCCAGATGTTGCAAAACTACAACACCCAGCATGCCCGGACAGCCAACATAGTGGTTGTAGACCACTGTCCTATACTTTACATTGCACGGATCCTTCAACATACGATGGTTTCAACAAACGATGGTCCATTTGGAACGGATTACAATCGTATGTTGAGGGACCACTGTATGTCTTTTTATAATATTGTGACCTCTGCGTGATGTTGGCCATTGTGTGGCATACAGTGACATTCATCCGGCCTTCTGTGGGTATGCCAAAGGATTTCCCTATTGTATACATAAAACGTGCAGGAGAAGCTCAATGTGAACAGAACCTTAGAGAAATATGCTTTAGAATCTACCTCCCCTACTAATTTAATTGTGTTGTTCTTTACTTCTTTATTGTGTGCTTTTTACATGTGCAAAATGTGCACCAAAATGCTCATTTCTTTTACCTGCAGCAGCAATCCAACACTTTCTTAGAGAGGAAAGAACCATTTTTTTTCTATTAATCCTGGTGACAAGGCCATTTGTAAGCTGTAAAGTTCATCTTACAAATGCCTTGGTGCCTGAAGACTATTGGTTGCTGCTGGTACACATAGATTCTTAGCATATAAACTGGTTTCCTCTAGGCAGATGAGCTGGTGTCCCCAGCTAGCTCAAATTGGAGGCAATGATTTGTGGACCAAACCATCATTCATGAGGCTATGGACACCTTTGCACTGATTTTTTATTGTTTCCTGAATGTAAAATAAAGTAACATTTTAAATAATTTTCATGATAACCATCCTACAATTTAGGGGGAGATTTATCAAAACCTGTGCAAAGCAAGATACCTTTTTAAATAAACTTTCGTAGTTAGCCATTAAAAAAGAAGATACAGTAGTGATGGAAAAAATAGTATTTAACGAAATGTATCTTTTTTTATAAAAAAATGTTTATTCATTATTAAACAGGGATCAATTTATGAAGGCGGCAGGGAACTAAAAACATAGCTGACAATAATAAAAATTTAGTGTGTATTCACTTTTCTTTCTTTCTTTTTTAGGGGGTACTAATACTCCCAGCATGGAACACACTGTTCCATGATCAGAGCAGTAGTACCTGTACTAATTTACAGATTGCCCCGGTCCGTTGCGATCCTCCTGTATAATGTATAGATGCGGGCGGCCGCTCTTCTATGGTTCCCTGCACTGCCGTATATATACACCTATTCATATTTCCCGCAGAGAGCTGTGATTGGCCAGATGGCTCCAGCCAATCACAACTCTCTGTGGGAAATATGAATAGGTGTATATATACGTCAGCGCAGGGGACCATAGAAGAGCGTCCGCCCGCATCTATACTTTATACAGGAGAATCACAGCGAGTGTCAGGAGTGACATCCGCTGTGATCTTTCCTTAACTGCAGGTACTTCAGCTCCCAACATGGAGCAGAGCGTGCTCCATGATGGGAGTAGTAGTACCTGCAGTTAAGGAAAGATCACAGTGGGTATCACTCCTGACATCGTTGTGATCATCCATAATATAGCAGAGATGTGGAGTGGCTCTATACAGCGCTCGCATCTTGGCAATGTACTCCGGCCAGTGATGTGAATAGAACATCGCTCATTCATATTTCCATCTGAGAGCTGTGATTGGCTTCAACCATCCGGCCAATCCCCACTCTGGGCGGAAAATATGAATGAGTGATGTTCTATTCACATCACTGGCCGGAGTAAAGAGCAGAGATGCGAGCGCTGTATAGAGCCACTCCACATCTCTGCTATATTATGGACGATCGCATCAGGCGATATGTCTATTAGTACAGGTACTACTACTCCCATCATGGAACAGTCGGTTCCATGCTGGGACTAGTAGTACTACCTAAGAAATTTCAAAAAATAGAGAGAGAAAAAGTGAAACACACACACTTTATTAAAAATGAATTAAAATTTTGTTAGAAAAAATATGAATTTCGTTAAATACATATTTTTTCCATCACTACTGCAATCTTTTTATTTTTTTTTTTTTTTGGTACCCAACAAATTTTGGGTACCAAAAAAAAAACGCCAAAGGGGCCAAAAATGCAATTTCCACACAAATGAAAAAACGCCAGATGCAGGAAATTGCACTGACCTTTTTTCAGGCATTTTTTCTTGCGTTTTTTTCAAACCAAAAAAGGCAGGACTAAAAACCAAGTAGAAACTTAGCCTTAGAGTTGTGTAAAGAAATGTCATACCCTTATTATGGTTAGAAACTATAGTGGAATAGGGGCTAGAATGGCATAATTGTATGCATCATCAAAGCATATAAAGTAACCTTCAGTAACATATACCTTTTTGTCAACTGTATGGAATAGCTATTTCATACAAAGACACTCTGCAAAAAATTTGTACCAAGTTGTATTTTTTTCATTGGACCCAATGGGCAGTGTATGCCAGTGTATAAATATAGAGTGGCATATCTTGGCGGCCTTAGTCATATTCCTGGCTATTTCTCAACATATACTTCTGACATACACTGCAAATAAGGTGTGAGAAGAACTTTGGGTAATTTTCTGCTGATTGGCAGTGCCTTTTCTTGACATCAATGACTTGACTGATGCCAAACAAAAGTCAAATATCTGTAGTAAATCCATATGGTGTATCAGATTTTTATTTTTGTATTTTTTGCAAAACTTGAATTTTTTTTTTTTTTTTTTTTTGCCAAACAAAAGATGTGCACTCAATCTATAGAAGCCCAGCTCATAACAACCCAGATTACAGAACAAGGCATAGATCAGTCACAAATGTATTGTTTTAAATTATGGCTAGAACAATAACCTCCACAGACCATCCATAAATGACAAGTCATTCAATATAATGTTTCAAATGTATGGTCAGCTTACCTGGGTATATTGGCCATGAAAGTAATAAGTCAGCATTCTCCAAATGATGTAATCCTGCACTTCTGTTGTACTGTTTGAATATTATTATGATTGTTATTAATAGTACCCAGCCACTTCTCTTACATCTCACCCTGTTTTTGTTACCAATGTTAAGCATTATGCTTAATACAGATATTAGATACACTAATGGCAATTCTCTTTTGTTAGAAGATTGATAATTATATAAATATATATATATATATATATATATATATATATTCAAACACATATTCTCTACTGAATATTTTTGAGTAATGGGGTAAAGGTTACACAACATACAGAAGCGGGTTTGTCATGTTCCGGTTTAAATAAATGTTCAGTCTGCCCTAGAATTATTCTGTTAGCAAAGGGATATAGGAAACATTGTGTTCTCAGATTCTAAAAGCCACTCATTTCTTACATAAAGATATTCAGCCTCAATTTCCTGCAGATGAAGTGATTGAATACGGTATGCTAATTCCCCCTTTAAGCCTCTGACAGCACTTTCTCCTATTCCCACACAATGACCTCGTTACCTGTCTATGAGCAGCTACTTACTTAATATCAAAACACATAGATTCTGATTGGATAATGTCATGATTTGAATGTCTGACTGCAATACCTGTGACAGGTTGTGTAACTGATGCCTTTTCAGTGTTTCGCAATAAGTAATGCACATTTATGGTCTCTGATTGAAATGTGAGCAAGAAGAAATTAGAAGTGATTACTGACACAGAGAGCTGCCACTCAGAAAACAAGAACCGGTTTATTTCTGATAGTATTTTTGAATAAGATAGTGTATGGTGTTCTGTGCCTGGTGGAAATGATTCTGTAGGCCCAGTATCACATGCGCAAAAATTTGATAGCACCAACAAGAGACTGTAAGAGTCTGTGACAGACAAAAAGATTCCAGACGTTTCTGTCCTGTGGAGACCTAGTAGTGTGAGGAGTGACACAGTTTGCTCTTCACGCTACCACCAGGTAACCACACAGTCACTGCTTTTCATTATACCGCTGCTTTCCTAATTATAGACTTGTTAAAGGTCCCCAAAGGGCAGAAACTTATTTTTGTCCGTACATACACAATAATATTAAATGGGCACTGTCAGATACAAAAGCTTTTTATATGTTGTACATCTTGGCAATACATTGACCTTTCTAATATTCTTCATTTAAAAAAATTTTATTTCCTTTTTATAGAAATTATGGTGTATAACATCATGGCTTTATCCAAGCTGAAGCACAGGCATGGACAAAGTCCAGTAAGTGAGGGTGGGATGGCACTCCTCTGTCTGATAGGACAGGAGAGAGCACAGATGAGTCTTATCAGACAAGAGAGAGCACAGAGGAGTGCTATCAGACAGGAGAGAGCACAGTGGAGTACTATCACAAAGGAGAGAGCACAGAGGAGTCCTATCAGACAAGAGAGAGCACAGAGGAGTGCTATCAGACAGGAGAGAGCACAGAGGAGAGGAATGCTATCAGACAGGAGAGAGCACAGAGGCGTACTATCAGACAGGAGAGAGCACAGAGGCGTACTATCAGACAGGAGAGAGCACAGAGGAGTACTATCAGACAGGAGAGAGCACAGAGGAGTACTATCAGACAGGAGAGAGCACAGAGGAGTCCTATCAGAAAGGAGAGAGCACAGAGGAGTACTATCAGACAGGAGAGAGCACAGAGGAGTCCTATCAGACAGGAGAGAGCACAGATGAGTCTTATCAGAAAAGAGAGCACCGAGAAATACTATCAGACAGGAGAGAGCACAGAGGTGTCCTATCAGACAGGAGAGAGCACAGAGGAGATATATCCAACAGGAGAGAGCACAGAGGAGTACTATCAGACAAGAGAGAGCACAGAGGAGTGCTATCAGACAGGAGAGAGCACAGAGGAGTGCTATCAGACATGAGAGAGCACAGAGGAGTCCTATCAGACAGGAGAGAGCACAGAGGAGTCCTATTAGACAGGAGAGAGCACAGAGGAGTCCTATCAGACAGGAGTGAGCACAGAGGAGTCCTATCAGACAGGAGAGAGCACAGATGAGTCTTATCAGAAAAGAGAGCACCGAGAAATACTATCAGACAGGAGAGAGCACAGAGGTGTCCTATCAGACAAGAGAGAGCACAGAGGAGTACTATCAGACAGGAGAGAGCACAGAGGAGATATATCCAACAGGAGAGAGCACAGAGGAGTAATATCAGACAAGAGAGAGCACAGAGGAGTGCTATCAGACAGGAGAGAGCACAGAGGAGTGCTATCAGACAGGAGAGAGCACAGAGGAGTGCTATCAGACAGGAGAGAGCACAGAGGAGTCCTATCAGACAGAGGAGATCTAGCCCACCCTCACTTACTGCACTTTGTCCATGCCTGTGCTTCATCTTGGACAAAGCCATTTTATAAGCCATGGTTTCTATAAAAAGGAAATAACATTTTCTTATGAAGTATATTAGGAAAGTTAATGTTTGCCAAGATGTACAACATATAAAAAGTTTTTGAATCTGACAGTGCCCATTTAAGCTTCAAAATCTCTATTTTGTGCTGTTGACTTTCTGGAACAGTCCATCATACTGCCTGAGAAGGTAAAGCATAGGTCCATTGATTGTCCTGGTTTCCCATTTTTTACAGCCAAGGCCAAAAAGTCTCTTTTTATTGTTTAACTCACTTATTATTGGCTTATAAATAGTTAAATAGATGACTTCTGAAAATAGGTTCATGTTTTTAATCTCTTCATTAGTTTTCATATTTGCTATAATAATTATATAATCACAATAAATGGAATAAAGTTGCACCAAGACAATAGCTGCAGTAGAAGAAAGCCTGCTGTGTAGTCCTATAATAAAACATTGGGGTTCCCAATTTTATTGATGTCATGCTGTCCATATAATCATTGTGTACATAGCCTCAGTACATTGACCATAAGTGTCTTTTTTTTTTTTAGCTTATAATGTTGGCGATGTTACATGGCTAATATCAGACACATTGGCCCAGATTTACTAAAACTGTCTAATTTTAAGCCTGTGCAATCTTAGAAATGCAGTTTTCAGATATACCAGAATTGTATCAGTAATAAGAGTAATACATCTAGGACATCTGAAGACTGTCTAATCTAAGTTTATGAAGACTATTAGTTGGCTTACCTTAAAGGGGTACTCCACTGGAAAACATTTTTTTTTTAATCAACTGGTGCCAGAAAGTAAAACAGATTTATACATTACTTCTATTTAAAAATCTTAATCCTACCAGTACTTATCAGCTTTTGTATGCTGCAGAGGAAGTTATTTTCCTTTTGAATTTCCTTTCTGTCTGACCTCAGTGCTCTCTGCTGACACCTCTGTCCATTTTAGGAACTGTCCACAATAGGAGCAAATCCCCATAGCAAACCTCTCCTGCTCTGGACAGTTTCTAAAATAGACAGAGGTGTCAGCAGAGAGCACTGTGGTCAGACAGAAAGGAAATTCAAAAAGAAAAGAACTTCCTGTGGATCATATAGCAGCTGATAAGTGCTGGAAAGATTAAGATTTTTAAATAGAAGTCATTTACAATTCTGTTTAACTTTTTGGCCCCAGTTGATTTCAAAAAATGTTTTCCAGTGGAGAACCCCTTTAAACCACAATTGTATTCCACCAAAGACAATAGCAACTCAACACTTCCATCCACTATATTCCTAACTTCATCAGAACGGATCACACCTGTGTTCGAAACAGCTAAGCTAAGCCGATGGAGCTCACTGTAAAGAATCCACACAGTTCAAAGCAAAATAGAAGAAAGAACCAGGGCACTCACTCGCTCAAGTCTTGCTAGTCTTTAATCTTTATTCATAATGCCATCTGAATACAAGTGCAGCGGGTAAGAGATGAGTGGGTGAACAGGAAAGGAGTGTTTCACTTGGCCCAAGTTCACCCATCCGATTCTTAGGCCATATTCACACGTCCGGAATTTCCATTTGAAATTCCACATTGGAATTCTGCCAGAGATTTCGGAGCAGCAGAGTCCCATTGAATAAACGGCATTCTGCTACACTGTGCACACAACGGAATTTCTGTGCCAGATGTTTCTGTAATGGAAATTCTGAATTCAGTGTCCGCAGAAAGAATGAACCTGTTCATTCTTTCTGCAGACTCTGCGCTGAATGCATAGCCGTCTATGAGATTGCATTCCTATGCGGTCCTATCACCGGCATATTATGCCAGTGCCCGCTGTCTACAGAATGTCTGCACAGAGATTTTCCTTGCGGACATTCTGAACGTGTGAACATAGCCTCACCCATTTCAAGGTTACAGCTAGGAAGACGCCAGCGGGTGAGTGCCCTAGTTCTTTCTTTTATGAAAGTTTTATTTTTTAAACCAGAATATGGCACCAATAAATGTGTCCCAATAATGTGAGACAGTTTTTTTTTTTTTTTTTTTTTTGAGGAAGGGTGGGGAGCCAAATTGGGCCAAAGTTCTGGCACATTTTTTAAGTATTACATTTGAGCCATTGTCTACTATGACTCCTTTTTTAATCAGATAACTTTTTATTGAACATTTTAAATTAACAAAACAGCTAAACATTTTTTTTTTTTTTGAAAGAAGCATGCATGCTCCCCCCACCTCCAGACCCATCTACTATGACTCTAGTTGTCATTCATTCAAGACTCCTAAAATATTCCTATGTTTAGGCAGGGGCACCTGTTAACTGCAATCTGTTCCTTTTTTTCTGCCATTTTATACATAGTTTTTTTTTTGTTTTTTTTATACTTTGCCTGCTATATCTACCATAAGTGTAATTTAATTAAAAACAGAATTAGGTATAATAAATAAGTATTTGATGCAATTAATAAGAATTAGGTACTGAGCTGATAAGCTCCAACTTCATGCTTTATATAAGTACCAGTCTTCATTATTGACTAGGTATACAGTGATCCCCCCGACCTACGATGACCCCGATATACGAAAATTTCAACATACGATGAATGTTGAAGGCAGCATCAACATATGATGCTTTTGTATGTCGGGGTCATCACATAAACGGCTATCCAGCAGCGCAGACTGCTGTGTGATCCTGTGAGTGTCACTCACCTGTCCCTGACGTTCTGGACTGTCCTCTTCAGGCTCCGCTGCATGGTTGTCGCTCTCTTTCATCCTCATCACTTTGCCGCGCACGCCATTCCGTCATCCAATAGGAGTGACGTGCGTAGCGACATGATGGCAGCGATGGAGAGCGACGATCCAGGGCAGCGGTGACGGTCCGGAGCGGTGGGGACAAGTGAGTATAACTCTCTTTATTATTATTGCACGGATCCCTCAACATACGATGGATTCAAGTAACGATGGTTCATTTGGAGCAAATTACCATCATACGTTGAGGGATCACTGTATGGGGTTAGGAATTACATTGCTGTTCTAATGCAATAGACCTGTAGGAAAGCCAAACATGTTTTGTTGTAGAAAGAAAATTTCCCTTGTCAAAGATATCCTTATAGGGGTAATCCTGTACCCCAGCATTCTGAACATTTTGTTCAGAACGATTGGAAGGGACGGCCTTGAACGTGACGTCACGGCCACATCCCCTCGTGATGTCATGTCATGCCCCCTCCATTCATGTCTATGGAAGGGGGCTTGTTGGACATGACATAGATATGAAAGGAGGGGGCCTGGTGTGATGTCACGATCACTACCGCCTGAACCGGGCATTTGTTTAGAACACCAGGTGCTGCGGGAGATTGTGGAGCGCCCCAGAGGTGGGACCCCGGCAAACAGACATCTTATCCCCTATGCTTTTGATAGGGGATAAGATGTCTACCAGCGGAGTACCCCTTTAGGCTTTTTTATTATTTTTTCTCAGGATCTTTGTTAACCACTTGGTTACCCATATCCAGTGATTTGTAAATTGTGTTCAGCATAAATTGCCTGGTGTTCTTTTTTTATTGTTGGTCTTAATTCTGATATGGCCTTCATTATATTGATTCCTGACAGCATGTTCCTATTCAGCTTATATTAGTCTAAAAATCTCGGAGAGTGTAAACTGTAATCTAATATGTAAAAAAGTTTAGTCTAAATTTAGTTTAGACCATTTTTGGCTGGCTTACTTTTTTGCCTAAAATGTGTGCCAAAATGTGACACATTTCTGATGCATCACAGCCCATTTAAGCCCCGTCCCCCTTTCCGATTAAGCCATGCACACTTTTAGCTAAGCCATATCCCCTAATACAGTTTGGCTTAAAAGGGTCTAAAAATTCCTAAAACACATAAAATAACATTCAGTTTTTGGCACAAATTGCACTAGATATTTTAGCACATAATATTTTATTTATTTCCACCAATGTTGTAAGAGTTTAGGTTAACATAATATGGGTACATTCTTTACATTAATCTTCTACACATCCATTGAGGTGGAAGCAGGAAGAATGATTAATGATTCACATCTTGCAGTAGTATTTTTAAGTCAATCATTTTGTTGTCTTTTGGAATCCTGATGTGATTATAAAGGTTATGAGAAAGGCCAATGAAGATATCATAGGATAGATGGAACAGGGGGTGGTGAGGTTTAAAGGGTACCTTTCATCAAGAAACTTTTGATATATTATAGATTAATGTATGCAGAATAACTTTCCAATAGCATGTTATTAAAAAATATGCTTCTTTCTATTTAATTTTCCACTTTGAAAAAGTTACCACTAGGGGTCTGCCTACCAGTCCTTTTTTTTATAGATTTCAGACTCATGCTGGAGTCCTAAATCTCAGGCTGCAGCCGGGACACAGACAAAGTCAGCACTGCTCCCTGCCAGGGAGTTTGTCTGTGTCCCGGCTGCAGTCTGAGATTTAGGACTCCAGCATGAGTCTGAAATATATAATAAAAAAAAGGACTGGTAGGGAGACCCCTAGTGGTCATTTTTTCAAAGTGGAAAATTACATAGAATGAAGCATATTTTTTAATAACATGCTAATGGAAAGTTATTCTGCATACATTAATCTATAATATATCAAAAGTTTTTTTGATGAAAGGTACCCTTTAAAAAAATCTAAAATACAGTGGGGATCAAAAGTTTGGGCCCCCCAGGTAAAAATGTGTATTAATGTGCATAAAGAAGCCAAGGAAAGATGGAAAAATCTCCAAAAGGCATCAAACTACAGATTAGACATTCTTATAATATGTCAACAAAAGTTAGATTTTATTTCCATCATTTACACTTTCAAAATAACGGAAAACAAAAAATGGCGTCTGCAAAAGTTTGGGCACCCTGCAGAGTTAATATCTTGTACTGCCCCCTTTGTAAAGCTGAGACCTGCCAGTGTCTTGGATTGTTCTCAAACATCATCTGGGAAGACCAGGTGATGTCAATCTCAAAGGTTTTAAATCCCCAGACTCATCTGACCTTGCCCCAACAATCAGCACCATGGGTTCTTCTAAGCAGTTGTCTAGAAATCTGAAACTGAAAATAGTTGACGCTCACAAAGCTGGAGAAGGCTATAAGAAGATAGCAAAATGTTTTCAGATGTCAATATCCTCTGTTCGGAATGTAATTAAGAAATGGCAGTCATCAGGAACAGTGGAAGTTAAAGCAAGATCTGGAAGACCAAGAAAAATATCAGACCGGACAGCTCGCAGGATTGTGAGAAAAACAATTCAAAACCCACGTTTGACTGCACAATCCCTCCAGAAAGATCTGGCAGACAGTGGAGTTGTGGTACACTATTCCACTATAAAGAGATACTTGTATAAATATGGTCTTCATGGAAGAGTCATCAGAAGAAAACCTCTTCTATTTCCTCACCACAAAAATCAGCGTTTGAACTTTGCAAATGAACATATAGACAAGCCTGATGCATTATGGAAACAAATTCTGTGGACCGATGAGGTTAAAATTGAACTTTTTGGCCGGAATGAGCAAAGGTACGTTTGGAGAAGAAGGGGGACAGAATTTAATGAAAAGAACCTCTGTCCAACTGTTAAGCATGGGGGTGGATCAATCATGCTTTGGGGTTGTATTGCAGCCAGTGGCATAGGGAACATCTCACGAGTATAAGGAAAAATGAATTCAATAACATTTCAACTAATTTTGGAGGCTAACTTGATGCCATCTGTGAAAAAGCTGAAGTTAAAGAGAGGATGGCTTCTATAAATGGATAATGATCCCAAACACACCTCGATATCCACGGGGGATTACATCAGGAGGCATAAACTGAAGGTTTTGCCATGGCCTTCACAATCTCCTTACCTCAACATAATTGAAAATCTATGGATAGACCTTAAAAGAGCAGTGCGTGACAGAAAGCCCAGAAATCTCAAAGAACTGGAAGACTTTTATAAGGAAGAATAGGCAAAGATACTGTCACGATGCCGGCTGGCAGGTAGTGGATCCTCTGTGCCAGAGAGGGATTGGCGTGGACCGTGCTAGTGGATCGGTTCTAAGTCACTACTGGTTTTCACCAGAGCCCGCCGCAAAGCGGGATGGTCTTGCTGCGGCGGTAGTGACCAGGTCGTATCCACTAGCAACGGCTCAACCTCTCTGGCTGCTGAAGATAGGCGCGGTACAAGGGAGTAGACAGAAGCAAGGTCGGACGTAGCAGAAGGTCGGGGCAGGCAGCAGGAATCGTAGTCAGGGGCAACGGCAGGAGGTCTGGAACACAGGCTAGGAACACACAAGGAAACGCTTTCACTGGCACGATGGCAACAAGATCCGGCAAGGGAGTGCAGGGGAAGTGAGGTGATATAGGGAAGTGCACAGGTGATAACACTAATTGGAACCACTGCGCCAATCAGCGGCGCAGTGGCCCTTTAAATCGCAAAGACCCGGCGCGCGCGCGCCCTAGGGAGCGGGGCCGCGCGCGCCGGGACAGGACTGACGGAGAGCGAGTCAGGTACGGGAGCCGGGGTGCGCATCGCGAGCGGGCGCTACCCGCATCGCGAATCGCATCCCGGCTGGAGGCGGTATCGCAGCGCCCCGGGTCAGTGGATCTGACCGGAGCGCTGCAGTGAGGAGAGTGTAGCGAGCGCTCCGGGGAGGAGCGGGGACCCGGAGCGCTCGGCGTAACAGTACCCCCCCCCTTGGGTCTCCCCCTCTTCTTAGAGCCTGAGAACCTGAGGAGCAGACTTTTGTCTAGGATGTTGTCCTCAGGTTCCCAGGATCTCTCTTCTGGACCACAACCCTCCCAATCCACCAAAAAAAAGGTTTTCCCTCTGACCTTTTTGGATGCTAAAATCTCTTTGACGGAGAAGATGTCCGAGGAGCCGGAAACAGGAGTGGGAGGAACAGATTTGGGAGAGAAACGGTTAATGACAAGTGGTTTAAGGAGAGAAACGTGAAAGGCATTAGGAATACGAAGAGAAGGAGGAAGAAGAAGTTTGTAAGAGACAGGATTAATCTGGCACAAAATTTTGAAAGGACCAAGGTAGCGTGGTCCCAACTTATAGCTAGGGACACGGAAGCGGACATATTTAGCGGAGAGCCATACCTTGTCTCCAGGGGAAAAAATGGGAGGGGCTCTTCTTTTCTTATCCGCGAATTTCTTCATGCGTGATGAAGCCTGTAAGAGAGAATTTTGGGTCTCTCTCCATATGATGGAGAGATCACGAGAAATTTCATCCACAGCGGGCAGACCAGAGGACAAGGGAGTAGGGAGGGGGGGAAGAGGGTGACGGCCGTACACCACGAAAAATGGGGATTTGGAAGAAGATTCAGAGACTCTGAAATTATACGAGAATTCGGCCCAAGGTAGAAGATCTGCCCAGTCATCCTGGCGGGAGGAAACAAAATGTCGTAAATAATCACCCAAGACCTGGTTAATTCTTTCTACTTGTCCATTGGATTGAGGATGATATGCAGAAGAAAAATTTAATTTAATCTTGAGTTGTTTACAGAGAGCCCTCCAGAATTTAGACACGAATTGGACGCCTCTATCCGAGACGATCTGCGTAGGCAACCCGTGAAGACGAAAAATGTGTACAAAAAATTGTTTAGCCAACTGAGGCGCTGAAGGAAGACCAGGAAGAGGGATGAAATGTGCCATTTTGGAGAATCGATCAACGACCACCCAAACAACAGTGTTGCCACGGGATGGGGGTAAGTCAGTAATAAAATCCATACCAATCAGAGACCAAGGCTGTTCGGGGACAGGCAGAGGATGAAGAAAACCAGCGGGCTTCTGGCGAGGAGTCTTATCCCGGGCACAGATAGTGCAGGCTCGCACAAAGTCCACCACATCTGTCTCTAGGGTTGGCCACCAATAGAAGCGAGAGATGAGTTGCACAGATTTCTTGATGCCCGCATGACCTGCGAGATGGGAGGAGTGACCCCATTTGAGGATTCCGAGGCGTTGGCGTGGAGAAACAAAGGTCTTTCCTGGAGGAGTTTGCCTGATGGAGGCTGGAGAAGTGGAAATCAGGCAGTCAGGAGGAATGATGTGTTGCGGAGAGAGCTCTACTTCCGAGGCATCCGAGGAACGAGAGAGAGCATCGGCCCTAATGTTCTTGTCGGCAGGCCGAAAGTGAATTTCAAAATTAAATCGGGCAAAGAACAGAGACCACCTGGCCTGGCGAGGATTCAGCCATTGGGCAGACTGGAGGTAGGAGAGGTTCTTGTGATCGGTGTAAATAATAACTGGAAATCTTGATCCCTCCAGCAGATGCCTCCATTCCTCAAGTGCTAATTTAATGGCTAGAAGCTCTCGATCCCCGATGGAGTAGTTCCTCTCCGCTGGAGAGAAGGTCCTAGAAAAAAAACCACAAGTAACAGCATGCCCGGAAGAATTTTTTTGTAGAAGGACAGCTCCAGCTCCCACTGAGGAGGCATCAACCTCCAATAGGAAGGATTTAGATGGGTCAGGTCTGGAGAGCACGGGAGCCGAAGAAAAGGCAGACTTGAGCCGTTTAAAGGCGTCTTCCGCTTGAGGAGGCCAAGACTTGGGATCGGCATTTTTTTTGGTTAAAGCCACGATAGGAGCCACAACGGTAGAAAAATGTGGAATAAATTGCCTGTAATAATTGGCGAACCCCAAAAAACGTTGGATGGCACGGAGTCCGGAGGGGCGTGGCCAATCTAGGACAGCAGAGAGTTTGTCTGGATCCATTTGTAGTCCCTGGCCAGAGACCAAGTATCCTAGGAAAGGAAGAGATTGGCATTCAAACAGACATTTCTCAATTTTGGCATAGAGTTGATTGTCACGAAGTCTCTGAAGAACCATACGGACATGCTGGCGGTGTTCTTCTAGATTGGCAGAAAAAATCAGGATATCGTCCAGATATACAACAACACAGGAGTATAGGAGATCACGAAAAATTTCATTAACAAAGTCTTGGAAGACGGCAGGGGCGTTGCACAGGCCAAAGGGCATGACCAGATACTCAAAGTGTCCATCTCTGGTGTTAAATGCCGTTTTCCATTCATCCCCCTCTCTGATGCGGATGAGATTATAAGCACCTCTTAAGTCCAGTTTGGTAAAAATGTGGGCACCTTGGAGGCGATCAAAGAGTTCAGAGATGAGGGGTAGGGGGTAGCGGTTCTTAACCGTGATTTTATTAAGACCGCGGTAGTCAATGCAAGGACGTAGAGAGCCATCTTTTTTGGACACAAAGAAAAATCCGGCTCCGGCAGGAGAGGAGGATTTACGGATAAAGCCCTTTTTTAAATTTTCCTGGACGTATTCAGACATGGCAAGAGTCTCTGGGACGGACAGAGGATAGATTCTGCCCCGGGGTGGAGTAGTGCCCGGGAGGAGGTCGATAGGACAATCATAAGGCCTGTGAGGAGGTAGAGTCTCAGCTTGTTTTTTGCAAAAAACATCCGCAAAGTCCATATAGGCCTTAGGGAGACCGGTTACAGGAGGAACCACAGAGTCACGGCAAGGGTTACTGGAAACCGGTTTTAGGCAGTCCTTGGAACAAGAGGGCCCCCAACTCTTGATCTCCCCAGTGGACCAATCCAGGGTTGGGGAATGAAGTTGAAGCCAGGGAAGTCCAAGGAGAATTTCAGAAGTGCAATTGGGGAGGACCAAAAGTTCAATCCTCTCGTGATGAGATCCGATGCACATTAGAAGGGGCTCCGTGCGGAAACGTATGGTACAGTCCAATCTTTCATTGTTTACACAATTGATGTAGAGGGGTCTGGCGAGACTGGTCACCGGGATGTTGAACCTGTTGACGAGAGAGGCCAAAATAAAATTTCCTGCAGATCCGGAGTCCAAGAAGGCCACAGTAGAGAAGGAGAAGGCAGAGGCAGATATCCGCACAGGCACAGTAAGACGTGGAGAAGCAGAGTAGACATCAAGGACTGTCTCACCTTTGTGCGGAGTCAGCGTACGTCTTTCCAGGCGGGGAGGACGGATAGGACAATCCTTCAGGAAGTGTTCGGTACTAGCACAGTACAGGCAGAGATTCTCCATGCGGCGTCGTGTCCTCTCTTGAGGTGTCAGGCGAGACCGGTCGACCTGCATAGCCTCCACGGCGGGAGGCACAGGAACAGATTGCAGGGGACCAGAGGAGAGAGGAGCCGGGGAGAAGAAACGCCTCGTGCGAACAGAGTCCATATCCTGGCGGAGCTCCTGACGCCTTTCGGAAAAACGCATGTCAATGCGAGTGGCTAGGTGAATGAGTTCATGTAGATTAGCAGGGATTTCTCGTGCGGCCAGAACATCTTTAATGTTGCTGGATAGGCCTTTTTTAAAGGTCGCGCAGAGGGCCTCATTATTCCAGGATAATTCTGAAGCAAGAGTACGGAATTGTACGGCATACTCGCCAACGGAAGAATTACCCTGGACCAGGTTCAACAGGGCAGTCTCAGCAGAAGAGGCTCGGGCAGGTTCCTCAAAGACACTTCGAATTTCCGAGAAGAAGGAGTGTACAGAGGCAGTGACGGGGTCATTGCGGTCCCAGAGCGGTGTGGCCCAAGACAGGGCTTTTCCAGACAGAAGGCTGACTACGAAAGCCACCTTAGACCTTTCAGTGGGAAACTGGTCCGACATCATCTCCAAGTGCAATGAACATTGGGAAAGAAAGCCACGGCAAAACTTAGAGTCCCCATCAAATTTATCCGGCAAGGATAGTCGTAGTCCAGAAGCGGCCACTCGCTGCGGAGGAGGTGCAGGAGCTGGCGGAGGAGATGATTGCTGAAGCTGTGGTAGTAACTGCTGTAGCATAACGGTCAGTTGAGACAGCTGTTGGCCTTGTTGCGCTATCTGTTGTGACTGCTGGGCGACCACCGTGGTGAGGTCAGCGACAACTGGCAGAGGAACTTCAGCGGGATCCATGGCCGGATCTACTGTCACGATGCCGGCTGGCAGGTAGTGGATCCTCTGTGCCAGAGAGGGATTGGCGTGGACCGTGCTAGTGGATCGGTTCTAAGTCACTACTGGTTTTCACCAGAGCCCGCCGCAAAGCGGGATGGTCTTGCTGCGGCGGTAGTGACCAGGTCGTATCCACTAGCAACGGCTCAACCTCTCTGGCTGCTGAAGATAGGCGCGGTACAAGGGAGTAGACAGAAGCAAGGTCGGACGTAGCAGAAGGTCGGGGCAGGCAGCAGGAATCGTAGTCAGGGGCAACGGCAGGAGGTCTGGAACACAGGCTAGGAACACACAAGGAAACGCTTTCACTGGCACGATGGCAACAAGATCCGGCAAGGGAGTGCAGGGGAAGTGAGGTGATATAGGGAAGTGCACAGGTGATAACACTAATTGGAACCACTGCGCCAATCAGCGGCGCAGTGGCCCTTTAAATCGCAAAGACCCGGCGCGCGCGCGCCCTAGGGAGCGGGGCCGCGCGCGCCGGGACAGGACTGACGGAGAGCGAGTCAGGTACGGGAGCCGGGGTGCGCATCGCGAGCGGGCGCTACCCGCATCGCGAATCGCATCCCGGCTGGAGGCGGTATCGCAGCGCCCCGGGTCAGTGGATCTGACCGGAGCGCTGCAGTGAGGAGAGTGTAGCGAGCGCTCCGGGGAGGAGCGGGGACCCGGAGCGCTCGGCGTAACAGATACCTCAAACAAGAATTGAAAGACTCTTGGCTGGCTACAAAAAGTGTTTACAAGCTGTGATACTTGCCAAAGGGGGCAATACAAGATATTAACTCTGCAGGGTGCCCAAGCTTTTGCAGATGCCATTTTTTTGTTTTCTGTTATTTTGAAAGTGTAAATGATGGAAATAAAATCTAACTTTTGTTGACATATTATAAGAATGTCTAATCTGTAATTTGATGCATTTTGGAGATTTTTCCATCTTTCCTTGGCTTATTTATGCACATTAATACTGGTGTGACATGCTGAGCTCACTTACTATAAAGCAAAAGAGTCATTGATAGGTCTGCTATTTGCTGCTGGCATCTTCTGAATGCCCTTATGTGGCTGATGAAGTAAATCTAATTGTACCCATTAAACAGCTTTCAAGCTGTGAATTTTTGGTTGGTAAACTTACTGTGACTAAGCTGCATTGTCAATTGCTAAAAAAAAAAGTGCTTACCAGCTGTATTGCCCTAAAAGATCAGTTTTTCTATTGTGAAAATATTTTTTATGCTTCTGGCATAGAGTTTGCCCTCATAGGTGAATGTACACTTGTATAGTAAGGGATTTACAACAATTACCACTATTTGTTTTCTGCCATAATTGCACACTTTCTGATAATAGACTAGGGAAATCAAATTCCCTATGGATCATTTCAGCACATCAGCAGACAAGTAGTGTTTAATAACAGCTTGTTTCTACTATATTATTATCAGAATACAGACTGACAGAGCAAAGATGGCTATCGATTACTCTGCCTTTGACATTCTCCATTATGAGAGCTCTGAAATAGTAGAGATTGCGGGACACCTACCACATAGAAATAGCTAAACTTATAATACCATTTTGGCAGTTGGGTCAGTTTTGTTTTAAATATTGTAAACTTACAATAACAGAGTTAAAGGAGATCTCCAGTACAGAAAAACATATCCCTATCCTACGGATAGGGGATAAGTTTCAGATTCTGTGAGGTCCGACCGCTTGGACCCCCTGCGATCTCCCATACGAGGCCCTGGCCAACATGCCCCCTCAAAACAACTCTATGAGGCTGGAGTGATGCCTTTGGCAGTCTCTGTCTCTGCCATAGCTCTGTATTGAGGGGGAGTGTCAGCCGCCGATTCGAGAGAGCCGGGCCCCCCATATGGTCGGATCCCCCCACGATCTGAAACTTATTCAATATCCTTATGATAGGGGATACGTTTTTCTATACTTAATTACTCCTTTAAGACTTCAATAAACAAAACTAGGACAACTGGTACAGTTGTCCCCAAACAGCTTTTCTGAACCACACATGGTTGTTGGCAGCTGCACATTTTACAAAAAGATTTTGCTCCATATAAAGTCAGAAGAGTGCAGTGGCCTCCATAATTCTTAAATGGAAAAAGATTGGAACAACCAGGATTCTTCCTAGAACTGACCACCCCTCTAAACTGAATAAACGGGGGAGAAGGACCTTGTTAAGAGAGGTGACCAAGAACCTAAAAGTCACTACAGTAAATCATGGTGGTGGCAGCACCATACTGGGTGTTTTTCAGTGGCTGAGGAAGGGAGACAAGGGAAAGCTAAATGGAGCAAAGTACAGAAGTATTCTTAATGAAAACCTGATCCAGAGTGCCCTGGACCTCAGACTCAGCTGAAGGGTTAAAGGGGTACTCCGGTGAAAACCTTTTTTCTTTTAAAGCAACTGGTGCCAGAAAGTTAAACATATTTGTAAATTACTTCTATTAAAAAATCTTAATCCTTCCAGTACTTATTAGCTGCTGAATGCTACTGAGGAAATTCCTTTCTTTTTGGAACACTGATGACATCACGAGCACAGTGCTCTCTGCTGACATCTCTGTCCATTTTAGCAACCGTGCAGAGCAGATGTATGCTAAGGGCAGCATGGTGGCTCAGTGGTTAGCACTGCTGCCTTGCAGTGCTGGGGACTTGGGTTCAAATCCCAATAAGGACAACAATAAATAAAGTATTATTATTATTATCATGACGTCAGCAAAGAGAACTGTGTTCGTGATGTCATCAGAGAGAATTGCAAAAAGAAAAGAATTTCCTCTGTAGTATTCAGCAGCTAATAAGTACAGGAAGGATTAAGATTTTTTAATAGAAGTAATTTACAAATCTGTTTAACTTTCTGGCACCAGTTGATTTAAAAGAAAAAAGGTTTTCACCGGAGTACCCCTTTAACTTTCAACAAGACATTGACCCATAGCATACAGCCAAGACAAAACTGAGGGGCTTAGAGACAACTCTGTGAATGTTCTTTAGTGGTCTACCAACTATAATGATCCTTTATTTGTTTAACACATACAGATTCCACAGTGCACTCAACTTGAGCCCTGACCCCACAATCTAAATTCACCTATCAGCATGCTTTGTAGGAAACCTACACAAACTCAGGGAGAACATACAAACTAGTTGGAGATGTTGTCCTTGGTGGGATGTGAACCTAGGACCCCAGAACTTCATGGCAACAGTGCTAACCACTACCATGCTGACCATACCTGACAGAACTTTCCAAAATGTAGGAATATGCATATCGTGTGGCAGTCTACAAAGGATGACTGGAGGCTTTATTCTATACCAAAGGTGTTTTAAGTACTGAGTAAACGGTCTGAATACTTATGTCAATGCAATATTTTAGGTTTTCCTTTTCAATAAATTAGCGGAGATTTATGACATGAAGAATGATGAGGGAAAACTTGATTATTTTATTTTAGCAACATGACAAAATGCGAAAAAAGTAAAATGGTCTGAAGTCTTTCCAAATGCATTGTATATACAGTTGTCCCTCAACATACGATGGTAATCTGTTCCAAACGGACCATCGTTTGTTGAAACCATCGTATGTTGAGGGATTCATGCAATGTAAAGTATAGGACAATGGTCTACAACCTGCGGACCTCCAGATGTTGCAAAACTACAACACCCAGCATGCCCGGACAGCCGTTGGCTGTCCGGGCATGCTGGGAGTTGTAGTTTTGCAACATCTGGAGGTCCGCAGGTTGAAGACCACTGGTATTGGAGGTTATACTCACATGTCCCCGCCGCTCCGGACTGTCACCGCTCGTCACCGCTGCCCTGGATGTCGTCCTCCATCGCTGTCACCGCGTCCCCGGGGTGTCTTCGACGCTCCGGTAAGGCCTCTGCTTCCCCGGCATCCTCACTCTCCTTTGCCGCCATCACTTCGCTACTCACACCGCTCCTATTGGATGACGGGACGGCGTGCGCAGCGGCGTGATGACGACGATGGAGAGCGCCGACGATGCAGAGCATCCTGAAGAGGATGCACCGGAGCCCCGAGGACAGGTAAGTGATTGTCAGCGGACTGCACGGGCACCGTAAACGGCTATCTGGTGGCAGCTGAAGCAGTCTGCGCTGTTTATGCGATGGCCCCGACATACAAAAGCATCGTATGTTGATGCTGCCTTCAACATGCGATGGCCTTTGAGAGGCCATCACATGTTGAAATTATCGTATGTCGGGGCCGTTGTAGGTCGGGGGGGGGGGAGGGTCACTGTATATATATATATATATATATATACCAAAAAACAAAGAGAGCGGCACTCCAAGTACGTGTAACCCTGTGCGGGTGTATTTATTCACACATCTGTAGAAAAGCGCAACGTTTCGGCTCCTCAATAGAGCCTTTCTCAAGGCTCTATTGAGGAGCCGAAACGTTGCGCTTTTCTACAGATGTGTGAATAAATACACCCGCACGGGGTTACACGTACTTGGAGTGCCGCTCTCTTTGTTTTTTGGTGAATTACTTGGGGCCTGAGTCGGACCCTGGAGCTGAGCACCCAACAGGCTCTGGAATCCTTGGCAATAGCCACGCATGGTGCTTCTTCATTTGGATTGTTACTATATATATATATATATATATATATATATATATATATATATATATGGTAGTTGACTGCATGGAAAGAACCTTATCACTGATAAGTTACTCCTGAATCAGAATTAGTAAGCACTTGAAAATACAGACAACCTTGTAAAACAATGCACTGTATCAGCATAATGTCAAAGCAATATTTTTCCCACTATAATCTTAAAAACCCTATAAAGACTATGGACACCATTTGAATGGAAACATTAACTTTTTTTTTTTTTTTTTATCTGTTAGTGCCTACCATGAGTTAAAAATGCATTCTATTACATTATCTTAGTCCTTATGTAGGTGTGTCCTCCCAGTAAAACTTGATGTATGTGAAGTCAGGGTATTCAGGAGTACTTTTACTCAGCCCATGTGATTCTCTCCTACTATTTTTTGTGTGTTTTTCTCCCACTCTACAGCCTGTGGGAGCTTCCCTTCAATCTCTAACACTTATTCATCTAATCTTTCTAGGAGTAGCCACTAAATGGTGGGCTTTTTTTAATTAATACTATTTAGAAATTTGCTGCATTTAGCATTTAGAAAACAAATGTAAGTTAAAAAACAAAACGCTATAAAGGTGTCAATAGCCTTTGAGGCTCATTTTACCCTAATGGTTAATTAGCTAAATTTATTTTTGACCTTAGGGACACAGCTAAATGTAATTTTTGCATCTTAGTTTTTTCCTTCTCGCCATAACTCTTTCCATCCACAGACCCAGGGCTTGTGTTTTGCACGACTATTTGTCCTTTGTACAATTTTGCAACTTTGTGGGTGGTTCATTTTTACACTGCACTTTACGGTAAAACTGACATTTTCTTTTTTTATTCTTTGGGTCTATACGATTAAAACAATACCCATGTTTACATGCACTTTTATTATTGTACTACTTTAAAGGGGTACTCCGGTGCTTAGACAGCTTATCCCTATCCTTTCTTGCACGCGGCACCCCGTTTGTAATCAGTCCCCGGAGCGTGTTCGCTCCGGGTCTTATTACCGGCGACCACAGGGCCGACGGCGTATGACCTCACGCCTCCGTCCCCGTGTGACGTCACGCTCCGCCCCTCAATGCAAGCCTACAGGAGGGGGCTTGACAGCTTTCACGCCCCCTCCCGTAGGCTTGCATTGAGGGGCGGAGCGTGACGTCACACGGGGGCGGAGGCGTGATGTCACACGCCGTCGGCCCTGTGGTCGCTGGTAATCAGACCCGGAGTGAACACACTCCGGGGACTGATTACAAACGGGGTGCCGCGTGCAAGATCACGGGGGTCCCCAGCGGCGGGACTCCCGCAATCAGGCATCTTATCCCCTATCCAAAGGATAGGGGATAAGATGTCTAAGCACCGGAGTACCCCTTTAAAAAAAGAGTGAACTTTTGTAACAAAATGTTTACAATTTCCCTATAATGTTCTCATTTTTCTGTTTACAGGGCTGTATGAGGGCTCATTTTTAAAGCCGTGATCGCTTTTATCGATACCACTTTTGCATACATGTCATTTTTTTTAGCACTGTTTATTCCACTTTTTCTGGGATTTGATGTGGCAAAAAAATCTGCAAATGTAGACTTTTTTTTACATTTATGCTGTTCACTGTACAGGATCATTAACATATTTTAATAGTTCAGACATTTTCACATTAGCTGATACCAATTATATTTTTTTGGGGGAAAGGGCCATATTTACATTTTGAAAACTTTTTATAGCTTTTTTTCAAATTTTTTGTTCCCACATAGAGACTATTTATAGAAATCATTGAGATTTCTATTACTTTTCCGTGCGATGCATTGGCATAGCACTGATCAGTGATATAGTCGATCCACTTGGATAGCTTCCAGAAGGCAGATTATGCAAATGGATCCTAGAAGAGCAGCACGAAGGAGGTAAGGAGACCTGCGGCCGCCATCTTGACTCATCCTACAGTTGCACTGTGCGGGTGGTCTGACGAGTCTCACAAAGCCCCGGATATACTTTAGATGCCGTGATCAGTATTGATCATGGCATCTGCAAAGTTAATTTTGGGCATCAGGATGATCACTGATGTCTGCCTTTACCGGAAGGTCCCTGGCTGCTGATAGACCCGCAATCTATGAAACAAATGCAGCTCCTAGCTTCGCTTCATAGTCTGGATGCCTCTTTAGTACGTACTTGTACATCCTGATGCGCCTAATACTAGGCAGCTAGAGTATACATGTACGTCCTGCCTCCTCTAGAGATTAATATAGTCACAATATTTAATAAATCTGAGCCTCTGCAGAATGGGTCTTACAACTGCAATTTAAAGGAATTAAGTTTAATAATAAATCAATTAAACTAATAATGTAGTAGGAAATATATATTTAAATAACCATTTTACCATCATATTTCCACCAGTGAAATGCATATTAACGGTCTGAGTAATGTTTGCTAAGTAAATAGCTATAACAAGTATGAATGTTCCTGTGTCTGTAATGGGTGCCGATTATTAATAAGTGATGGAGTCCGTTACAATGGCCTCTTGTAATTGAATCTCTTGTGTCCTGCTCAGTCATTTTTAATATTAAATTGAAGTGCCACAGACAAAAGTTTAGAATAATACAGAAAGCAGAGGTAGACTTATAATTAGTTAGAAGTGTAGTCAGGCAATTTCCTTTATTACATTCCCTTTCCTTAATATGAATATTTATGTTGTACTTGAAAACACCATTTATCTGGGAGCTCCTCCGGGGTATCCACTGTATTGAAGCTCAGAATGAATCCCTGCAGTTCTCTGTGCTGTGCAAGTGGCTTGGAAATAAATGGGATTTCAGCCCAAGAAAAACCAAGGACTACATATCTCGTTCAAAAGAGCATTAGCATTGATTAGCTTCCCTTTACTGTTGCTCAGAATGATGGATATTGGACGGATAGAACTTATATTTAACCAAGCACTATAAGATAGTTAAGGGGTCTCAGAAGAAGAAGGCTACAAATATTTGTTTGAAAATGTATCAAGTATGTTTGATATTGGTACCACTGGAAAGGTGAGGACTGATACTGAGATGGTGTATCACTAAAACCTAAAAAAAATAAAAATAAAAAACACCTCTTAGAGAAGACCATCCCCTTATCCAGACCTGATTTGATGTGACACCATGCAATATATTTGGAAAGTCTTCAGACCCTCCTCTTTGTTTACATTTTGCCATGTTGAGAAAAACTAAAAAATAAAGTATTTCCCCATTATTCTGCACTCAATACCCCAAAGTAAAAACAGAATGCTAGAGATCGTTGCTAAATGATTAGAAAGGAATCTAAATATTGCATTGACATAAGTATTCAGACTCTTTTCTCAGTAGTTTGCTAAAGCACCTTTGGCAAGAATTATGGCCTCTAGTCTTTTTGGGTATGATTAAAGACACAAATAGCAGGCTCTTCCCCAAAACAGTCATTCAGCCACTATATTTTCTCCTCATGCTGCTGCCAACTCCAGGCTGTGTTATTAAGCCACAATATGGTCTCCTCATGCTGCCGCCAACTCCTCCTCCAACTCGGAGGGAACCAGCTACTAGATGGTTCGATTAGTCTTTCGCCGCTATACCCAGGTCGGACAACCGATTTGCACGTCAGGACCGCTGCGGACCTATAGATCTCCTCATGCTGTCACCAAACTCCAGGCTGTGTCATTGAGCCACAATATGTTCTCCTCATGCTGCCGCCACCTCCACGCTGTGATTCTGCCACTATATTGTCATGTCTGTATTGGCCTGTTGTCACACACAGCTATTGGTTTGGTTGTGTGTGAACAGTTTTATGTTCCATGGTTAGGGAATAGTTTATAGCCTTTTGCCTGCTAGCCAATAGCTCATTGGGTGTGTCTATTTAAAGTCAGCCCAGTCTAGCCTCTGGGCTGGTGATTGACTTCATTATATCCTGACTTGCTAAGATGCTGGACATGCTGCATTGAGCGCTTGTCTCTGTCTTAGCATGCACTTTCTATTTTCTGGTTTTAGCCATGGTTAGCTGGCATGCTTATATTAGATTTTAATCTGTGTTTCTATAGGTTTTAGGATTTGTATATCTTTTCTGCTATGTGTCTGTTCACACGTTTTTTCCTCTTGTAGCTCTTCTTATGAAGTTCTGTGTTTTATATTTCTGTTTTCCTACTTGGCCAGCATCCTGTCCACACTGGTGAGTGTGCCGCTGGCCAGTAGTCTATTTGGATTTATTATTATTATTAATGGCTACTCATTAAGTGGAGTGGAGTGTCCAGTTTGTTTGTCCAGTGTGAACAGTCTCCTATGTTGCATCTCTGTTACCGTTCCATGGGGACTCCTTGTCTATTGGAGGTTTTCTAAGGGATTACGATTCCTGTCTTGTGTTCAGTGTGAACAGTGTTCTATATATATATCCTGTGTATTTAGGAATCCCTGTTACCTGTCCATGGGGACTCAGAGGGTAGTGTTATTCCTGCATCTACTGGAGGTGTTCTGAAGGGATTGCGATTATTCCTGTCTGGTGTTCAGTGTGAACAGTGTTCTTTATCTATATCCTCCTGTGTATTTAGGCATCCCTGTTACTTGTCCATGGGGACTCAGAGGGTATTGTTATTCCTGTGTCTACTGGAGGTGTTCTGAAGGGATTGCGATTATTCCTGTTTTGTGTTCAGTATGAACACATGCTGCCACCACCTCCACACTGTGTCATTCAGCCACTATATGGTCTCCTCATGCTGCCGACAACTCCAGGCTGTGTCATTCAGCCACTATATGGTCTCCTCATACTGATGCCACCTCCAGGCTCTGTCGTTGTGCTGCTCTTCAACAGTGATTCTAATAGCGTTGCCTCTGATCTGCATGTCATATTGAATAACAGTATTTTTTCACTAACCCAGCACACACCCTATGCGTGTTACAGCAAGGCAAAGTGTTCCACACCCCTATTGAGGCTCTCTGTAGGCCAGAAATAGCCGTTTTTAATAGCGATTCGCCGCAAATAAATTCGGACCGAAACAATTTTTGGGGGAAAATTTGGCGAATTGGCCTAATCAAATTTTTCTAAAATTTTCTCATCTCTACTCAAAGTACACAGATAAAAACTATTTAAACACAAGGAGGGCAAGAAAAACTCTGAGACCCATCCCTCAACCACGGAGGGGTTGGGGGATGGGTCCCAACAAATGGACCTTTAGGGGGACACCCGCTCCTATGACTGTGTTGTGATTTATTGTGATTGATCTACTGGGTCCTGTGCAGATATAACCTTTATCAGGATGGATATTGTAAACAGCAAGCTTATGTATCTAACATAGTGAATATATTCGAATCTTCATTGGGATATTTTTTACCTATTACTTATAGTAGGGAGTTAGGGTGTCTCCGTGGGGAGGTCCCATTGTTTTGGGATCCCCTCTGTGGTTGAGGGATGGATCTTAGAGTTTTTCTTGCCCTCCCTCTGTTTTATTGTTTTTAATCTGTGTACTTTGTGCAATATTTTTCTATCTATATTAAATCATGTGTAACAATAAAGAAGTATATAATTGACAGTTTTGGTGTGCGCTTTATGGTATGTTTTTTCTAGCCCTTTGTCCAATGTGTTGTTGTTTTTGGGTATGATGGTTTTTACACCTAGATTTGGGGATTTTTTGCAATTCTTGGCAGATCCTTACAAGCTTTGTGGACATAGGGTAAGTGATCTGGCTGAGCCACTCAAGGACATTCTCAAGGTTGTCCCTAAGCCACTCCTGCGTTGTCTTGGCTATGTGGTTAGGTGTCTTGTAAGAAGGTGAACCTTTGGGCCAGTCTGATGTCCACAGCACTTTGGATCAGGTTTTCATTAAGAATATCATAGTGCTTTGCTCTATTTAGCTTTTCCTTATCCTAAATACTTATGCCCATGCCAAATTTAAGGTTTTTTCTTTTAAACTTTGCAAAGATTTCTAACATTCTGTTTTCACATTGTTATTATGGGGTCTTGCGTGCAGATTTTTATTTTAACACAAAGCCCAAGTATAACAAAAAGTGAAGGGTTAAGACATTATGCATAGTGCAAGTCCACCCCTATTGAAGACATTACGATGCAATTTCTATTGGTCTTCTCAAATAAATTTCATTGTACTATATATTTTGGATACATTTTGGAAAAATTATAGCTAGTATTTTCCAGAAAACATTAGGGGGTTTCTCCTGAATACCAATTTTTGTAAGCCAAATGAAGAGTCTGCTTTAGGCCCCTGTCACACTGGCGTTGTGACCCAACAGGCAGCGGATGTCAGGAAAGGAGGGGAGAATAGCGGGAGAAAAATTAGTGCATGCAATGTCTTTTTCTCCTGCTAACAACGGCGCCCGACGGACCCCATTATAGTCAATGGGATCCTTTGGGACCCGTTGTTGCCCGTTGTGCCCCATCCCGATAACGGATGTTAAAGGCAAAAAAAAGGAGAGCCTAGTGGCTGTTTTTGGACAAAGCACAACGGCAGTGTGAAAGTTGAACAATCTAAATACCCCTTCTAAATCTTTTTAACATCAGGCTCACAATTAGGGTATATTCACACGGCAGAATGTCTGTACGGAATTTCGCATACATATTCCGCAAGGACATTCCTGGCAACGGAGTCCAATTGATTTCAATTTGATTCTGTAGAACTGTTCACATGTCAGAATTTCCACACCAGATGTTTCTGGCGCAGAAATTCACATTGTAGCGTCCACAGAAAGCATAGTCATGTCTATTCTTTCTGCGGAGTCCACACGGAAATGCATTGCCATCTATGAGACTGAGCATGTCCTAGTGCTTGCATGCTCTACAGGTGCTCCGCTGTCGGTTAAATTTTACGTGCGCAAACTTCACCATGAAAACATAGCCTTAGGCCCAGTGAAATTTGAATGGGCATGGTCCTCTTCTATATGCCAAATTCAGAATGTAGGTAAAAAAAAAAAAGTGTAATGTTCACAAATCTAAAGGTGCTTGCTATCAATCTGGAGACTCATCTAAGGCTTTTTTCATACTATATTTAATGCTTCAAATCAAATTAATTTACCAAGAAGGTCCTAACTTAATGGATATCTCCAACAGATACCATACAGTGGCATATTTAACCCATAGGCTCACATAAAAAAAATGTATACTGCATTGTATCTATTTATTTATTCTAAATTGTTTTTTTGGATGCAACATGGGGCCTTTCTACAGAATAATAATAATAATAATAATAATAAATTACTGTTGTTATACTGGGGGTTGCATCACTATTTTTGTGCAGACAGAACCACTATTTATTTATACATTGCAGCCACACTTTTTATGCCTACAGTATGGTAGCATTATTCAGTTTTATTCTATGATGGCAATATTTTTCTTTATATGCAGCTGTGTGGTGACCTTATTTCTACAATTTATTATGCGGGCAAATTAGATTTTTTTTGCCCTTTTTACTACTGATAAAAATTTGAATTTAAATAGACTTAAATATACTTTTATAATTTGATCAACACAGCATGAGGACACCTTGAAAACAAAAAAAATATTTCAAGATATTCAGAACTTGGCTTATTTTTTTATTAATAATCTAACTCTGCTTTACACTTTTCCACAACTTTATCCCTGACCTGTTTTGGGAGCTCCTTGGTCTTTATGCTGCTGTTTTTTTCAGTAATGCTCTTAAACTCTATCATATTTGTACTGAGATTGCAGACAAGTGGAAATTTACTAATTATGTGACTTTCAAATGTGACTTGTGAAGTTTCCTCTCAAGGTAAAGCAGCCTCTTGTCATTCACACTATTCAAACACTTTCTACTTACATTTTTTATTTTATGCAAGTTAAAAAATTCATGCTATAAAAGAAAAATCAAACTGTTAAAAAAGTATTGTATCAATTTTATTTGCTCTTAATTATTGTAAAAAAGGCACTTTACTATAACGCAATGTGAGCCCATACGTGTATGTAAAAAGCCTTGTGGAGTTTTTGTTTTTTTTGGAGTGATAACGTGCTATATAGCCAAGTAAACGTTACAGCTAGTCACTGGCTTTATCAGTTACGGACCATAGATCCTAACCAGTTACTAGATGCAGCAATCATATTGATGTATGACATCACTCAAGTAAGATTACGACCAGAGCGTATATACTGGGATTGTGGGGAATTTACCTGTCAGCATGTTTTTAGGGTATAAGGTTAAAGCCTGGCTATATAGGGATTTTGACACTGAATCCATACATACATCTCATTAGTTAATCGGCCCTTCCAGCACTGCGTCAGTGTTTTAAAAGATGTGCAAAGAAGGCTTTGGATCCTTGGCTGGTACATACCAGCAAAGTTTGGACCCTTTAAAAGTGAACCACTTCTCTGTCAATTTAGTAGGTAGAGGAGGGGAAGTGATGATTTGGTGAAGAAGCTGAACATTGCTGGGCTTAAGCGCCCAAGGGTAACACCCAGTCGGCTCCAAAGCCTAATTTGCATATCTATTTAAACTCTGATATCTCTGCATTGGAGGTCATTTAACTTATGAGAGGCATCTATGGATATTTGGATGGCTACAGGTCCTCTTTATGTTTTGACCTTAACCCCTTAACGACGCAGGACCTAAATGTACGTCCTGGTGTGGTGGTACTCAACACATCAGGACGTACATTTACAGCCTATAGATAACCGCGAACATCGGAGCGATGTTCGGGTCATGCGTGGCAGGTCCTGGCCAGGGACCCAGCCAGGGACCCGCCGGTATTGGCCGGCATCCGCGATCGCGCGGATGTCCGCCATTAACCCCTCAGATGCTGTGATCAATACAGATCTCAGCATCTGCGGCAGTGCAGTCACTAAAATGGATGATTGGATCCGGTTATCCAGAACGGCAGACAGAGGTCCCCTCACCTGCCTCTGCTGCCTTCCAGGGATCTTCTGCTGTGGTCTGAGATCGAGCAGACCAGAGCAGAAGATGACCGATAACATTGATCAGTGCTATGCCCTATGCATAGCACTGAACAGTATTAGAAATCGAATTGCTATAAGTAGTCCCCTATGGGGACTATTAAAGTGTAAAAATAAAAGTAAAAAAGTAAAAAAATAAAAGTAAAAATGTAAATTGTCAGTTTTTCCCCATTTTACCCCCAAAAAGTGTAAAAAAAATGTTGTAATAAACATATTTGGTATCGCCGCATGCGTAAATATCCAAACTATTAAAATATCATGTTAATTATTCTGTACGGTGAACAGTGTGAACGTAAAAAAAAAAAAAGGCTAAAATTGCATCTTTTTTTATAACATTTTATTCCAAATAAAATTTATAAAAATGTAATAAGTTTTATATATGCAAATGGTATAAAAAAGTTACAGATCACGGCGCAAAAAATGAGCCCTCATACTGCCATTTATACGGAAAAATGAAAAAGTTATAGGTCAGCAAACTAGAGGGATTTTAAACGCACTAATTTGGTTAAAAAGTTTGCGTTTTTTTTTAAGCGGTATAATAATACTAGAAAAGTGTGTAATCATGGGTATCATTTTAATTGTATTGACCAACAGAATAAAATAGACCTGTATTGACAACAGGTCTATTTTACCATAAAGTGTACAGCATGAAAACAAAACCTTCCAAAATTTGCAAAATTGCGGTTTTCTTATCAATTTCCTCACACAAATAGTATTTTTTTGGTTGCCCCACACATTTTATGGTAAAGTGAGTGATGTCATTACAAAGGACAACTGGTCGTGCAATAAGCAAGCCCACATACTTGTCCTTAAGGCCCTTAAGGCCCAAATGGGCTGAATTCTTAAAGAGCGGAAAATTTTTTAGCAGACCATGTAAAGAACTTGGCTGTCTAGATTTAGATTTCATTAATTTTCATACAAGTTACAAGTATTTTAATATATATTGTGAGGCATTTTATTTTTTACTACACATTTTTATATACAGTGCATAGTGAAAGTATTCGGCCCCCTTGAACTTTTCGACCTTTTGCCACATTTCAGGCTTCAAACATAAAGATAAAAAACTGTAATTTTTTGTGAAGAATCAACAACAAGTGGGACACAATCATGAAGTGGAACGAAATTTATTGGATATTTCAAACTTTTTTAACAAATAAAAAACTGAAAAATTGGGTGTGCAAAATTATTCTGCCCCCTTAAGTTAATACTTTGTAGCGCCACCTTTTGCTGCGATTACAGCTGGAAGTCGCTTGGGGTATGTCTCTATCAGTTTTGCACATCAAGAGACTGAAATTTGCCCATTCCTCCTTGCAAAACAGCTCGATCTGAGTGAGGTTGGATGGAGAGCGTTTGTGAACAGCAGTTTTCAGTTCTTTCCACAAATTCTCCATTGGATTCAGGTCCAGACTTTGACTTGGCCATTCTAACACCTGGATATGTTTGTTTGTGAACCATTCCATTGTAGATTTTGCTTTATGTTTTGGATCATTGTCTTGTTGGAAGACAAATCTCCATCCCAGTCTCAGGTCTTTTGCAGACTCCATCAGGTTTTCTTCCAGAATGGTCCTGTATGTGGCTCCATCCATCTTCCCATCAATTTTAACCATCTTGACTGTCCCTACTGAAGAAAAGCAGACCCAAACCATGATACTGCCACTACCATGTTTGACAGTGGGGATGGTGTGTTCAGGGTGATGAGCTGTGTTGCTTTTACGCCAAACGGAACGTTTTGCATTTTTCCAAAAAGTTCGATTTTGGTTTCATCTGACCAGAGCACCTTCTTCCACATGTTTGGTGTGTCTCCCAGGTGGCTTGTGGCAAACTTTAAACAACACTTTTTATGGATATCTTTAATAAATGGCTTTCTTCTTGCCACTCTTCCATAAAGGCCAGATTTGTGCAGTATACTACTGATTGTTGTCCTATGGACAGAGTCTCCCACCTCAGCTGTAGATCTCTGCAGTTCATCCAGAGTGATCATGGGCCTCTTGGCTGTATCTCTGATCAGTCTTCTCCTTGTATGAGCTGAAAGTTTAGAGGGACGGCCAGGTCTTCGTAGATTTGCAGTGGTCTGATACTCCTTCCATTTCAATATTATCGCTTGCACAGTGTTCCTTGGGATATTTAAAGCTTGGGAAATCTTTTTGTATCCATATCTGGCTTTAAACTTCTCCACAACAGTATCTCGGACCTGCCTGGTGTGTTCCTTGTTCTTCATGATGCTCTCTGCGCTTTAAATGGACCTCTGAGACTATCACAGTGCAGGTGCATTTATACGGAGACTTGATTACACAAAGGTGGATTCTATTTATCATGATTAGTCATTTAGGTCAACATTGGATCACTCAGAGATCCTCACTAAACTTCTGGAGAGAGTTTGCTGCACTGAAAGTAAAGGGGCTGAAAATTTTGCACGCCCAATTTTCCGTTTTTTTATTTGTTAACAAAGTTTGAAATATGTAATAAATTTCGTTCCACTTCATGATTGTGTCCCACTTGTTGTTGATTCTTCACAAAAAATTACAGTTTTATATCTTTATGTTTGAAAAGCCTGAAATGTGGCAAAAAAGGTTGAAAAGTTCAAGGGGGCCGAATACTTTCACTATGCACTGTATTCCTTAAACAGCAATAATCCAAAAATATAGCTTGTACTAATAGCTAGAAATATTCTGATACCTTATTGATTTAGGTGATTATGTTAGTTCTGAGTAGTTCTCTGGTATGGAAAACCCTACAAAATGACATCCCCTACCCCCCCCTGCATTATCCTCTGTAATTACCCGTATGCCAACATGAAAGACAGATATTCATCGTAGCTGCTCTCCACTGGCCAATAGATGAGGATCCTGAACTGAGGGTTCACTTAGAATTCTAATCTAATAATATAACTAACAGCTTTATAACATTCAGGTGATGTAAATATAGGTTTAGCATGTTAAAATATTATGGATTGACACGCTCTGCTGTTTATGTTCTCTTTGTGTTAATTACTGCCATGTAACCAGATAAAAAGGGTTAAATGTGACACATACTGTGTGGGCATCTGCTGAAGAGATTCATGTTTCTCCATGCCTTAAAGGCAGATTGTTTTCTGGATCATTAATGCCCTTTACATGGCCCACATGTTGACACAGCCCAGTAGTTTCTCTCCCCACAACACAAGACAACACCAGAAAAAGGTCACTGACCTGTAAGATCAATGCTTGTGATATTAAAGCAACCAAAACCTGTCCTGCCTCCTGGAAAGGAAGTGAAGATGGAACGATAATAAGAGAGTAATAGTAGAAGTGCGTATGGGAAGTAGAATGAAAAAACTGAATAAGCAAAATTAATATGAGGCAAATTTGTAACTCTGACCCAGCTAGACTTCCTTCAGTTTTAGATTATGCATTTTACATCAGGTTGCTGTGAAAAACTTGGATCATATAACTGATCCTTCGAATAGACCACATTTATTTTTTCTGCAGATGCCGCAATGGGAATTTCTGCCTTGTGAACATTGCAGCAGAATCCCATTGAAATCAATGGGACTCTGCTGCAGCGGAGTGTCCATGCGTAATTCTTCTGTTACACTGTAGATTTTTTTTGTATACAGTGGTCCCTCAAGTTACAATATTAATTGGTTCTGAGACGACCGTTGTAGGTTGAAACCATTGTATGTTGAGACCAGAACTCTATGGAAACCTGATAATTGGTTCTAAAGGCACCAAAACGTCATCCAAAAATAGGAAAAAGTGAGGATTAAAGAAAAATAAGTAGATAACTAATATAGATAAAGACAATTATTCTTACATATTATAGTAAGAAAGATCTGATGGGAGCTGTAAATCCCTGTCTATGTCAGTGTTTTCCAAGCAGGGAGCCTCTAGCTGTTGCAAAACTACAACTCCCAGCAAGCCCGGACAGCCTTTTGCTGTCCGGGCATGCTGGGAGTTGTAGTTTTGCAACAGCTGGGGGCACCCTGCTTGGGAAACACTGGTCTATGTAGAGGACAGGAGCTTCTTCCGGGTCCTGTGCAGTACATGCAATGTCCTAAAAAAGTAACATGGAGTCGCCCTCACCTGGTGTCCAAAGGAACAGGTAACCCTGATACAGGTAAAGTGTACAGAACATGTAATACCTCCCTGTACTGTAGGGGGCGCTACCAGACATCAGTCAGTGCATACACTTCAGTAATACAGGTAAAGTGTACAGAACATGTAATACCTCTCTGTACTGTAGGGGGCGCTACCAGACATCAGTCAGTGCATGCGCTTCAGTAATACAGGTAAAATGTACAGAACATGTAATACCTCTCTGTACTGTAGGGGGCGCTACCAGACATCAGTCAGTGCATACTCTTCAGTAATACAGGTAAAGTGTACAGAACATGTAATACCTCTCTGTACTATAGGGGGCGCTACCAGTAATCAGTCAGTGCATACTCTTCAGTAATACAGGTAAAGAGTACAGAACATGTAATATCTCCCTGTACTGTAGGGGGCGCTACCAGACATCAGTCAGTGCATACTCTTCAGTAATACAGGTAAAGTGTACAGAACATGTAATACCTCTCTGTACTGTAGGGGGCGCTACCAGACACCAGTCAGTGCATACTCTTCAGTAATACAGGTAAAGTGTACAGAACATGTAATACCTCTCTGTACTGTAGGGGGCGCTACCAGACATCAGCCAGTGCATACTCTTCAGTAATACAGATAAAGTCTACAGAATATGTAATACCTCTCTGTACTGTAGGGGGCGCTACCAGACATCAGTCAGTGCATACTCTTCAGTAATTCAGAAAAAGTCTACAGAACATGTAATACCTCTCTGTACTGTAGGGGGCGCTACCAGACATCAATCAGTGCATACTCTTCAGTAATACAGGTAAAGTGTACAGAACATGTAATACCTCTCTGTACTGTAGGGGGCGCTACCAGACATCAGTCAGTGCATACTCTTCAGTAATACAGGTAAAGTGTACAGAACATGTAATACCTCTCTGTACTGTAGGGGGCGCTACCAGACATCAGTCAGTGCATACTCTTCAGTAATACAGGTAAAGTGTACAGAACATGTAATACCTCTCTGTACTGTAGGGGGTGCTACCAGACATCAGTCAGTGCATACTCTTCAGTAATACAGGTAAAGTGTACAGAACATGTAATAACTCTCTGTACTGTAGGGGGCGCTACCAGACATCAGTCAGTGCATACTCTTCAGTAATACAGGTAAAGTGTACAGAACATGTAATACCTCTCTGTACTGTAGGGGGCACTACCAGTAATCAGTCAGTGCATACTCTTCAGTAATACAGGTAAAGTGTACAGAACATGTAATACCTCTCTGTACTGTAGGGGGTGCTACCAGACATCAGTCAGTGCATACTCTTCAGTAATACAGGTAAAGAGTACAGAACATGTAATAACTCTCTGTACTGTAGGGGGCGCTACCAGACATCAGTCAGTGCATACTCTTCAGTAATACAGGTAAAGTGTACAGAACATGTAATACCTCTCTGTACTGTAGGGGGCGCTACCAGACATCAGTCAGTGCATACTCTTCAGTAATACAGGGGTTTTACCAGTGAAATGCCCATTCTGATTGGTCGGTTCTTCCAGCCACTGACAAGTTTCACAGATCTGGACTGTCCGTAGCATTGTATGTTGAGTCTGATTTCAACTTACAATGGTCCAGAAAAGACTGAAACTATTGCATGTTGAGGTCATTGTAAGTTGAGGGATCACTGTATTGTGACTTCACTATTCATGTCAATGGGGAAAATCCACAATAAATCCTCAGTGAGTCCTCCTACTAAACAAAACATGTGCAATTTCTTTTTCTGCAGAATAGTAAGGGATTGAGATTTTCTGCATAGAGTCGGCAGCATTTATGTCACATGTGGATATACTCTAAAGGACTAGTACTGGAAATATATCTTGTCTTTGTCTTGCCTCTTGACTATGATGAGATTTCAGTCAAATAACCCAAGTTTGGCAGACTTGCAGCCGAGTTCTATCCCATCATCATTTACTCACCACATCTACCCACAATGCTGCAATTTTGAGATAAGTACCAGTGGCAGGTAGGCACTGACATCCAGCAGGAGTGAATCAGTCTTACATATCAAGTCAATACTGAATTGCTAGCAGGATCAAGCAGCTGGAGCTATAATCTCAAGAGAAAGAGAACAGCGCAATGACTCTAATAATGAAGTCATTATTGTTTCAAGACTCATCTCCTACCAGACTGATGCATTACACTTTTTCATCTAAAAAGGTTTAAAAGGTTTAGACTAACTGTATCTCTAAAGGAAAGAAACACATTGTATTTATGCCAATAACGCTGAAAGCAGATAACCATATGTAAGCAGGGCCAGTCTTACTGTACACGTGACCACCTCAGTCATTCCGCTAGTTTTGGAGATAATTACATTTTAATCACTAGTTGGTCAATTTGTCAATAGAGGTAATTTAATATGGAGTGCCTTGTAAAACTCATTAATCTGCAATATTGGATTTGGGTATTCTTCCTGGGACATCACTTCATTGTCTGATACGAGCAAAACAAAAACATTAAAAAAATGCAAAAAGACATTTAAGATATTTTCATAACTTCTCTGAGCTGAATGTAAAAAAAAAAAAAAGGAAATTGAGGCAATTTATTTATTCTCTGCGTATTAAAGGGGTACTCCCAAAAGGGGATAAGATGTCTGACCGCGGGGGTCCCGCCGCTGGGGATCCCCGCAATGTTGCATGCGGTACCCACCGGTTTCTTGTCCAGAAGCGCTGGAGGGTCTCGGTCGCGACCACGGGAACGGAAGTCTGTGACGTCAGGACTCCGCCCCCCGTGTGACGTCACGCCCCGTCCCCTCAATGCAAGTCTATGAGAGGGGGCGTGACGGCCGTAGACCTTCCATAGACTTGCATTGAGGGGATGGGGCGTGACATCACACGGGGCGGAGTCCTGACGTCACAGACTTCCGTTCCCGTGGTCGCGACTGAGACCCTCCAGCGCTTTCGGACAAGAAACAGGTGGGTGCCGTATGCAACATTGCAGTTGTCCCCAGCAGCGGGACCCCCGCGGTCAGACATCTTATCCCCTATCCTTTGGATAGGGGATAAGATGTCTAGGGTGGGAGTACCCCTTTAAGCTTAAGTCGGATGCCTAATTTGAAAAGAATTAATAAGAGATAAATGAGTCATGTTTAGAGAACATATACTAAACCTATAGGCCAGAAGCTTATTAAAAAAAAAAAACATTAAAGAATATAGTGAGTAAAAAGTGCAAAGGCCTCATTCAAACAACATTTTTTGTGATGCCTTTTTTTTCTCTGTTTTGTTAATTTTTTATGTGGACATTTTCTATTTTTCTTTAATTGGGCTTTTTAGTACATCCGTGTTTAAATGTAATTTTTCTGTTTTGTTTTTCTTGCAGATCTCTCAGCTGATAACAGAGACCAGCAGAGAGGGGCTCACTGAGGCAGCGCTAAACCGCTACAATGCTGATAAACCATCCATTTACAGCTTCCCAGCATCACATACAACATACGTTGCTAGTGAAACATCCACAGGAACCTCAGTGGCTGCGTCCTTTTTTGCCAGGTACATTTATAAATTGTTGTTACAGGGATACAGTTCAAGGATACCCGAGGTCCACCCGAGGATATGATTGAAAATAATGTTGTCAGTCCCTGATGTGACTGTGTTTTTTTGGACAGTCCCTTTATGTAGACTAATGTCCATATTACTTAGACAGGCTTATAATAAGACCTGAGGTCTTCATAGCTTCTCGTAGCTATCACAGATCAGGCTGGGTTCAGGTCTGTATTGTATTTTCTTATTTTCTACTTCATCATTGTAGCAGAACAACAAGAAGAGCAGCATCAGTAGATCCCTTACTTGCCAGACCCATATGGCACCCAGAAGACCCTTTTATTGGGGCCCAATGGGTTTCTGTCATGGTGTTTACAGTTTACCAGAATAAAATTTAACATGCTGCACTATTTTATTTTTTATTTTTATGAAACCTGCAACAGAGACTCCCAACAGAACCTCTTACGCAGGTGTGAACCAGCCTTAGGTTTTGATTGTTCTTTGGGCTCTGCAGTAGGGCAGCCATTTAGACTATTATCTCTAGCGCCAACAGAAGGCAGAAACATATGCTGCTGTATAGGCAAACAGTGACAGACATTACTAATTGACTCCCATTGTAAAAAAAAAACCTGTATTTATCTTTATATGAAAACGCAATAGATTACACTTTCCACGTTGCCGGGAAAAAAACATATGCTAAAAGGATGCTTTTGGCTGTGACTTATGCTTTGGGAGCTCTTCCTTGGCATACCTCACACAGGTTTACATGAAAGTATGTAAGCAGCTTCTTAGTACAATGGAGTCTGAAATACACCATAGGGTCTGGTATTGCATATTTGTTTGCTTTTTACATTCCATATCTAGTGGACTCGGCTGTCAGTCAGTATCAAATTTTATAGCAGGTTAAAACCTATTTACCAGGATTTCTACAGTGGGGGTTTAGGGAAATACTATTGATTTCCTAAAAACATCATTTTATAGTACACTGTAGTCTGTTATCTTGGAACATAGTTGTTATTATAATAGTCATTCACAGTCAGCATTTGGTTATCCTGCCATAACCGTTCTATTAGTGTATGCCATGCTGTTTCTCTTTTTTTTCTTTTCGGAAAGACTAGTATTTAGACTAAATGATGAAATTGCAGTAATCTTGTCCGAGTTGTTGCCAAGGAAATGGACAGTGATGAGCATGTTTAAGATTCAGAAATTGTTCTAGCTGAAATGTAAATCTCTTGTGGGATTTAGCTTAGAAACATTTGATAGACTGCAGAAACAAATAGAAAGCTATGCAAGTCATAAATGAAAATCATTTTTCGGTCAGGTGGGATATAAAGAAGTGAATGCAATGTGTCTAGGTAGGTGTCCATTACAAATCTCTAGCATTCTTCAATTATTATATCACAGAGACATTTTATTTATTAGGGCTACATAGAACAAGGTTAAGCTCAGAGACAGGGGATCCAAAGCAGAGTACAGAAGTCATGGAAGGACAAACCATTCTTCACCGCCTGCACTAATGCCGGTGAATTAAACAGCTCCAGAGTCAGGATACTGTAATTCCTTACTGACAAGAGTCTAGCAGATCCAGTCCTCTGGGATAGAAGGTCTGCAATCTTGTAATTTTACAGAAAGCTCTCTCTTTACTTCTCATGGAGGAGCTTGTGGGCCCTTATGGTGGGTCATACTTTGACCTTGAAATTCCATATGTGATTGAACGACTCAGCTGCTTTGAGTTAGGAGAGCTGCTGCGTACAGAATATTTTTGCGATGATTGTCTTAAATCTGCAGTCAGTCAATGAAGAAAAAAAATGAGAGTTCATTTTTAACTGTATTTTTTTTAGGTTTCCTTTACTTTCTTGTGCATATCTTCTAGGTAAAAATTAAGCAATTTACATTTGTTGTAAAAGACAAATGAAAATTGCATTTTAATTCCAGAATTTAAGACGGGCTACACTGTAGTTGCACGATCCAAGTAGACTGTTGCACATTTCCCAATTAAAGTGAATTGCAAAAAATCCTAAAAAAGCCTAAAAGTCTCTATTGATTTCTTTGGAATGTGACTAGTAACTGCTGCACATCATGCCAAAAGGAAATAAACATGCAATATCTGTGTGGCTTTGAGATGCAGATAGAAATTGTCTCATGTGGATAAACAACTCATTTTGCCAGGAGAATCCGCAACCAGCTGAGCACTTCTCCTGAAGTTTGGTGCCCCTATAACTATAACTTCCACTGAAAACACAATAATAAGTGCTTCCTACTCTGTAATAGTGTGCCTTTCGTGCTCTCCAGACAGTAAAAAATGCCCCCTTTCTGCTCTCAACACAATAATAGTGCCCTTTTCCGGCTGCTACATCATGAGAGTGCCCTTACACAGTTAAACCTCTACAGTCATTTAAATAAACTTTTGACATGTTTTTGACATGTAATTCGCGCACCAGGACGTAAATTTACACCCTGTACATGATCACGAGCATCATAGCGATGCTCGGGTCATGTACAGCAGGTCCCGGCTGCTGATACTAGCCGGAGACCCGCCGGTAAGGGCCGACATCCGCGATCGCGTGGTTGTCCGCCAATAACCCCTAAGAGTACATGATCAATACAGGTCACGGCATCTGCTGCAGTGCGGCTACATTTTAGGCTAATCTGATCGCCCGTAGCACGGCTGTGGGGATCAGATCAGCTAACATGGCGGCTGGAGGTCCCCTCACCTGCCTCCGCCGCCTTCCCGGGTCTTATGCTCTGATCTGTCTTCCAGCACACCAGAGTAGAAGATCACCGATAATATTGATCAGTACTATGCCTTATTAGCAAGTAAAAAAAATATGGAAAATCCCATCCCCCAATAAAAATGTAAATTGTTCCTTTTTCCAATTTTACCCCAATAAGTGTGGAAAAATGAAAAAGTTATAGGTTGTCAAAATAGAGGGATTTTAACCGTACTAATTTAGTTAAAAAGTTTGCGATTTTTAAAGTGGTTTAATAATAGAAAAGTATGTAATCATAGGTATCATTTTAATCGTATTGACCAACCATACCGTAAATTGTATGGTGTGAAAACGAAACCTTCCAAAATTTGCAAAATTGCGGTTTTCTTTTCAAATTTCCCCTTACGAATAGTATATTTTCTTGTTGCGCCATACATTTTATGGTAAAATGAGTGATGTCATTACAAAGGGCAACTGGTCGCGCAAAAATCATACTAGTCTATAGATGAAAATATAAAAGAGTTATGATTTTTAGAAGGCGAAAAGGAAAAAACGAAAATACAAAAATTAAATATGCCTGGTCCTTAAGGTCAAAATGGGCTTGGGCTTGAAGGGGTTAAAGTGCCCTTTATGACCCCACAGACATTTAAAGTATCTGCTTTGTGCCCCCACACAGCTGAATCTTTGTGCCCCATACAAAACTAATGTGCTCCTTTGGTGCTCTACAGAAACCACAGTACCCTCTTAGTATGTAGACATAGTCAAATTGTAGCCCAGGCAGGTGCGCTAAGTGTTGTAGGATGCAGTCCTGAAGTGTATAGTGGAGCAAGGGAGCCAATGGTTTCCCACTCCTCCATAGTATTCAACTGTGTCTGTGTCTTGAGGACATGGATACAATAGAGAGGGGTGCAGGAGTGGTTTTAACTGTGTAACCTCCCAATTGCATACACCCTTAGTCTGAGCGTTAGTTATGTGAAGTATGCAGTCTTATGAAGAAATAGGATTTAGCATTACTCTTTTGCAGTGGTTCCTAAATGTATTATGGCAAAATATATTATAAATATATTTTTTGGAGCTATTTTCACAAAAATAATTGCAAAGTAATTAATCTTTATTATAAAAAAAATTGGGACATACAATAAAATCAATATTAAAAACAAGGAGGAAAAAAGCCCAGGATGTGTAGTAACCACATGTTTGTTTTTGTGTATGAAGATTGTTTGTAGATTGTGAACATTCACATGAGCATTTATAGTTCAAATTGCCTTTTTTTGGGCGTAGAAAACTAATCCAAAATGGGCCTATTTTATTATGTACTGCAAATATTCCCTAAAAATCCCCACTGTGTGGTGTGTGTACTGGTAGTTCTATGCCACTGTTCTTTTTAAATTGGTGGTGAAATGGGTCCTGTAACAGAGTAGCAGAAATCGTGCATGTATCCTTCACTGTTTTACCCCTTCTGATACTCCAAGTAAGCAATATCAAGGCACAATATAACGGCAACATTCAGCATTACATGTCTCTTGACCATCACATAATAGAGCTCACATGTAAATCACCTTTAAAGGGATTATGTTATTTAAAAAAAGATATTTTAAAGACCCCATATGCTGGCCATTCCAGTCCAGTGCTGCCACTGCTCCATGTGCCCCAGGGGTAGCGCAACAGTGATGTCACCCTATACTGTGCACATGGCCACTGCAACCAATCACTGTGATAACATGCAACAAGTAATGCATGTGGCCACTAATGCCAGTGATTGGCTTCAGCGGTCCTGACCAGTGCATGGTGACATTGCTGGGACACTTCTATCGGAGTCTCCAGAGCAGTGGTGGTGCCAGACCAGGGGGTATAGGGAGGAGTGAGCATAAGTTTTGAAATGTACCCTTCTAATCTATTCTCTCTGGAAAATTTTTGTAAAGCCCAGCAAACCGCTTTAACATTGACACTAAGTATGTTTGTATTTTCACCTATGTTGCATATAAGCCTATATTGTTGGCTACAGTAAATATGATGTGTAAAATAGATACACTTATGTAAAATGACTGTGTAGAAGTATTTATTATCATTAAGAAATGAAACAAAATCTGTTCAGGATGTGGATTGGAAATACAGATGGATAACAGACATACCAATACAGTACAATGAGTCCATATTAATTATCGAGGGACATGTGTTTTGAGCATAGCTGGGACATATATACAAACAATCCAGTCACCACATGCCTAATACTAAATATGAAGTCGTCACATGCATATGCCCGAGGAAGGAGTCTGTTTTTGCTTAAGACATTGTCCAAGCTTATATTGTATGTAACGTGATTGATGTCATTTTCCCATTAACCTCTTTTTCTAAGAGAGTGGATTGTAGCACAACATAAAACAGCACACCAAAAGTTAGGGGAGGCATGCGTGTGCTGTAGGTGGGGGGTTCCAGTTCCAGGTCCTCTTGTAGATACAAAGAACGAAAAATCACCGTAGCACTCACAAATGCAGTCATGAAAAGTAGCTTTATTCAAGCGTTGTCAGGCAATGTTTCGTCATATCATTATGACCTTTTTCAAGCCTTGAAACCTTGAAAAAGGTCATAAAGGTATGGCCGAAATGTTGCCTGCACCTGAATCCTGAATAAAGCTTCTTTTCATCACTGCATTTGTGAGTGCTATGGTGATTCTTCTCTCTCTCTCTCTCTCTCTCTCTCTCTCTCTCTCTCTATATATATATATATATATATATATGTGTTGCCACCCCTGAATTTTTTCAAGAAAATTAGGTATTTTTCACAGAAAAGGATTGCAGTAACACATGTTTTGCTATACACATATTTATTCCCTTTGTGTGTAACTAAACAAAAAAAGGGAGGAAAAAAAGCAAAGAAATGGGCTGGACAAATTTATTGCTACCGTTAACTTAATATTTGGTTGCACACCCTTTGGAAAAAATAACTGAAATCAGTGGCTTCCTATAACCACCAATAAGCTTCTTACACCTCTCAGCCGGAATGTTGGACAACTCTTCCTTTGTAAACTGCTCCAGGTCTCTCTTATTGGAAGGGCACCTTTTCCCAACAGCAATTTTAAGATCTCTCCACAAGTGTTCAATGGGATTTAGATCTGGACTCATTGCTGGCCACTTCAGAACTCTCCAGAGCTTTGTTGCCATCCATTTCTGGGTGCTTTTTGACCCAAGATCTCGGACGCAAACCCAGCTTTCTGACACTGGGCTGTACAGCGCGACCCAAAATCCATTGGTAATCCTCATGTCAGGTCCAAGGCCTGATTATTAAAATCCTATATGTGTATTATAAATTATAACTGTGTGTGATGGATTATCCAAGACATGGGTGAGAGGTCATTCAGACGGTGTATCCTGTTGTGTATTGCATTTTATTGGGGGTCTGGCTGTTTGTTTACATCTCCTTTGAAGTCAAAGGCTCTTTTGAAGCAACAGAGGTGCCGCCCTGGTGGGATCAGAGGGGAGGGGGGAATGGAGTCTCCCTCCAAAAAGGCAGATATATAATATTTAACAATGCTAGACTCAGGGTGTTCAAGGCTGTGCAACAAGCTGACAAGACCATCCTAAGGACAGCTGGAACTCACTCTCATGGACTGCTATACCATCATGCTGTAAGAACTTCATTTTTGTTTTCTGAACTTGCCTTGCTAAATTCTTTTATATATTGTTATAACAGTATGTCATTTGTTCCTGTATTTTTATATAGTCAGCACTGTGATACCTTTTATCAGATTAAATGTTTAATTAATCAGCTCTGGTCTTTGATCTCTAAATATATGAGCTCACCTTTCTGAAGGCAGCTCTGGTGGAAACACGTTTATCTAAGGGTTAATTTGGTGACTTGCTGGGACTAGTAGTGGATACCCAGAGGTCTGGCAGCCTTAATCCTTGCACCATCACACTCTCTCTAGCGTCTTTGCTGGACCAATAGGGTGTGATCAGGACACCTCAGATTTCATGATGCCTTGCACACATTCAAAGCATCCAGTGCAACAAAATAACCCCAAAACATCATTGAATATCCACCATATTTCACTGTAGGTACTGTGTTCTTTTCTTTGTAGGCCTCATTCCATTTTTGGTAAACAGTAGAATGATGTGCTTTACCAACTTGATCTCATCTGTCCACAAGACGTTTTCCCAGAAGAATTTTGGCTTACTCGAGTTCATTTTGGCAAAATGTAGTCTTGCTTTTTTATGTGTCTGTGTCAGCAGTGGGGTCCTCCTGGGTCTCCTGCCATAGCATTTCATTTCATTTAAATGTTGATGGATAGTTTGCGCTGACACTGATGCTCCCTGAGCCTGCAGGACAGCTTGAATATCTTTGGAACTTGTTTGGTGCTGCTTATCCACCATCCGGACTATCCTGCGTTGACACCTTTCATCAATTTTTCTTTTGCGTCCACGCCCAGGGAGATTAGCTACAGTGCCATGGGTTGCAAACTTCTTAATAATGTTGCGCACTGTGGACAAAGGCAAATCTAGATCTCTGGAGATGGACTTGTAACCTTGAGATTGTTGATATTTTTCCACAATATTGGTTCTCAAGTCCTCAGACAGTTCTCTTCTTTTCTTCCTGTTGTCCATGCTTAGTGTGGCACACACAGACACACAATGCAAAAACTAATTGAACTTCTCTCCTTTTTATCTTCTTTCAGGTGTGATTTTTATATTGCCCACACCTGTTACTTGCCCCAGTTGAGTTTAAAGCAGCATCACATGCTTGAAACAATCTTATTTATCCGCAATTTTGAAAGGGTGCCAATAATTTTGTCCAGCCCATTTTTGGAGTTTGGTGTGACATTATGTCCAATTTCCTTTTTTTCTTCCTTTTTTTGGTTTAATTCCAATACAAACAAAGGGAATAAAGCTAAATCTGTGTATAGCAAAACGTGTTACAGCAATCCTTTTCTTTCAGAATTACTTCATTTTCTAGAAAAACTTCAGGGGTGCCAACATTTACGGCCATGACTGTGTGTGTGTATATATATATATATATATATATATATATATATATATACAGTGGGTGAAATAAGAAATTAATACATTGCCGTTTTTCTCTAAATATATTTCCAATGGTGCTATTGATATTAAATTTTCACCAGTTGTTGGTACCAACTCAAGTAATCCAAACATACATGCAGAAACCAAAACAAAAAAGCTCAGAAATTAAGTTGTGTGTAATAATGACACATGGAAAAAGTATTGAACATGTAAAGACAGGAGGGGTGCAAAAAGACATGGAAAGCAAAGACAGCAGCTGAAATCTATCAGTAACTAAAAATCGACCCTGCCCCATGTGAGTACAAATTAATATCAGCTGGTTTTGTCACAACTGATGGCCTACAAAAAGGTCTCATTGCTATTGTGTCATAAAAAACACATCTGACGATGGGTAAAAGCAAAGAGCTGTCTTAAGACTTTTGCAACCTGGAAAGACAATTTCACCATAAATTCGACCAGGTGCTCCCTGCAAGATTTCTGACAAAAGAGTGAAAGGAATAATCATGGAGTTGTCCATGAGCTTAGGACTGCTTGTGGAGAGCTTCAAAAAGACCTGGAATTAGCAGGTCCTGTTATCTCAAAGAAAGCAGTAAGTAATGCACTCCACCGCCATGGCCTGTATACATGCTCACCACGCGAGACTCCATTGCTGAATATAAAGCTTGTTAAAGCTTGTTTAAAGCTTCCTGCACAACATTTGGAAAAGCTAGTGAAATACTTCGAGAATATAGTGTGGTGAGAGGAGAAATGTCACTGCACATCAACTTTGAAACACCATAATAACAGTTTTGTTTGGAGGTGGGAACATTATAGTATGGAGCTGCTTTTTGGCAAATTATACTGGCAAACTTTACATAATTGTAGGAAGAATGAATGGGCAAATTTATTGAGACATTCTGGACACAAATCTGCTGCCAACTACCAGGATGATGTAGATGAAATGATGGTAGACATTTTGGCAAAAATAATCCCAAAAAGAAAGAAAATAAAGCTGCTAGAATGGCCCAGCCAATCACCCGACTTAAACCATGGAATGAACTTAACCTCTTAAGGACCCAGTACGTATGAGTACATCCTGGGTCCCGGTCCTGCGATGTAACGCGGGGTCACACGGTGACCCTGCATCATATCGCCGCGGGCCCGGCATCATAGTGAATAGTGAAAGCGCCCTGAACACAGAAAAATAAAAAAGTTATAGGGGTCAAAAATGACCATTTTAAACGTATAAAATTTCCTGCATGTATTCATGATTTTTTTCGGAAGTGATACAAATTCAAACCTATACAAGTAGGGTATCATTTTAACCGTATGGACCTACAGAATAAAGATAAGGTATCATTTTTGACAAAAAATGTACTGCGTAAAAACAGAAGCCCCCAAAACTTACAAAATAGTGTTTTTTCATCAATTTTGTCGCACATTGATTTTTTTTTCCTGTTTCACCGTAGATTTTTGGGTAAAATAAATAATGTCATTACAAAGTAGAATTAGTGACGCAAAAATTAAGCCATTATATATAATTTTAGGTGAACATTTTTAAGAGTTATGATTTTTTAAAGTTAAGGAGGAAAAATTGAAAATGAAAAAACGGAAAAAGCCCGGGTCCTTCAGGGGTTAAAGGGGTACCCTGGAGGGAAAAAATAAATAAATCAAGTAGCGTCAGAAGAATATACAGATTTGTAAATTACTTCTATATAAAAATCTTAATCCTTCCAGTACTTATCAGTTGATGTATGCTCAAGAGGAATTTGTGTAGTTCTTTCCAGTCTGACCACAGTGTTCTCTGCTGCCACCTCTGTCTGTCAGGAACTGTCCAGAGCAGGAGAAAATCCCCATAGCAAACCTTTCCTGCTCCAGACAGATCTTGACACAGACAGAGGTGGCAGCGGAGAGCAGAATGTGGTCAGACTGGAAAGAGCAACACAACTTCCTCTGGAGCATGCAGTAGCTGATAAGTACAAGAAGGATTACGATTTTTATATAGAAGTAATTAACTAATCTGTATAACTTTCTGGCACCAGTTGATTTATAAAGATTTTTTTCCCCCCTTGATTCATAGAAGAGGTCCATGGAACTTTTAAGATTTGAAGACTGTTTGTGTGGAATAATGGGCAAAAATCACACCAGGGCAACAATCAACAATAATCCGTACAATTTATCGTTCACCTATTCTTGGAACCCAATTCAGACTCCCATTTTGGATATCCTGTTGGTTGCTAATGTCTTCTGCGTGCAAACGGCAACTCCTTGTTAAAGGGGTACTCCGGTGAAAACCTTTTTTTCTTTTAAATCAACTGGTGGCAGAAAGTTAAACATATTTGTAAATGATGAAGCAAAGAGGAATGGTAGAAAAAGTCGGCAGACTCACCATAAACTTCTTTTCCAGGGTAATTTCTTTATTTCGTAATATGGTTAGAGAGTTCTATACCAAAGGGGAATTATGCTTGTAAGTCTTGCAACTTCTGTAAATTTAATGCACAATTGAAAACTATGCGCATGGGCCCAATAACCCACACTGTTACAGATTTAATAACATGTCGTACCAAACATGTAGTATATGTTATATACTGCCCGTGTGGCTTCTACTACATTGGAAAAACTATACGCCAGTTATGCGCGAGAATACGTGAGCATATGTACTCACTGCGCACACTTAAAGGTGCACCACGCCTAATATCCCATGTAGTAGAAGCCCACGGGGGAAAACCAGAAGTACTTACCTTTTCTGGAGTGGAGAGAGTTAAATACAGACCAGGTATTGATCTTGACCGCCTCCTGTTGCAGCGAGAAACATATTGGATTATCCATACCGCAGCAACAGGTCCTTTAGGCTTGAATGACAAAGTGGATTATGCCCCTTGTTTTTGAATCACTCTTCTTTTTTCTTATAATAAGCTGTTTTCTTATGACAGAAGGTATACGGAAGGCGTAATCTATGCTTGTTTTTAAGCTAACGCCTTCGCACCAGACGTCACTACAGTTGGGAGGTACTAAGAAATTAGACCTGTGAACCCACCTGTATAAGAACCAGCCCACTATTCCTAGTTGTTCAGGCCAGAAGAAGCTCGAATACCGAGCGAAACAGAGTCTGTCGCCAGACAGTGAATACCCCCCACCGTGATCCCTCTCTCCCACCTTTTGTATCTACTTTTTATATGTGAGTACGAAATAAAGAAATTACCCTGGAAAAGAAGTTTATGGTGAGTCTGCCGACTTTTTCTACCATTCCTCTTTGCTTCAAGATTTGTGATTCACCACTTACAGTCAGAGCACCACCAACACTTCGGGGAACACTCCTACACGTCCCATAGTCCAGTAACGTGAGAATATCAGCAGCAGTGCCGGACATTACACTCTTCTTTTGAATATTTGTAAATGACTTCTATTAAAAAATCTTAATCCTTTCAGTACTTATTAGCTGCTGAATGCTACAGAGGAAATTCCTTTCTTTTTGGAACACTGATGACATCACGAGCACAGTGCTCTCTGCTGACATCTCTGTCCATTTTAGCAACCATGCATAGCAGATGTATGCTAAGGGCAGCATGGTGGCTCAGTGGTTAGCACTGCTGCCTTGCAGTGCTGGGAACTTGGGTGCAAATCCCACTAAGGACAACAATAAAAAAAAGCATTATTATTATTATTATAATAACGTCAGCAGAGAGAACTGTGCTTGTGATGTCATCAGAGAGCATTCCAAAAAGAAAATTATTTCCTCTGTAGTATTCAGCAGCTAATAAGTACAGGAAGGATTAAGATTTTTTAATAGAAGTAATTTACAAATATGTTTAACTTTCTGCCACCAGTTGATTTAAAAGAAAAAAGGTTTTCACCCGTGTACCTCTTTAAGGGCTGAATCATGCCACCCTAAACATACAGTTTCTGCTGTCCCGGTGGGTGAATTCATTCGTGCCAAGCGTAATTGCTCCTCAGAGGAGCTTTTTCAAAAGAAGTCGGCTGTGGTGAGTAAACGGCTTGCACATAGGGGCTATTCTTCTCAACTAATCAATAGAGCAAAAATCCAAAGTGCTAAATAGAGACAGGAATGATTTACTTGCCACCTCTAAAAATTTACTGAAAAAAACTATATGATTTTTTTACTCATGATGACAGTGTCACATTTGTCACCACTTTCAACACTGAATATCATGAGATTGTAAAACCATTAAAAAAAATACCTACCCATGATATTCCAAGATCCAATTTTGTAGAGCTCCCACTTTAGGGAATTTACTTTCCCCTAGTGTGTTTTTCTCTGACCGTCCGTGTTACAGTGAGTACTTTCACCTCACAGGTTTTTTGAACAGTGAGCCGTAAAAGTGAAAAATTAGATTTTTCGCACTATATTGATAGTGTTACCCAAAATGTTTTATTTTTACATGGGGCAATAGGGGAAAAGGCCCCCAAAATTTGTAGTGCAATTTCGCCTGAGAAAGAAAATACCCCATATGTGAATGTAAAGTGCTCTGCGGGCGCACTGCAATGCTCAGAATAGAAGGAGCGCCATTGGGCTTTTGGAGTGAAAAATTTGTTGGAATTGAAGTCGGGGGCCATGTGCGTTTACAAAGCCCCCATTGTGCAAGAACAAAAGAAACCCCACACATGTGACACCATTTTAGAAACTACACCCCTCAAGGAATATAACAAGGGTTATAGTACGCACACCTCACATGTTTTTTGAACAGTGGGCCGTAAAAGTTAAAGAATAGATTTTTAACACTGAATTGCTTTTATTAACCAAACTTTTTTTAGTTTCACAAGTAGTAAGAGAAAAAAAGCTCCACAAAATTTGTAGCCCAATTTCTCCAGAATCAGGAAATACCCCATATAAGGCGGTAAAGCACTATGCGGGTGCAAAACAGGGCTTAGGAGTGAGACAGCACCGATGAGATTTGAGGTCTAAAGTGGTGATTTGCACTGCAATGGTTGAGGTTCTGACATAAAATCTAAAAAAAAAAAAAAAAAACTGCGAGTGACCACAATTTTGAAACTACACCCCTCAAGGAAGGTAACAAGGGGTACAGTGAGTACTTACACCTCACAGGTTTTTTGAATAGTGGGCCGTAAATTGAAAATATTTATTTTTTTACACTAAAATGCTGGGGTTACCCATTTTTTTTCATTTTCACAAGGGGCAATGGGAGAAATTGGGTTACAAATTTTGGAGGGCTTTTTCGCCTGACTATGGAAATACATCTACATGGGTATAGGGGTAAAGAGGACATTTTGAACGCACGGGTGTTTCCTAAATTTATTTTCCAGGAATGGAAAATTGCAATTTTCAACCTATGCTCTGCTTCATCTTTCTGGGAACAACTAACATGTGACTCCGAATTGTCGCCTGGAAATACGACAGAGCTCATGACCGACATTTCTTATGGATCTAACAGTTACATACATTCAGAGGAAAATACAAGAAAGGAACAACCACATGTGAGCCTATTACAAACAGTACACCCCCTAGGGAAGGTGTATAGGGGTGAAGTGGACATTTAGAAGGGTGTTCCCTAAATTTATTTTCCAGGAATGGATTAAGTGTAATTTGGGGAAAATGAAAATTGCTATTTTATTACTAATATGTCAATTATTTTCCCAGAATGAGGACCCAGAGTATAGCCAAAAGTAAAAATGATGCCCGCCCCAAACCCTATGCTCTGAATCATCATTCTGGGAATGTGATGTGTGAGGCTGTCCCTATTCTGTTACCTCTAATGCATCCCCCTTATGAGCGCTGCACATTTGAGGCAACTTGCAAACCCCCAATGCTGTTGACTTTGTTTCCCATGACCCAGTTTTTTGGTGAAAAAAAAAAGATATTATCAGGGGTATTAGGAAAGAGGTTTTTTTTTTATACATGGCAACTTGTACCATGTAGACCGCAACTTTTTTGTACCATGCCCGTGTTTTCCACATGGCATTATATGGCTTGAGGACTTGATCAGAGAGATCAACTCCCCCCATATACTGATTGTAGCCCAGAATACAATCAGGCTTGAGACCGGTCTCTCCGTACCTCGCACAGGGACAGGGGTGCTGCCGTTCCCATGAATTGTGGTGAGCATACGGACATCCCTCTTGTCCTTATACCTGACCAACAACAGGTTTTAATGGGAAAAGGCACGAGACTCACCCCGGGGGATAGGAATCTGCAGGGGATATGAAGGAAGGCCTCTTTGTTTCTTCCAGACTGTCCCACAAGTGAGACCTGGCAGCGAGGGATGTGGAGAGAGGGATACTAGTGTAAAAGTTATCCACGTAAAGGTGGTAACCTTTATCTAGCAATGGGTGCAAAAGGCCCCAAACGATTTTCCCGCTAACACCCAGAGTGGGGGGGACATTCTGGGGGTTCAATACAGGAATCTCGTCCTTCATACACCATAAACTTGCAAGTGTACCCTGAGGTTGGATGGGTTGTATTGCCAAAAGCTGAGTGTCCCCTTAAAGCTGATGAGAGACTCATCAATAGAGACCTCCCTTCCAGGGACATAGGCCTCTCAAAATGTTGCCCCGAAGTGATTGATGACTGGCCAGATTTTATACAGGTGGTCATATGTGGGATCAGGCGAACTGGGGATGGGTCATGGCCATACTGTAGAGCAGGGTCTGGTAGAGGATGTCCCCACTCCAGTACTGCCTGATCCTTGGTTTTTTAACTAGGCCCATATGCAGCACAAGGCCCCAAAAGGTCCTCATTTCGGCTGCATCGTCTGGGAACCAGCCGCCAGGCCTAGCTAAAAAGGAGTCTGGGTTTTCGGCGTTGAACTGTTGGGCATACAGATTTATCTGCTCAACCATCATATTGACAAAGTCGTCACTGAAAAAAACGAAAATTGTCCATTTCAGTGAACCCGACAATGTCAATCTTGATTCCTGAGTCTGCTGGCTCAGTCCAGACAAGTTCTCTGGTACAGGGCACCAGTGAACTTGTCTGGGGGGCTTGACTAGTATGAGGGGGACTCATACCAGCATGGGGCACAGAGTCACGGCCTCGCATGGTGGCGTCTTCGCCGCCTTGGTGGATCATCATCAGGACTAGATGATGATGAGGATGAGGAAATAAGGAAAGTGGGGTCTTCCTTGTCTTCTGTGGCACTTTCAGTGTCAGAGGCAAGTATGGCAAATGCCTCCACCACTGAAAATGCCCTGCGGGCCATTTTTCCTACTCTAATGGTGGTGGTGGTGGGGGGGTGTTGTGTGTATGTGTGGGGAAAACTTTATTAGTGTATGTGCTGTGTGTGATGTGGTTCGATACTACCTGCCCTACCCTAATCCGCCCTAACCTTACCTAACCCACCACCTAAACAAAAACAAAACTCCGGCTATAGCAGTAGGTCTCGGGACTGGTGGTCGTAGCACCAAAGATGACGTGCCGCTGGTCACTTACCAAGCTGGCCAGAGCGCGTCTTCCTCCTTCTCTATCCTCCAGTCATCGGCGCCTTCGTTTCCATGGGTGCATGCATGGGACGTCAGCGTGCGCTATGTCCCGGCAGACCTGCGTTTTTTTAACTTAACGCGGGGCCGCAGGGAGTTAATAGTGATGGGGGGGAATTTCCCCTTCGCTACAGGACGGGAAAACGCGCCGGGCAGAGATCGGAAGCGGATGCCTGCTGAAATGCTTCAGCAGGTATCCAGGGCAAACGCCGAGGGGGGCCATGTAGGCCCCCCATGTCGGCGATCGCCGCAAATCGCAAGGGAAATCGCCCTTGCGATCTGCGGCGATACCGGGCTGACCGGGTCTCTGGGACCCGACCGCCCGGTAATTTTGCATGATCCCGGTTGTCACAGACAGCCAGGACCATGCTAAAGTATCCCCTGCGATTCTTCGGTTAGCTAACCAACCAATCGCAGGGGGGGGGGGGGGCGGTTACTTCCTCCCGCCCTGTTCGGCCCCTGGAAGTCCGGAGAGAACGGGAGGAAGACCGGAGGACGCGTCGGGGGACGGGGGAGTGCTGGGGCCCGGCCCCGGTACTTACCTCGTCCCTGAAGACCCGGATTCCGGCGACGGAGACGGCTGCGGTGGCGACAGGTGAGTTGATCTTCGTAAAGTTATCTGGACTGCTCCATCTGGTCCCCTTACACTACAACTCCCAGCATGCCCAGACAGCCCTTGGCATCTGGGCATGCTGGGAGTTGCAGTTTTGCAACATCTGGAGGTCCACAGTTTGGAGACCACGGTGCTCTTCCAGATGTTGCAAAACTACACATCCTCAGCATGCCCTTACTGTCCAGGCATGCTGGGAGTTGTAGTTCTGTAACATCTGGCCCTTCAGATGTTGCAGAACTACAACTCCCAGCATGCCTGGACAGTTTTGGCATACTGGGAGTTGTAGTTTTGCAACATCTGGAAGGGTACAGATTGGAAACCACTGTATTAGTGGTCTGCAAACTGTAGTCCTCCAGATGTTGCAAAACTACAACTCCAAGCATGCTCAGACTGCCCAGGCATGCTGGGAGTTGTAGTTCGGAAACATCTGGCTCTAAAGATGTTGCCGAACTACTACTTCCAGCATGCCTGAGAATGTTTGGGAGTTGTGGTTTTGCAACAACTGAAGGCACACTGGTTGGGAAACATTGTCTGTTTCCTAACTCAGTGTTTCCCAACCCGTGTGCCTCCAGCTGTTGCAAAACTATAACTACCAGCATGCACTGATAGACTGTGCATGCTGGGAGTTGTAGTTTTGCAACAGCTGGAGGTTCATTCAGGGTACATTCACATGGGCAGGGGGCTTACAGTGAGTATCAGGCTGCAAGTTTGCGATGCAGCAAATTTTGCACAGGGGTGGCTGATTGTTACAGCGGTTTTGACAAATGCAAAAAAAACAAAACCCCACATGTGACCCCATTTCAGAAACTACACCCCTCACGGAATGTAATGAGGGGTGCAGTGAGAATTTACACCCCACTGGTGTCTGACAGATCTTTGGAACAGTGGGCTGTGCAAATTTAAAATTTTGTACAGCCCACTGTTCCAAAGATCTGACAGACACCAGTGGGGGGTAAATGCTCACTTTACACCTTGTTACGTTCCTCAAGGGGTCTAGTTTCCAAAATGGTATGCCATGTGTTTTTTGTTTTGCTGTCCTGGCACCATAGGGGCTTCCTAAATGCGACATGCCCCCCGAGCAAAATTTGCTCTCAAAAAGCCAAATATGACTCCTTCTCTTCTGAGCATTGTAGTTCGCCCGTAGTACACTTCAGGTCAACTTATGGGGTACCTTCATACTCAGAAGAGATGGGGTTACAAATTTTGGTGGGTATTTTCTGCTATTAACCCTTGCAAAAATGTGAAATTTGTGGGGAAACACACATTTTAGTGAAATTTTCTTTTTCTTTTTTTACATATGCAAAAATCATGAAACACCTATGGGGTATTAAGGCTCACTTTATTCCTTGTTACGTTCCTCAAGGGGTGTAGTTTCCAAAATGGTATGCCATGTGTTTTTTTTGCTGTTCTGGCACCATAGAGGCTTCCTAAATACAACATGCCCCCCAAAAACCATTTCAGAAAAACGTACTCTCCAAAATCCCCTTGTCGCTCCTTCGCTTCTGAGCCCTCTACTGCGCCCGCTGAACACTTTACATAGACATATGAGCTATATGCTTACTCGAGAGAAATTGGGCTACAAATATAAGTATACATTTTCTCCTTTTACCCCTTGTAAAAATTCAAAAATTGGGTCTACAAGAACATGTGAGTGTAAAAAATGAAGATTGTGAATTTTCTCCTTCACTTTGCTGCTATTCCTGTGAAACACCTAAAGGGTTAAAACGCTGACTGAATGTCATTTTGAATACTTTGGGGGGGTGCAGTTTTTATAATGGGGTAATTTGTGGAGTATTTCTAAAATGAAGACCCTTCAAATCCACTTCAAACCTGAACTGGTCCCTGAAAAATTGTGAGTTTGGAAATTTTGTGAAAAATTGCTGCTGAACTTTGAAGCCCTCTGGTGTCTTACAAAAGTACAAACATGTCAACTTTATGATGCAAACATAAAGTAGACATATTGTATATGTGAATTAAAAAAAATTATTTGGAATATCCATTTTCCTTTCAAGCAGAGAGCTTAAAAGTTAGAAAAATGATAAATTTTCAATTTTTTCATCAAATTTGGTGGATTTTTCATCAAGAAAGGATGGAAGTTACCACAAAATTTTACCACTATGTTAAAGTAGAATATGTCACGAAAAAACATTCTCGGAATCAGAATGATAACTAAAAGCATTCCAGAGTTATTAATGTTTAAAGTGACAGTGGTCAGATGTGCAAAAAATGGCCGGGTCCTAAGGTGTAAAATGGCTGGGTCCTTAAGGGGTTAAAGACTGCACAATTGCACTCCTTTCTATTATATATTATAATATATTTATAATACACATTTTATTTTACCAAATTATGTCAATGGTAACGCCCCTTTAAGAATGATTCCTGGAATATATTTCTACAGCTGTTGGATATAGTCACAGATTGTGTTAAACTACAAGCACATAGACCATAGTGGCGTACGCATCCTTGGATATTCTTCTTGGAATTAGTTAAGTGATTTTCCAAATTAAAATATTGTGATTTATTCATGGAAAACACACCCTTTGAGTTATCCTTGCATCAGCTCACTGCAGAGACCATCTATTTTGCTACCCGATAATGTAATTCATGTAAAACAGGGAAACTATATGGCATAACTCCTTTGAGGTTTTGTTGACTTGTACTCAGACAGGTCTGGTCCTTTTTTGCTTCATTATCTGCAGCTCTTCGCTGCCTTTACAGCTTTACAATCCTGTAGTCAGTGAGAGCCGGAACCCCTGAGGGACTGACAATGCTGCTTCCACTAATGATTCTTCTGCATTCCCCCTCTCCCCACCCAGAGGTTCTGCAGTTATTAGTCATCGCCAACTGAGCCGGCTCAGGTGAATTATTTAATCGAGGTGCCTTGAGTTTATTTCCCAGGAACATTACATCCCAGTTAATATGTTCATTTTACTGACGGGGAATGTAATGGAACCTTACAAATTAAGGAAGATACTGTTGCTTAGGTAACCAAATATTAAGATTATATACATTATACATCGTATTCAGCATGGCTTTTGGGATATAATTTATTAACTCTTTTTTTTTTTTTTAAAGAATAAAATACAGTATCTATGTTTATTTTAGTACATTGACTGTTTCTGTGACTATTAAAGGGGTATTCCAGGATTTTTTTTTATTTGACTATGCTACAGGGGCTGTAAAGTTAGTGTAGTTCATAATATAGTGTCTGTACCTGTGTTTGATGGTTTTCTCACAATTTTGCTGTGATTTTTACCCCTATATTTATTTTTAAATGACTGTTGTCTCAGATTTTTCCCAGGTTTCATTGTGGCCGAGACCTGACTCACTAGTCAGCTGATCACAGGGAGCCTGTCTACTTCAATGGGTGGAGCGATCGCTTGGTGGGAGAGAGATCAATCTGCAACTAATGTAACAGCTGTAGGCACCCTGATCGAAAACCACAGGTCTTTTGAATGGATGCAGCTCATTTATGTTTCAATGGGTGGAGTGGCTGATGTGTGGGAGGGAGGAAAATGGAATCATGGGATTTGTAGTCAAAAAAAGAAAATTGAAACAGGAAATACCAGTTCACAAAAAGCTAGCCACAGTATTATGGTAATCTCACAACCTAGCCATTTAGTCCCAAGACAAGTGCAGATCCTTCCTAAGCATGCCCATTACTGTCTGCCAGGTCCGTACTAAAATCACCTTATGGTGGATAATCCCTTTAACAATATGTGATAGCCTTGCTGTAATATAGGCTCATTTGCTTAGAGCACTCAGGCCCCAATCCTTGCTGGATCGTGGTATTCTCAGGTTAATATTCTCAGGTCAAATCATATACATTCATATATTTACGCATTCAACAACTGGTTGAAAACAAGGCAAGGGACGATTTCTAAGACAGCGAGCTCAACCTCATAAATGCCTATATACAAATATATACAAATAAGTGATGAGTTTTATCGGATTCATGTAGAATATCGGATATTGTTTACAGCCCTGACCTGTTATAGGTCAGGGCTGTAATCAATATCTTAAAATTAATGAGTGGTTTATTAAAACCAGTGCAAAGAAATAGTGTAAGTGTTGTCTGTAACAACCAATCATATTTCAGCTCAATCTTTTGAAAATTTACGAATTAGTCTAATTGGTTGTTATGAGCAACACTTCCTCTTTTAAATTTAATTTTACATTTTAGACAACTACATTATTAAGATGTTTGTAAAGAGTTAAAGTGTATCTGTCATTTTAAAAACTTTTTACATGTCCTATAGGCATATCAAAAGTTTTAATCGATTGGGGTCTGAGTGTCCAGACCCTGAACAATTGAAAGAATGAGGGAGGAGACAAGCACCACTGACTGAGACAATGGGGGACATTTATCAAAGTATTTAGTAGGTTTTTTTTTTGCTTAAAATTGTAGCAAAAAAGTCGCACGTGCGACTATGCTCGTTTTTCTGTGACTTTTTGCATGTTCAGAATTTTTTTTTTATCTTGCTTACCAAAGCAAAAAGGAATTTTTGACCTGCAGTGGTCAGAGATTTATCAAGTGCGAAAGTCTCAAAAAAGTGAGAAAAAACCTACTAAATTTACTCCAGCTCAGACATGGAGCAGAAAAAGCCACTACCAAAGCAAAAAAAGAAAAATTGCTTAAGTGAACGAAATTTATCAACAGGCTGAAAGCAGTTGATAAATAAGTCGCACATAAGCAAAAAAAATAGTAAGAAAAAAATAACTAAAAAAAGGAATACATAAGCAAACATTGATAAATGTCTCCCAATGTGTTTTTCGCTTAGCATGCTCTAATCCTAGCTAGTTCTATCTATTGGTCTCTAGGACATGGCAGAATTTTTTTTAAATGACAGTGCCTATTAAAATTTGTAGTAAAATAGACAAATAAAAAGGAAGACATTTTCTCCAAAGCCAGGCGCTTCTCCCAATAAAAAGTTATCTTTATTCCGTCAGGAAAGACATAAAAAGTTGGTATAAAAAGCACTTTCAACGCGTTTCTAGCTCGGACTGAGCTCTTTATCAAGACGTGCATGTTAATAGGAGTAAAGACACACATATAAATAGCAGCTCCAGTGATTGCACTGGCTGGGAAATTTGCCCGGTAATTGGTACACCCAAACACCTGGCTTCGCTACAGGGTGTTCCAAGATGGCTATCCGAGAACATCCTGTGTCACATATCAAAAAAAACAAAAAAAAACGTTAATTACTTTTTCCAATGTATTAAAACTTTACATTAATTGCAATAAAATGCAAGAATAACAATGAAACAATAATAAAAATCCATCTCAGAAGAAATGTGTGAAACTGTAGGTGATAGGGTTAAAGTGAGCTCTGCTTAGTCCGCCAGTAACCCTTTCCTAGAAATACTAGTTGTTGTATCGCGGTCGCATGTCCTGCGGACCAGCTGGCAGCACATAGCGGAGATAGTGAATGAAGTAGCAGTGTGGTTCGCAGTGAGTATAAGCCTCCTCTGACTCATCTGTTAGGTGCAGAACATTGCACCCCATGGTAGTTAGGTGCAGAACATTGCACCCCATGGTAGTTAGGTGCAGAACATTGCACCCAATGGTAGTTAGTAACCAGGAGTATCTACTAGCTTGAAGAAAGTAGAGTCTAATGGTCTGCACACTGCTTCTGTCTACCACTAGCTAAATTCCCTGTGCTAGAAAGGATCTCTCGGTCAGTTTGGGCCACCACCTTCTGTGGCAGGAACTCCAAGTAGATAGTGACAGAGGTGGGGTTGGAGGCTAGGGCTGCACATTGCTGCCCCCTATTTTTCAGGTATATTCATATTGTTCACATCTACTTTGTGGAAACAGAGGTAGAGAGCTCAAAATGTTGTTAGAATCTCATCTGTGTGGAAAGCTACATTGTGATATAGTATGTAAAAAGTGCCATTAAAGTCAAACAAAAAAAGTGAGTGAGATCTGAACATGTTGCGAATTGAAAATTTTTTTTTTTTACTGTTCTATTAATTGGTTGCTTTTTATGTAGCCTTTAAGCAGTATTTTTTGTGAACACAGTATATATCCCTATACCCCTGTTGTTAGTCTTTGTATAAGCTCTATACAGTACATTTGTACCACGCTGCATTGAACTTTCACCAAAAGCTGTGTTACTGAAGCGGTCCTGCTGGTATAGGTCAGCATTGTGTTGAGACTCTTCTTACCTCCTTAGGAGATAAATAACTTTAAAATGTCAATCCTTTCAATGAAAAAAGAGAACCTATTGCAAGAAATACAGCAGCTCACCACCTGGCTGAAGAGGTGGTTTGAGTTATTGTACAGTGACTTGAAAGCACAGGGCAAAATATAACATATTCAGCCGTTTCTGAACTCAGTTGACTAAGCCCACCACAATTCGATAATAAGAAATAAAATGTATTATACCACCACCCAAATAACACGATTGGGTGGTGGTATTGGGATTGGGTACAGACTTGTAGGGATGCTACTTTCAATAGGCGGAACTAGAAAGCAAGTTCTTCCTTTTGGAGAGCTATGTTTAATACCTTATAAACAATACTTTCACAGCCAGAATTCTCTGGTTTGTTTGGGTCACCAGGTATGGGCAGATCTGCTAGACAAAGGTATGATATTGACTTTCGGTGACAATGAGGGGGATTTATCAAAGGATTTAGACTGGTTTTTCCTGTCCAAATTTGTCGCAGTCTAAATATGTGCAACTTTTTAGCAAATTTTGCTTTAGAGGATTTTTAGAACATGATGCATTCTAGTCTATTTTAGACGGAAAAATGCATTGGTGCTGAATTTATCAAAAGCGACTTTTCGGCGACAAGTCGCATCAGCTGAAAGTACGCTGAAATGTCAGAACATACTGGAGCAGGTTTAAATACAGTCTAAGGGTACGTTCCCACACGGCGTATTTTGCTGCGTATTTGCTGCGTATTTGGTGCTGCGTATTTTCCTACCCATTGACTTCAACAGAGAAAATAAAATACGCAGCAGCAAATACGCAGCAAATACGCCGTGTGGGAATGTACCCTAAAGCATAGATCCCGAAGTCCATGCGCAGAATTTATCAAGAGCCGTGCGACTTTTGATAAATTAGGTGCACAATAGACCAGCTTAACGCTCTGTAGTTTGGTCTATATTGATGCGGGAAATAGACAACTTTGATAAATCCCCCCAATGTATGGTAAAATGTTGTCAGTCTCAGTGAACAGCCCTAGGTATGATTTAGCCATCAAGATCTACATTTGCTGTTGTCTTGTAAATCCTAAACAATATAAGTTAATTTGTGTGCGTTACTTAACCTTAAATATTATCCAAATTGCAAAGTATTTTAAATTTTAATTATATTTTAATTCTAGAATACTCATACATTAATCTACTATTGGTCACAAAATATTTATATTAGCAAGGATGAAATTGGGATTTGTCTTGTCCATTTGTCGTCTTACTGAATTTAGCTTATTGTCATTTCCATACTGTATATATAAAAAAATATTGAATTGTTTAGTTTGTAACAAACACATGATGTCATAACAATCGGGGCCATATTTTTCCTGATAGACGCCTTTTTCCGGCTGTCTCAATCGGTATATGAAGTCATATGTATTTTGCAGCCCAACTTAATCAGCACTTAAAGAATTCAGACGCCGTGCCTATCTCATCACTGTGTCCTTCTGCATTATCATTGTGACAGTGTTTATCAGTACCAGCCTTATCTCTCAATCCTTCTTCACATACAAATGTGGATTAGAACATTGTGCAGACTTGCTGACTGGGAAGTTTCACGTCTCGTTTTCCTTCCATAAATGGCTTAGAAAAACAAATTCAATGTATGCACAACATAGTCACGGGCAGTCTGCTGGGCCGTGGTATGCCACTGTCTGCTCTTGACTTTTTTTTCTCTCTGTGAATGACCAGTAAAGCAGAATTGTTGATCATGAGTATATATCATTGAGTATATCCTTCCTAATATCAACTAAACCTGCAGTCTGCTGCTAAGCCATGCATTTGCTATTTTATGGTTTTTAAGCTGTTAATATTAGTTTTATATTGTGTATAGTTTCAGATTTTAACGATTGTGGTAGTGTTATTTCCTTTATGAACTTTCGTGTTTCTGTATGTAGAACAGAAAACAGAAAGGATTTGTTTATATTTATTTTTAACCATCTATAAAACTTAAAGGGTAGCTCCCACCATCCATTTTTTCTTTCTTTCTGTCCCTGCCTATTGCCCATCTCTCCCTAACCCCCTCCCTCCCTTTACTTTTTTTTTTTACTATATTAAAATCCCTTTTTGTCTGCCTGGAAGTGTGCTCACTACCAGAGAGACTTCCCCAGCAGGCACCACGTCACTGATGCCTGCTGGGGCCGGCACTTCCGCCCTTAGCTCACTATACAGGGTGCCTCCAGCTGTTTCACCACTACAACTCCCAGCTGTCAGGGCATTCTGGGAGTTGTAGTGGTGAAACAGCTGGAGGCACCCTGTGGTGAAAACAATAACTTTATTAGCGCAGCAGTGCTACTTCGGGAGCAGCAGCAGCAGCGGCGGTGGCGGCGTTCTCCCGAACCCCGCTCCCCACCCCCATACCTCTAGTGCTGAGCGGCGGCGCTCCCCGGAACCCCGCCTCCCCCACCCCATTCCTCCAGTGGTGAAGACTTACCGGAGGATCAATGAGCTGCCTCCGGACAGGGTAACGGCCTCCGGACAGGGTAACGGGGGCGGGCGGGGCCGCGCGCGAGGCCAGTGAAGCTGGCCAATGCGCGCAGCCCCAGCTATCAGCGTGCTCGCTCTCGCCTGTCTGATTGACAGGCGGGAGCGAGCACAGCAGTGACTGGATTTCGATTCATTGCCAGGCTGAAATGAGTCGAAATCCAGTAGTGACGTCACTGCAGAATGCATTCGGCCACTAGGAGGGCGACCCCTAGTGGCCGAATTTAAAAGTGATTTTAAACTTGTTTAAAATCACTTTTTTTAATTAAAGTATATTAGAGATATGTTGTAGTACTTAAGTACTACAACATATCAATTTTTAGATTTCATGACAGTGCCCATTTAACCGCTTCTCTCTTTGGCAATTTTTCATTTTTTTGTTTTTTCCTCTTCACCTTCTAAAAATCATAACACTTTGAAATTTCCACCTAAAAATCCATATAAGGGCTTGTTCTTTGCACCAATAATTTAACTTTGTAATACCATTAATAATTTCACCACTGCGAAACCAGAAAAAAATGATTATAGTAATTTAATATATAAATTTTAGCGGCTTCCGTTTCTACGCAGTGCAGTATTTGGTAAAAAAATTGCACATAATATTTATTCTGTAGGTCCATAATGTCGCAAGGACACCCAATTTATAAAGGTTAGATTTTATTTTTTTACAAAAAAAAATTATAACTACATGCACCAAAATTAATATGTTGAAAAATGTCCTCTTCTGACCTCTATAACTTTTTTAATTTTCCGTATACAGAGCGGTATGAGGGCTCATTTTTTGCGATGTGATCTGAAGTTTTTATCGGTACCATTTTTGTATTGATCAGACTTTTGATCACTTCACATTTTTTATGGTATCAAAAGTGACCAAAAATACGCTATTTTGGACTTTGGAGTTTTTTATGCGTACGCCATTGACCGTGCAGTTTAGTTAACAATATATTTTTATAGTTTGGACATTTATGCATGCGGCAATACCACATATGTTTATATTTATTTTAATTTACATAGTTTTTTTTATGGGAAAAGGGGTTAAATCACATTTATAAACACTTTTTTTTCAAATTTTTTTTTGCAATGTTATAGCCTCCATGATCTTTTACACTGTTCACTGCCATGCATTAACATGGCATTGATCAGTGTTATCGCCGCTCGACTGCTCTTGCCTGGATCTCAGGCAGGGAGCAGTCATTCGGTGATTGGACACGCAGGAGGCAGGTAGGGATCATCCTGGTTTCCTGCAAGCTGTTCGGGATGCCGCGATTTCACCGCGGCGGTTCCGAGCAGCCCGACTGAGCTCCCGGGATACTTTCGGTTTCACTTCGGACGTGGCGGTCAACTTTGATTGCCGCATCTGAAGGGTTAGTAACGGGCATCAGTGTGATCGGTGATGTCCGGTATTATCCCCGGGTCCCGGCCGTTGATGGCTGCCGGTACAGACCCAATATGACGCGCAGTCACCGTGTGACCCGCATTATATCGCAGGAGCCGTTGTAAAGGAGTTAATATATTGGTCAGTATATCAGTTTGCTGTGTCCTAGATAGTATAGTCTTCCTCTCTCTATGGTTGTAACATCCTGTGATGTCAGAGCTATGCCTGTTACTTTAGTTAGGACAGCATTACAGTATGTGAGCCATTAAAGCGTGCAATTGAAAAGAGAACAATACACTTTTCAGGTTAATACATTTCATTGCTTCAGTTTTTTTGTAACCCGGCCAGCAGAACAGTAATGTAGTAGCTTTTTCCCCAAGAATAATGTCCCGGTAAAATTAGATTCTGTGCATGGTAATAGTAATTTCTCACTATTTACGAAGTTCACATTTAGCTAATAGTAAAAAAAAAAAGGCTTTCCGGGTCAATAAAATATGGCTTACAGTATAGTAGTACTTGCTTTGTAAAAAAACTGTACACTCCACAGAGTCTTAGTGGTAATATAAACACAGCTCATGTTTGTTCAGTACTGGGGTGCAACTTAATATCCATCTGTTTCTGTGTTTAGTAAGCCTCATTGGAAATCACTGACCTGAATTTGAGATGAAGAGACACAAGAGTAAATGACTTTTATCACCTATGCACATGGATCTTTGGGTGTTTACTTTGTTCTGACATTGAGAATATAAATGTATTACTTTGTAATTATGTGAGTATGTGAAATAAAAAATATCAGTAGCGTATTAAACATATTAATTCCATGGGAATATAGGAGACTCTTCATACGAAACAAAATCTTTATCCTTAACATTATAGTAAATACTTTATCCTTAAGATTGTAGTAAGCATCTGAACATGTATGGTAGGGCTGGGCGGTATACCGGTTCATACCGAATACCGACATTTTTGTGCTGCACGATATTAATTTTTCCCATACCGCAATACCGGTTGGGCCCCTCCCCCTTGGGAATGAATGAGTTATCAGCCCAGCGCTGCACTGTCCCCACATCGGGGAACTAATCCTATGTGACCCGCCAGCACTGTTCTGCTCCCCCCAAATCGTGTTACCCGCCAGCACTGTTCTGCTCCCCCAATTAGTTATCAGCCCAGCGGGGTACTACTCACAAAGGTCACCCGCAAGCACTGCCCTCCTCCTCTTTGTTGCGGACCGCCTGCGCTGGAACTCTATACTGTACGCCAGTGGTCTCCAACCTGCGGGCCTCCAGCTATTGCAAAACTACAACTCCCAGCATGCTGGGAGTTGTAGTTTTGCAACAGCTGGAGGTCTGTAGGTTGGAGACCACTGCTGTACGCTGTATCCCTATGCCCGGGCTGCAAAAGATAAGCTTTAACTTACCTACGTCGGCCTCACGCTGTTCCTGGGGACTGGAACGTCTGAGAGCCGGCCGCAGCGATGTCCCGCCCCGGCCAGTGATAGGTTGAGCCCACTTTCATGTAAGAAGCCGGCGGCCCGCAACAAAGAGGAGGAGGGCACTGCTTGCGGGTGACATATGTGAGTAGTACCCCGCTGGGCTGATAATTAATTGGGGGGGGGGAGCAGAATATCGCTCACAGGTAACATGATTTGGGGGGGGGGGGTGAAAGAAATACTGTTATATACCGTGGAACCGCCATAAATTACAAAAATACCGTGATACACATATTTGGTCATACCGCCCAGCTCTAATGTATGGCAATTGCTTTCAGTTGAAAATGAAAAGTGGCAAATCAAAATGTGCTATGGTTTAGATGATCAATGGGACATGGAGTCTATAGAAGACAAGAGACTTGGAGATAGCCACATAGGGGCTAAGCAGTGGGAAGCAGTTAAACAGTAGCTGAGGCTGAGTTAGAGGCCTCATGTTTCCAGCCATAGACAATCCATGTACCCTAAGGGTCTCCCCCTGTGTTATTCCATACAGCACTGCATCAGTTGTTTAGTGTAAGCAAAAAATATTTTAGGGCTCAGGCTGGCTTAAAAAACTAAACATTGGCTGAGCCAGCCCTTTAAAGGGGTACTCCGGTGAAAACCTTTTTTCTTTTAAAGCAACTGGCTCCGGAAAGATAAACAGATTTTTACATTACTTCTATTAAAAAATCTTAATCCTTCCTGTACTTATTAGCTGCTGAATACTACAGAGGAAATTATTTTCTTTTTGGAATGCTCTCTGATGACATCACGAGCACAGTGCTCTCTGTTGACGTTATAATAATAATAAGTCTTTATTTATTTATTGTTGTCCTTAGTGGGATTTGAACCCAAGGTCCCAGCACTGCAAGGCAGCAGTGCTAACCACTAAGCCACCATGCTGCCCTTTGCATGCATCTGCTATGCAACTGCTATGCATGGTTGCTAAAATGGGCAGAGATGTCAGCAGAGAGCACTGTGCTCGTGATGTCATCAGTGTTCCAAAAAGAAAGGAATTTCCTCTGTAGCATTCAGCAGCTAATACGTACTGGAAGGATTAAGATTTTTTAATAGAAGTCATTTACAAATATGTTTAACTTTGTGGCACCAGTTGATTTAACCCCTTAAGGACCCGGGCTTTTTCCGTTTTTTCATTTTCAATTTTTCCTCCTTAACTTTAAAAAATCATAACTCTTAAAAATTTTCACCTAAAATTATATATAATGGCTTAATTTTTGCGTCACTAATTCTACTTTGTAATGACATTAGTCATTAGTCATACAGTCAAAATCAATGTGCGACAAAATTGATGAAAAAACACTATTTTGTAAGTTTTGGGGGCTTCTATTTTTACGCAGTACATTTTTTGTCAAAAATGATACCTTATCTTTATTCTGTAGGTCCATACGGTTAAAATGATACCCTACTTATATAGGTTTGAATTTGTATCACTTCCAAAAAAAATCATGAATACATGCAGGAAAATGTATACGTTTAAAATGGTCATCTTTTGACCCCTATAACTTTTTTATTTTTCTGCGTTCAGGGCGCTTTGAGGACTCATTTTTTGCGCCGTCATCTGAAGTTTTTAGCGGTACCATTTTTGTTCTGATCAGACTTTTTGATCACTTTTTATTCACTTTTTTGTGGTATAAAAAGTGATCAAAAATGCGCTATTTTGGACTTTGGAATTTTTTTGCGCGTACGCCATTAAACGAGCGGTTTAAAAAGCGGTATATTTTTATAATTCGGACATTTCCGCACGCGGCGATACCACATATGTTTATTTTTATTATTATTTACATAATGTTTTTTTTATTTTTGGAAATGCCAGGTGATTCAAACTTTTATTAGGGGAAGGGATAATTGAAAGGGTTAATGATTTTTTTACACTTTTCTTATGCAACATTATAGCTCCCATAAGGGGCTATAACATTGCATGTACTGATCTTTTACACTGATTGATCCATCTCCATAGGAATGGATCAATCAGTGTTTTCGGCGATTGAATGCTCAAGCCTGGATCTCAGGCTTGAAGCATTCATTCGGCGATCGGACAGCACAGGAGAAGGTAAGAAGACCTCCTCCTGTGCTACAGCTGTTCGGGATGCCGCGATTATACCGCGGCGATCCCGAACAGCTCCCTGAGCTAGCCGGGCACTTTTATTTTCGTTTTTAGCCGCGCGGCTCAGCTTTGAGCGCGCGGCTAAAGGGTTAATAGCGCGCGGCACAGCGATCAGTGCCGCGCGCTATTAGAGGCGGGTCCCGGCTTCACTATGACGCTGGGCCCGCCGCGATATGATGCGGGGTCACTGTGTGACCCCGCGTTATATCGCAGGACCGGGACCCATGACGTATGCATACGTCATGGGTCCTTAAGAGGTTAAAAGAAAAAAGGTTTTCACCGGAGTACCCCTTTAAGTAAATTTTTTAGTGCCAGAAACACCCCCCTCCCCCCCCCCCATTCTGGCGCATTTGAGAACAAAATTCTGGTACAGCAGTCTTTGTACATTTGAGACATATTAGGCTTGCTACAAGTAATGGGGAGCATCTAAAAGAAATGATGAAAAAAAAAAGAAATATGATAGAAAAGGGCTTTCATTTATAGACTGGTGTGATATTTAGTATATTTCTGGGTGGGTATTATACATTTTGCATTAGGAATTGTACTATATTATAGAATTTATCTTTTAGTGCTTGTGATTCTTTAAGAAATATTAATATCAGTTTTTTACGCTTCAAATTTTTGACATCTGCAGTTTATAATTTTTAGCTAAGATTGCATCTCATACACAGTGCAATGTTCTCCTACACTGCCAGCAACCATAGGATGCTTCATCAAGTTGACAAATTGTCTCTATAGCAATGTCAATTATTAATAAACATGAAATGGGAAAAAGGCCCTTTAGACTGTGCGCTACCTCATTCCCTGAAGACCAAGCTTGGCTGTTTGTTTTTTAGATGTTTGAATAATGCAGATAAATAACTTTTCTAGCAAATATACTGTATTTCAGTACATTTTCCTGCATGATTAAGTGCCTGAGATAAGAAAGTCTTCTTCAGATGAACCCAATTCTACCATTTACAAGTCCATAGTCAGACCACACATGGAATATCATTCAGTTTTGGGCAACCAAAATAATAAATGGAATTACGACAATACCCAGAAATATAATAATAATAATAATTTATATATATATATATATATATATATATATATATATATATGTTCAAAGAAGACTGCAGCACTCCAAGATCAAATGAAATTGTAGATAGCGTTTATTCCATCTAGTTCAAGGCAACGTTTCGGCTGCGTACCTGCGGCTTGAAAAAGGCTGCAGGTAGCAGCCGAAACGTTGCCTTGAACTAGATGGAATAAACGCTATCTACAATTTCATTTGATCTTGGAGTGCTGCAGTCTTCTTTGAACTTATCTACCCTTATCCTGCGACCAGGGATTCTGTATCGATAGCACCCACCACTCTAGGTGTGCTGCTCCCTCTTGGTTTTCTACATATATATATATATATATATATATATATATATATACATATATATATATATATATATATATATATATATATATATATAAAAGGGGTCAGTACTTTCCTCAGGGAGAGGACACCTCTTCAGGTGTAACGGAGATTCAGGTTAGGCCATTTAGCACTCCGCAGGCATTCTGGGTAGGGGAATATGCAAAGCAGCTCATTACACAACCTTTTCAGGTAGTGTTCCCTGGTATCAGCTTAGCTCCTGTTAAGGAATATATATTCCTTAACAGGAGCTAAGCTGATACCAGGGAACACTACCTGAAAAGGTTGTGTAATGAGCTGCTTTGCATATTCCTATATATATATATATATATATATATATATATATATATTTGTGTGTGTGCATAGGTTTCTAAGACAGCACCACTTATGAAGGAGTGTCAAGGGTTAACTGAGTAAGATCCCTATGTCCAGGGAGGGAGCAGCAGAGGAGACGTTGGTGTATGGAGTCAGCGGAGGTGCTGGAAACAATTGATACAAAGATGTGTCAGATACAATGTAGTAACGAAGCAGAAAAAGATATCCGCACTCACCGCGAGGCTTCAGACTCTGCATTCCTAAATGGAGCTGCCGATGGACCGATGGTCCATCGGCAGCTCCGTTTAGGAACGCAGAGTCTGAAGCCTCGCGGTGAGTGCGGATATCTTTTTCTGCTTCGTTTTCTACAATATATATATATATATATATCATGATCTTTTTATATTGAGGGCTGCAGTTATAACAACGGGGCATCCTGTACATCTAGAGGAGAGAAAGTTTTTTTTATTTTGTACACCATTACATTTCTTCAGTGAAATAGGTGTAATAGTAAGTTATAGTTACTAGATTCTAGAGTCATTGATCTATTGCTTTATTGTGTGTATCATGTGTGTATAGTAAACTTTTTTCCTTATGGGGGTTCTTGCATTCCTCTGGATCAACACTTCAGAATCATATAATAGTTAGTATTTTCTATTCAATGTTCACTTTATTCTGAAGACATAAAACCCATTTCCTGAATATTAAAATACCAGATGTCTAGTTATATAGAATATGTTTGGGGACCGTTTTGATGCATAATCTCCTTGCCATTCATCTAAATCATGGGTTGCTTAGGTGCTTTAGTATTTTTTAAAGGTTTGGTCAAAGGTATAATCTGCTTTAATTTAGAATACTCTGAGGTGATATCTTAGACATCAACTTCCTATACATAAAGTAAGAACTAAATGCTGCTCTCATAAATCCATCCTGGTATATTAGAATATTAAATCTGTAGCCTTAAGACCCAATAATCCATCTGAATATGGTCCATCACTGCTTTGGAGTGATCAGTTGCACCTTGGGTAATATAAGCCATTGAGCCTGCGGCAATAAGCCATCTTATTTTAAGCACTAGAAAATAGCTGAAATTTCTATAACTTTTTACCTGAGAGAAAAATGATCATTCACAGTCAGTGCCTCTTAGTATGCGGTGAAGCCTCCATTGCCTTTAGTGCATGATTTTATTAGAATTTCTGGTCTATTTGTCTTGGTGATTACAGCACACTTTATGGCACATTGCTGCACCACATTCAGCATCTGGCATGTTACACCAAGAATAGAGCTGAAGGCAAACCCTTAGTTTCTTTGACTTAGTGTTTGGCAAGCAGTTTCTTAACAATTTAGCAATAAGTACGGTAGTTAAAGTAATACTATGCCATGATTTCTGTATAGTGACACATACAGTACATATTTAAAGAAGCATTCTGACATCAGATTAAAAAATAGAAATGTTTCATAAGCATATAACATTGCTTACCTGTCTGTCCCAATTCTATAACCACCAAAAATACAATAGTTTTTTTGGGGGGAGGCTTAGTCCTGTATTTCCAGGTTATACTTCCTTGTTAAGAGGCTGCTTAGTACTACAATTCCCAGAAGGCATTGCTTCCCCCTAGCTCTTCATCACAATCCTCCCACCAGGAGCGTTGCTAAGGTCCTATCTGTATCTTAGTTTCTTTCCATTTTATATAGAGGCACTGATTCCATATTTATAAAATTGTCACATTTCTGACGGGGAGAATTTAGTTCTTCTGCGAGGCCCCCTATGGTGTTACATGGAATGCCTGAGGGTCTTAACACAGGCTTGTAAGGACTCTGTGTGGCTCCTCACAGGCTCCATGCATGTAGCCCCTTATTGTCTGCATTGTTTATTTGATTCTAACAAGTTATATAAATGGTCATCCTTTGTCTTCAGGTAGTACACGATAAACATATGTAGTAATACATTCAAATATGAAGCCTATGTTCACATTATTTATAGACATATATAGGGCACTGCTGAGAAAGTTTCACATAAGCACTAGCAACTGGTTTGATTCATGGTTTATTAACAGGTGCCTTAATGCAAATAATAAGCTGATTTAGGGAATGGGTTGTGAATATTATCCTCAAGTGTATATTAACATTTCTTATACCATAACAGAACATAAGCTTTTAATATTGTACAGTCATGGCCATAGATATTGGCACCCCCGAAATTTTTCAAGAAAATTAAGTATTTTTCACAGAAAAAGATTGCAGTAACACATGTTTTGCTATACACATGTTTATTCCCTTTGTGTGTATTGGAACTAAACCAAAAAAGGGAGGAAAAAAAGCAAATTGGACATAATGTCAAACCAAACTCCAAAAATTGGCTGGACAAAATTATTGGCACTCTTAACTTAATATTTGGTTGCACACCCTTTGGAAAAAATTACTGAAATCAGTCACTTCCTATAACCATCAATAAGCTTCTTACACCTCTCAGCCGGAATGTTGGACCACTATTTCTTTGCAAACTGCTCCAGGTCTCTCTTATTGGAAGGGCGCCTTTTCTCAACAGCAATTTTGTTGCCATTCATCTCTGGGTGCTTTTTTGTGTATGTTTGGGGTCATTGTCCTGCTGGAAGACCCAAGATCTCAGATGCAAACCTAGCTTTCTGACACTGGGCTGTACAGTGCGTCCCAAAATCCTTTGTTAATCCTCAGATTTCATGATGCCTTGCACACATTCAAGGCACCCAGTGCCAGAGGCAGCAATACAACCCCAAAACATCATTGAACCTCCACCATATTTCTCTGTAGGTAGTGTGTTCTTTTTTTTTGCAGGCCTCATTCCATTTTCGGTAAACAGTAGAAATATGTGCTTTACCAATAAGCTCTATCTTGGTCTCATCTGTCCACAAGACGGTTTCCCAGAATGGAAGTTCATTTTGGCAAAATGTAGTCTTGCATTTTTATATTTCTGTGTCAGCAGTGGGGTCCTCCTGGGTCTCCTGCCATAGTGTTTCATTTCATTTAAATGTCAACGGATCCTTCGCGCTGACACTGATGCTCCCTGAGCCTGCAGGACAGCTTTGGAACTTGTTTGGGGCTGCTTATCCACCATCCGGACTATCCTGCATTGACACCTTTCATCAATTTTTCTCTTCCGTTCACGTCAAGGGAGATTAGCTACAGTGTCATGGGTTGTAAACTTCTTGATAATGTTGCGCACTGTGGACAAAGGCAAATCTAGATCTCTGTATATGGATTTGTAACCTGGAGATTGTTGATATTTTTCCACAATTTTGGTTCTCGAGTCCTCAGACAGTTCTCTTCTCTTTCTGTTGTCCATGCTTAGTGTGGCACACACAGACACACAATGCAAAGACTAAGTGAACGTCTCTCCTTTTTATCTGCTTTCAGGTGTGATTTTTATATTGCCCACACCTGTTACTTGCCCCAGGTGAGTTTAAAGGAGCATCACATACTTGAAACAATCTTATTTTTCCACAATTTTGAAAGGGTGCCAATAATTTTGTCCAGCCCATTTTTGGTGTTTGGTGTGACATTATGTCCAATTTTCTTTTTTCCCTCCCTTTTTTGGTTTAGTTCCAATACACACAAAGGGAATAAACATGTGTATAGCAAAACATGTGTTACTGCAATCCTTTTCTGTGAGAAATACTTCATTTTCTAGAAACATTTCAGGGGTGCCAACATTTACTGCCATGACTGAAAGTATAAAAAGTATACAGGACATCTATTCTAAAGGAACTCTCTAAATATTTGAAGTGACATACAACAGATTATGTATTTTATATTTCCAGCAATGTAATATGAGCTACATCTATATTAATGTTACAGAATTAATCATCCGCCTTGAAAAAGTAAAGATGATATAGATCAGCTATTCCCCACCAGCCAATGACTGTACAGAGTAATGTTTATAGAAAAGTTCCAAAAGTAAAGATGATATAGATCAGCTATTCCCCACCAGCCAATGACTGTACAGAGTAATGTTTATAGAAAAGTTCCCCTTTGAAGATGTAAAGAATGTTAAAATATCAGTTCTTCATAAATAGGGGCATGAAAGTGACATTGTAGAACACAGCTCTAATGCTAAATTATTGCCAGTGGTGTTCTGTAAATATATGAGTTAGTATGTTATTATAAGGAAGTTAGGATATGTGCAATAGTGGTCCTCATTCCTGAGGTTTTTTTGAATACCAAAACTTAAAAGTATGCCTCTAACATAAAAAACAGTCCTTATATATTGTAGCACTTTTATTAAAGAATAATTTAGATGCTCTTGTATATGCCATGTGTATGCCTATTTTAGTTGATTTGGCATGCATGGGTTGGCTGCCATTTTGGTTCTTGTTTCCCATCTTATATGGTTTCTTTCCCATGATGCCTCTGATTGTGCACAAGCTGAGCCGGAGAAGTTTCATCACTGCACTTTAGTCCTATCTAAATGCAGCAAGTGATAGATCATTGGCATTGAAGTTCCCTCTTCCAACACACAATATAGAGTATTACAGTTATGGCCGTAAATGTTGGCACCCCAGAAATTTTTCTAGAAAATTAAGTATTTCTCACAGAAAAGGATTGCAGTGACACATGTTTTGCTATACACATGTTTATTCCCTTTGTGTGTATTGGAACTAAACCAAAAAAGGTTGGCACCCTTTCAAAATTGTGGAAAATACGATTGTTTCAAGTATGTGATGCTCCTTTAAACTCACCTGGGGCCAGTAACAGGTGTGGGCAATATAAAAATCACACCTGAAAGCAGATAAAAAGGAGAAAAGTTCAAGTAGTCTTTGCATTGTGTGTCTGTGTCTGCCACACTAAGCATGGACAACAGAAAGAGGAGAAGAGAACTGTCTGAGGACTTGAGAACCAAAATTGTGGAAAAATATTAACAATCTCAAGGTTACAAGTCCATCTCCAGAGATCTAGATTTGCCTTTGTCCACAGTGCACAACATTATCAAGAAGTTTGCAACCCATGGCACTGTAGCTAATCTCCCTGGGCGTGGACGGAAGAGAAAAATTTATGAAAGGTGTCAACGCAGGATAGTCCGGATGGTGGATAAGCAGCCCCAAACAAGTTCCAAAGATATTCAAGCTGTCCTGCAGGCTCAGGGAGCATCCATCGACATATACATGAAATAAAATGCTATGGGAGGAGACCCAGGAGGACCCCACTGCTGACACAGAGACATAAAAATGCAAGACTACATTTTGCCAAAGTGAACTTGAGTAAGCCAAAATCCTTCTGGGAAAAGATCTTGTGGACAGATGAGACCAAGATAGAGCTTTTTGGTAAAGCACATCATTCTACTGTTTACCGAAAATGGAATGAGGCCTACAAAGAAAAGAACACAGTACCTATAGTGAAATATGTTGGAGGTTCAATGATGTTTTGGGGCTGTTTTGCTGCCTCTGGCACTGGGTGCCTTGAATGTGTGCAAGGCATCATGAAATCGGAGGATTATTAACGGATTTTGGGTCGCACTGTACAGCCCAGTGTCACAAAGCTGGGTTTGTGTCCGAGATCTTTGGTCTTCCAGCAGGACAATGACCCCAAACATATGTCAAAATCACCCAGAAATGGATGGCAACAAAGCGCTGGAGAGTTCTGAAGTGGCCAGCAATGAGTCCAGATCTAAATGCCATTAAACACCTGTGCAGAAATTTTAAAATTGCCCTTCCAATAAGAGAGACCTGGAGGAGTTTGTAAAGGAAGAATGGTCCAACATTCCGGCTGAGAGGTGCAAGAAGCTTATTAATGGTTATAGGAAGCGTCTGATTTCAGTTATTTTTTCCAAAGGGTGTGCAACCAAATATTAAGTTAAAGGTGCCAATTATTTTGTCCAGCCCATTTTTGGAGTTTGGTGTGACATTATGTCCAATTTGCTTTTTTTTCTCCCCTTTTTGGTTTAGTTCCAATACACACAACGGGAATAAACATGTGTATAGCAAAACATGTGTTACTGCAATCCTTTTCTGTGAGAAATGCTTCATTTTCTTGAAAAATGTCAGGGATGCCAACATTAATGGCCATGACTGTATGTGTGATGAAGCCTCAGTCTGTGCCCTTTTCTTCTTGTTACTGTAGTGCTTCCACACAGTATAGCATTATCAGGCTCCATCACATAGCACACTAGACAGTCTGCTCACACCACAAGAACTAGACTAAAATGTCCTCCTTGCTTCTTTGTTACATCTTAATCCTCTCATACGATGCATAATGCAGACTGCTGCTTTTAATAGCATTAAGATGGGTGACTTGGAACTGAAAGTAGTGGCATTCGCTGAAGAAATTCTATAAATAGTCGCCAATCCTAAAATTGTTCTTGTTAAGAAGCCCCTCAAAATCTTCATGGTCTTTAACTTTTCGTAGGGTACCAAAGTAGGATTAACTTCTTTACACAATCAAAAGCACCATTCAGCCAGCGATGGAGACACATCATTGTATACATTCAACTTTTCTATGTACTTCAAGTGCAATCCAGTAAAAGGGATTTTTTTTCTTGTCTGCTTAATCCTTACTTCATTTGAACTATGTTAGTACAAGCATCTTCTTAGTCTTGGTTTATCATTTGTACATTTATTTGTTACATTCACGCAGTGTGCTCTGTAGATACTTGTGATCCTAGTCTGACATACTACACAGGTATGAAATACAGCAGCTGCTTCCATGTTATATTGCTTCTGACACTTTACTCATTCTGTAATTTTATGATAGCTTCCTGCTGATACATTCCCATGTGTTGACACATGCTTTACTAAGGCTGACCTTAGTTAAAGAGGTATTCCCATCTCAAATTGTTATCCCCTATCTATAGTATAGGAGATGACAAGCTGATTGGTGGGGGTCAGACCACAGGAACATAGTTGTCCTCTTCATGAATGGAGTGCAGCCAGCACTCCATTCATTCATTCCCTGAACACTGCCGCACAGGCGTGGTATGCTCCATTCATTCCAGGGACATTTATGTCCATATCCTCAGGATTAGTGGGGGTCTCAACAGCTGAAAAGTTTTGATGAGACCAATTGACAATCTAATCCATCAATTGTGTGTACAAGCCTGACTTACCCTGGCACATGATGTCCGAGTTGTAAAGGATCGGGCATTTGGGTTTAACATGCCGGTCATTTTGTTCTTTGGGGAGATGAGTTCCTACCAGAGGTGTCTGGCAGTGACCTACCCCCCACTACCCATTAAAGACACATGCATGTTCAGATGAGCTACAGTATGCATGCATGTGTACATTTGTAGCAGCTGTCAATTACCACACATCCTGGTAGCTCTACTGTACAGTATACCGTAATAAAGCTGAGAAGTTGTATATTTCAGTAGTTATAGTATGCTTACAGTTTGGACAGAAGCCCCATGCTGCAACCTAGCAATTTATTGTACAGTACCAAGGATTAAGGCTTTGCAGGGCACAGTACATGATATCAAAGGAAGCAGCATGTAGCCTACATTTTGAAATATCTAAGCCTTGTTACTGTCTTCTGTGCTTCCTTGTACAAAAAAATGAACATATATGACATTGAATTCTTGTTATTCTTGTTATTCTGTTTCTGGTCAAAGCTACTGATACGCATGCCTACTTCAGTCTCTGTATTCAAGCTGCAGAGGTCAGTCCGTGGCTACTGGCATTTTTCAGTGACCATACAGTAACAGAAATGCGTGCCACACTAATAATCAAGTGGCATTCATTACATCTGTACAATATTGTCTATGGATTACTTAATGGGGTACTCCGCTGCCCTGTGTCGGAAGCTCCGCTCCCCAGCATCCGGAAGTTTATTGTTCCGAACGCTGTGTGCGGGCTTCCGTGTTCAGGGCTGCCCCTCGTGACGTCACGCCCGCCCCCTTTGTGACATTTGTGGCGCGATGGCCGTCATGCCCTCTTCCCATAGACTTTCGTTGAGGGGGCGGGCGTGACGTCATGAAGGGGGCGGGCGTGACGCCACGAGGGGCAGTCCTGAACACGGAAGCCCGCACACAGCGTTCGGAACAATAAACTTCCGGACGCTGGGGAGCAGAGCTTCCGACACAGGGCAGCGGAGTACCCCTTTAAACCTGTAAATCCTGTCCTTTAATAGTGAAATTAAATTATTTCTTTTTGATTGGTATAGTACATGTAGATAAAAAGGGTCTCCATCAGTAGACAAAAGTCACTTTCCCGAACCTACATGAATCATCTTATCATCATACTGTAGATTTTCTGTATGAGTTACGGGTAATGCCAGAAAATGACTCAGTCCTTCTGCATTAGAGGCTGGCAATATAAAGCTTTGTTGTTTTCCTCTTATATACGTCAAATGATGTGACAGTTTATATATTTGATCTTGATGCAAATAGAAACTGCAGACATTCTTCAAAATAATCTGCTCGGCCACATTTATGGAAGATTTATTACATCTGTGTACCTAGATGCATCATTTTCACTTGTACTTGTCTGCTCCCACTCCTTTGAAATGTCTTCCTTCAGAGCCTCCTCAATTCAGTGGAGCATTGCTTAGAATTATATGTGGTTTGAAGAAGTTAATAGTAGGAATAAAAGTAATGCAAGATGGAGAATAGATAGATGGGTGGATAGATGATAGATCGACATAAGTAAAAGAAAGTACACCCATTTGAGTTGTATGGTAGACATTATAAAAAAAATTGGTCCAAACCAAGGTCTTAGAATAAGGTAACTGCAATCTCAAAGGGACAACAACACATGACAAGTTCAATTATTCTGCTTCCATAGCAATTAAGAAGATATGTAACAACCAGTTGCTGCTAAATCAGTACATTTGATTCATTCATCATCAGTACATCTATAAAAGCAGACGTTTGGGCAGTTTGCTGGTCTGAAGTATTTTGACCTATGTTAACACAATGCCAGGAAGGAAACACATCAGCAGTGTTCTTAGATAAGTAATAGTTGCTGCTTATCAATATGAAAATAGTTATACATCAATTTTCAAACAATTTAAAGTACATCATTCTGTAATGAGAAAGATTAATCACAGATGGAAAATATCAAAGAGAGTTGACAATCTTCCCAGGAGTGGACGTCCCACCAAATTCAGAAGGTCAGACTGTGCACTACACCCAAGAGCTGCATCTCAGACTCTACAGGCCTCAGTTGGCATGTTGAATAATCAAGTTATTGACAGTGCAATTAGAAAAAGACTGAACAAATATGGCCTATTTGGAAGTGCTGCCAGGAGAAAGCCTCTTTTTTCTAAAACGAACATGGTATCAAGGCTTAAGTTTGCAAAGTTGTTGTCACGATTCGGCTTACAGGTTGTGGATCCTCTGTGTCAGCGAGGGATTGGCGTGGACCGTGCTGGTGGACCGGTTCTAAGAGGCTACTGGTGTTCACCAGAGCCCGCCGCAAAGCGGGATGGTCTTGCTGCGGCAGTAGCAACCAGGTCGTATCCACTAGCAACGGCTCAACCTCGCTGACTGCTGAGAAGGCGTGGGACAGAAGGACTAGGCAGAGGCAAGGTCAGACGTAGCAGAAGGTCGGGGCAGGCGGCAAGGTTCGTAGTCAAGATGGATAGCAGGAGTTCAGGTAACACAGGCTTTGGACAACACTAAACGCTTTCACTGGCACAAGGCAACAAGATCCGGCAAGGGAATGCAAGGGCAGTGAGCAGATATAGCCAGGGAGCAGGTGGAAGCCAATTAAGCTAATTGGGCCAGGCACCAATCATTGGTGCACTGGCCCTTTAAGTCTCAGAGAGCCGGCGCGCGCGCGCCCTAGAGAGCGGAGCCGCGCGCGCCAGCACATGACAGCAGGGGACCGGGACGGGTAAGTGACTTGGGATGCGATTCGCGAGCGGGTGCGTCCCGCTGTGCGAATCGCATCCCCGACGGCCATGTCAGTGCAGCGCTCCCGGTCAGCGGGACCGACCGGGGCGCTGCAGGGAGAGAGACGCCGTGAGCGCTCCGGGGAGGAGCAAGGACCCGGAGCGCTCGGCGTAACAGTACCCCCCCCCCCTTAGGTCTCCCCCTTTTTTTGTCCGACAACTGCTTTACCTGGGACGAGGACACCGGGAGTGAATGGAGGGTTTCCTCAAAGGCAGGCAGTACAGCAGGAGTGGGAATGGGGAGGGAGGGCAGAGGGCGAAGCCTGGCACGGGGCAGTGTGTCACCAGGACGGGGGCCATGAGGAGGCACTGAGGCTTGCCTGACGGGACTGGAAGGGGGGGAGAGGCACTTCCTATGGCAAGCAGAGTCCCAGTTCTTGATCTCCCCGGTGGTCCAGTCAAGGGTGGGAGAATGAAGCCGGAGCCATGGCAGACCGAGGAGGACCTCAGAGGTACAGTTGGGAAGGACGAAGAACTCAATCACTTCGTGATGGGGTCCAATACACATCAAGAGGGGTTCTGTGCGGTAACGCACGGTGCAATCCAATCTGACTCCGTTGACCGCGGAAATGTAGAGCGGCTTGACGAGACTGGTCACCGGGATGCAGAATTTATTCACCAAAGACTCCAAAATGAAATTCCCAGAGGCACCAGAGTCCAAGCAGGCCACGGCTGAGAGGGAGGAGTTGGCTGAAGGAGAAATCCGCACGGGCACCGTGAGACGTGGAGAAGCAGACTTTGAACCAAGAGACGCCACACCCACGTGAGCTGGGTGCGTGCGTTTCCCAGACGTGGAGGACGCATAGGGCAATCCACCAAGAAATGCTCGGTACTGGCACAGTACAGACAAAGATTTTCTTCCCTACGGCGATTCCTCTCTTCCTGGGTCAGACGAGACCGATCCACTTGCATGGCCTCCTCGGCGGGAGGCCCAGGCGTAGACTGCAAAGGATGCTGTGGGAGAGGTGCCCAGAGATCTAAGTCTTTTTCCTGGCGGAGCTCCTGATGTCTCTCAGAAAAACGCATGTCAATGCGGGTGGCCAAATGGATAAGTTCTTGCAGGTTGGCAGGAATCTCTCGTGCGGCCAGCACATCCTTGATGCTACTGGATAGGCCTTTTTTAAAGGTCGCGCAGAGAGCCTCGTTATTCCATGATAATTCGGAAGCAAGAGTACGAAATTGGATGGCGTACTCGCCCACTGAAGAATTACCCTGGACCAGGTTCAGCAGGGTAGTCTCGGCAGAAGAAGCTCGGGCTGGTTCCTCGAAGACACTACGGACTTCAGCGAAGAAGGACTGGACTGTGGCTGTGGCAGGATCATTGCGGTCCCAGAGCGGTGTGGCCCAAGACAAGGCCTTTCCTGAAAGAAGGCTCACTACGAACGCCACTTTAGACCGTTCTGTAGGAAACAAGTCCGACAACATCTCCATATGCAGGGAACATTGAGACAGAAATCCACGGCAGAGTCTAGAGTCCCCATCAAATTTGTCCACAACCTGTAAGCCGAATCGTGACAGTTGTATTTAAACAAACTACAACACTTCTGGAGCAATTCCCTTTGGACAGATTAGACTAGATTGGAGATGTGGGGCATAATGCACAGTGACGTATTTGGCAAAAAACAAACACAGCATATCAGCTTGTACACCTTATTCCAACTGTCAGGCATGGTGGTGGAGGGGTGATGATGTGGGCTTGTTTTACAGCCGCATGACCTGGGAACCCTACAGTCATAGAGTTGACCATAAACATGAAGTGATTTATCCAACAGCTAAAGCTTGGCTGAAACTGAGTTATGCTACAGGATATTAATCCCATGCACACCAGGAAACCAACAACAGACCATCTGAAAAAGAGAAGAATCATGGTGTTGCAATGGTCCAGTCCGAGTCCAGACCTCAAGACAATTGAAATGCTGTAGTGGGATCTTAAAGGGGTCCTCCGGTGGAAAACATTTTTTTTAATCAACTGGTGCCAGAAAGTTAAACAGATTTGTAAATGACTTCTATTTAAAAAATCTTACCCTTCAGGTACTTTTTAGGGGCTGTATGCTACAGAGGAAATTACTTCAAATTATTGCTGCTAAATGTGGTTCAGTAAGTTATTTATTGATTCATGGGGTGTAGTTGTTTACTCAAGGCTTTCCATGATGTATTCCTTTTTATTAAATAAAAGATGACATGGTGGGATTTGTTGTATACAGTTTTTCATCTGAGGTTGTATTTACCATATTTTAAGACCTTTTAAGGACTATGGAGGGCAATTTATCAAGTGGTACAGTTTCCCATTACAAGCAATCAGATTACTACTTTCATTTTTTTAAAAGGTCTGTGAAAAATGAAAGAAGTTATCTGATTGGTTGCTTTGTGCAACGGCACCACTCTTCCCCTACACGGTTTTTGACAAATCTTCCCCTATTGTTTTTTAATTTTTTATTATGTCCTGATATGTGAAACCATTTAGTCAAAAAGGGTGAACCTTCTTTAACCCCTTAATGACCAAGCCCATTTTCACCTTAAGGACCAGGCCAATTTTATTTTTGCGTTTTCGTTTTTTCCTTCTGGCCTTCTAAAATCCATGACTCTTTTATATTTCCATCTACAGACCCATATAAGGGCTTGTTTTTTGCGTGACCAATTGTACTTTGTAATGAAACCTCTCATTTTACCATAAAATGTACGGCGAACCCAAAAAAAAATTTTTTTAGGGAGAAAATTTTAAGAAAAAACAAAATTTTGCACATTTTGGAGGGCTTTGTTTTCACACTGTACACTTCACGGTAAAAATGACATGTGTTCTTTATTCTGTGGGTCAATACGATTAAAATGATATTCATGGCTAGAAACTTTTATGTTTTTGTACCGCTTAAAAAAAATCTAAACTTTTTGTACAAAATCAGTAATCTAAAATCGCCCTAATTTGAACACCAATAACTTTTTCAATTCTCCGTATATAGGGCGGTATGAGGGCTCATTATTTGCGCCATCATCTGTACTTTTTTTAGATACCACATTTGCATATATAAAACTTTTAGATAATTTTTTATTATTTTTTTTTTAAATAAAATGTGACAAAAAAGCTGTATTTTTGGGCTTTTTAAATTTTTAATGTTTACACCATTCACCGTACGGGATCATTAACATTATATTTTGATAGTTCGGGCATCTACGCACGCGGTGATGCCAAATATGTTTATAAAAAAAAAATGTTACGCTTTTTGGGGGTAAAATGGGAAAAACGGACAATTTTCATTTTTATTGGGGGAGGGGATTTTTCACTTTTTTTTTACTTTTTACTTTGACATTTTTCAACTTTTTTTTTTACACTTTTTATGTCCCCATAGGGGACTATCTATAGCAATCGTTTGATTGCTAATACTGTGCAGTTCTATGTATAGGACACAGCACTGCTCAGTATTATCGGTGATCTTCTGCTCTGGTCTGCTCGATCGCAGACCAGAGCAGAAGACCCCGGGAGACGGCCGGAGCAAGGTAAGGGGACCTCCGGCTGTCATGCTGGATGATCGGATCGCTGCGGCAGTGCTGCGGGCGATCTGATCATCCAATTAAAGTGCCGCAATGCTGCAGATGCCGTGATCTGTATTGATCACGGCATTGAAGGGGTTAATGGTGGACATCCGCGCGATCGCGCGGATGTCAGCCATTACGGGCGGGTCCCCAGCTGCTGATAGCAGCCAGAACCTGCCGTGTATGACGCGAGCACCCTTCTGATGCTCGCGGTCATACACAGGACGTAAATGTACGTCCTGGTGCGGGAAGTCCTGCCAAACCAGGACGTACATTTACGTCCGTGGTCGTTAAGGGGTTAATTCCATAATAGACATACAGAATAGATAAACAAAAGTTTACAAGATAAATCTAAGACAGACTGATAAACAGTAAACAATAGAGATGGATAGATAGATAGATAGAAAAGATAAATCTAAGAAAGACAAAGACAATAGTGAAATAAATGGATATATTAATTGCTGGTGTCTGTTCTTTGCACTCAGACTTTGTCTCATAATCTCCGAAGGAATTGAGCGCTGATGGTTTTATACACTAGAACTTCCCTGGCTGCTCACATTAATTCAATTTGATAGCGTATGGTGTTCAGTTCTGTAACCATCTCTGACCTGCAGATAATAGATTTATGAGGACATTCCATGTGGAAGTAACATCATGGGTTTAAGAAATACATCATCCTTGCATATCTTGAGAAGTCCGTTGTTCTCCGTGGAATTTTCTGTATACAAGGAACAAAACTGGTATACTTTAAAGAAACTGCCATACATATAGTTTCAGAAAATGAAGACAAGCAATAACCTAAGATGTCAGCAAAGATGGACTAGAAGCCATGTAAGTATAATTTTAGAATTGTCTTGACACTTTATTGTTCATTTTCTGAGAAATATATTTAATAATAAAAACCCAAAAATGCATTTACTTCTAACCACAGCTTTATAGTCTTTTTATCTGTGCTTTGTCTGTAGCCGGCGTCTCACAGTCATGTAGGCTATACTCGTTTACTTCAGATAAAATTTATGTGACACCAGCACCTTAAGGCATTGGTCATTGTGACTGAAAGCAGAAGCTTGTGCTCATAGATTGCGGGATTTTCGATGTTTCCCATAGAGCTCAATTCCCCGGTGGATAGAACAATTTTGTAGAAGATGTATCTTGACTTTGTATTATGAATCATATTTTAAATGTGATGCTGCCTGAGATCTCTTCACCGGTTCAGTGTGCTGCTAAATAACAAGGCTTGTACTTATGCCCAAATGAAAGCAACAACATCTCAGTCTGACTCCAGTTATTACAGTGTGATAATTGTTATATGTCTATCTTATAAAATTCTCTTAAAAATGATCTCACTAGTCAATTGTCTATCTATTTATCTATCTATCTAGACCAGTGCTTCTCAAATAGGGGGGCACGCCCCCAGGGGGGGGGGGGGCGCGAGGCTCCGTAAAGGGGGGCTCATTTGACCTCAGCAAATACTCACTCGCAAGCGGCATCCCACACGGCGTCGGTTGCCTAGCAACTCTACGGCTGGAGAGAGGGAGCAGCGCGGCGCGATCACTGGAGATTGTCCCAGCGCAGCCCCAGTAGCAGCCCGACGCGGAGGACCACGTGACCGCCAACGCATGTGATACATGCAGAGACCCGTGGAGACATACAGGAATCAATACGCCGGTTCCTAGTCCCACTCACAGAGGAGAAAGAGCAGGACGCCGGCATGTCATCAAGGCAGAGTCGCAAAGATACATCCGCAGCATCACCAGGTGGGAAAACAAGAGCTGAAGCACAGAAAGAACAAAGAGCAGGGGTCAAGGAGAGGAGGTAGGACAAACACAAAATCTGATAATAAAACTGAAAAGGGGAAAAGAAATAGTAACCAGGGGATGGAGGAGGAAAAAGTATACGAACTAGAAGACAGTACCCTGGATCAAAAGGAGGAGGAGGAAGGTGCAAAAAGACGCTCTGCAGGTAAAGTTACTAAGCCCTGAAGGTAACCTAGATAAAAAAGGGCATAATAGCAGGAATGCAGGAGTGGAAGGGGTACAAAGCACACCGCAGGAGGATTCCAATAATAAGGGTCAATATCCATTACAGGAGCCGCAAGTAGATACGACCCCCCCCCCCCCATACAATAGACCACCCCCAGGTTAAGCTAATAAAGCTATTCATTGTTGTAAATTGATCCACATTTCTTTCTTTTTTTATTCTCATATACGTTAATAAGGATACAGTGTTATGCAGAGGTGTACTTATAACAATTTTATAGACAAATGATACTATTTACAGTCGAGCGGGGGGCGCAAAATTTTTTCTTCTTCCTAGGGGGGGCATGACAGAAAATTATTGAGAAGCACTGCTCTAGACAAAAACAAAAGCTGAAGTACTCCAAAATTAATGGTGAAGATGAAAAAGTGAGTTTATTCCATCCAAACAAGTGCAACCTTCCGGTCACCCAATGCGGCCATTTTCAAGCATGCTTAAAAATGGTTGCATTGGGCGACCGAAACATCTCACTTGTTCGGATGGAATAAACTCACTTTTTCATCTTTATCACCAATTTTGGAGTTCTGCAGCTTTTGTTTTTGTCTAGAGCCTGTGACCCTGCTGTTATGACTGCTTGCACCTGTACTTCTTTACCTCCAGAAGTGCTGCTCCGTTCCTTTGCTCTATCTATCTGCTCAAAAAAATAAACAACACAATGTAACTCCAAGCCAATCACACTTCTGTGCAATCACACTGTCCACTCAGGAAGTAACACTGATTGACAATTTCACATGCTGTTGTGCAAATGGAACATACAACAGGTGGAAATTATAGGCAATTAGCAAGACACCACCAATAAAGGAGTGGTTCTGCATGTGGTGACCACAGACCACTTCTCAGTTCCTATGCTTCCTGGCTGATGTTTTGATCACTTTTAAATGCTGGCGGTGCTTTCACTCAAGTGGTAGCATGAGACGGAGTCTACAACCCACACAAGTGGCTCAGGTAGTGCAGCTCATCCAGGATGGCACATCAATGCGAGCTGTGGCAAGAAGGTTTGCTATGTCTGTCAGTGTAGTGTCCAGAGCATGGAGGCACTACCAGGAGACAGGCCAGTACATCAGGAGACGTGGAGGAGGCCGTAGGAGGGCAACAACCCAACAGCAGGACCTCCGGCTACCTCCGGCTTTGTGCAAGGAGGAGGAGGAGGAACACTGCCAGAGCCCTACAAAAGGACCTCCAGCAGGCCACAAATGTGCATGTGTCCACTTAGACGGTCAGAAACAGACTCCATGAGGGTGGTATGAGGCCCTGACGTCCACAGGTGGGGGTTGTGCTTACAGCCCAACACTGTGCAGGACATTTGGCATTTGCCAGAGAACACCAAGATTGGCAAATTCGCCACTGGTGCCTTGTGCTCTTCACAGATGAAAGCAGATTCACACTGAGCACATGTGACAGACGTGACAGAGTCTGGAGATGTCATGGAGAACGTTCTGCTGCCTGCAACATCCTCCAGCATGACCGGTTTGGCCGGGGGTCAGAAATGGTGTGGGGTGGCATTTCTTTGGGGGGCCGTACAGCCCTCCATGTGCTTGCCAGAGGTAGCCTGACTGCCATTAGATACCGAGATGAGATCCTCAGACCCCTTGTGAGACCATATGCTGGTGCGGTTGGCGTTGGGTTCCTCCTAATGCAAGACAATGTTAGACCGCATGTGGCTGGAGTGGGTCAGCAGTTCCTGCAAGAGGAAAGCATTGATGCTATTGACTGACCCGCCTCTTCCCCAGACCTGAATCTGATTGAGCACATTTGGGACATCATGTCTCGCTCCATCCACCAAAGCCACGTTGTACCACAGACTGTCCAGGAGTTGGCGGATGCTTTAGTCCAGGTCTAGGAGGACATCTGTCAGGAGACCATCCTCCACCTCATCAGGAGCATGCCCAGCCGTTGTAGGGAGGTCATACGGGCATGTGGAGGCCACACACACTACTGAGCCTCATTTTGACTTGTTTTATGGACATTACATCAAAGTTGGATCAGCCCGTAATGTGGTTTTCCACTTTGATTTTGAGTGAGACTCCATATCCAGACCTCCATGGGTTGATAAATTTGATTTGCATTGATAATTTTTGTGTTATTTTGTTGTCAGCTCATTCAACTATGTAAAGACGAAAGTATTTCATACGATTAGTTCATTCTTTCAGATCTGGGATGTGTTATCTTAGTGTTCCCTTTTAGTTTTTTGAGCAGTGTATCTATCTGTTTACCAACATACTTAAATTTTGTCTAAATTCAAATAGACCTCCCATAATTAACTTTTAATCAAAGAAAATTTTCTTGGATAAGAGCAGGAAAACTCTCCTAATATTCCCCATAAAGGCCTTTTTAGATTGAGTCATCACTTGAATTCCATAGTTATAGTTATTATAGATATGTGGGAAAAAAGTCATTTTTAAGTATGTCATACAATGATCGATCGAGGCGAGCATTATAAACGCTCCCATATACAGATCAAGAATACAACTGGATCATAAAATTTGATGGGATCGCTGCCTTAGTTATTAAAGTGTATGCAAGCAGATGCCCTGTTATGTTGTAAACAATTTTATTGTTGTGGTGAGTGATGGCATATAAATGACAATCTGCTGTCAAGAAGTGAAGGTGAAGAATGGTAGGAGATAGAAGATTCATGATCTTTGGAGATTTATGGTTTTGACAGTGCAACAGCAATGTGTCTGTACTATTAGATCTTCAATACAGTGGGCACATTCACCACATGTTTTATCCAGATAGTATATATAAATCTGTGTTTCTGACTGACTGAGAAGACACACTGAAAGAGGTCCAACACATCACCACATAAGGCTCAAGGGCTCTTTGATAGGTATAATTGCACACACTCGTTTTGTTATATTTGGGCATTTTACTGGTACTTAATGTTTAAGGGGCCTGTCTAGGTAAGGCTTTCTTTACACTGTGTATTATACAGTAGTTTACTTCCAGGGTTTTACTAGGATGGAAACCTCAGATGTACATTTTTTTAGATGTTTTAGCAGATACCATTTAGTGGTGCATAACATCTTGGAGATGTTCCCAGCCCCTTGGTGCAATATTTAGCCCACCCGGCTGGTCCCTGTAGTAGAGCCCCCTTCATAAATAAGCACAGAGCAGTGCATGCACACTCGTGGTCGTAGGCTATACATAATGACGTGCACACAGTGTGTAATCAACCCTTGCTGTAGAGTAGAAGATGAATATTTATGAACAGGGCTGAAATACAGTGACCAGCTGAGTGGGCAATATGGTGCATCCAGTGGGAACGCCCCAAGTGCATCAAGATCTTTATTTGCATGTTCAGATTTATCTATTTTCATTGGCAAATTGCATTAGATTTAGCACCACCTACTCCTGTATAAGCAGATTAGTGCAAGTGATGAAGCTGACAGATTCCCTTTAAAGTACAGTGTGAAAAGAACCTAACAACTTGCTTTTAAGAACATAGGCATCTAATAATTTTCATACTCTCGTGATTAATATTTAACCCATTAAGGTTGCAGCCAATTTTGGAATTAATTACAAAGGTCCGTTTTTCAAATCGGACCCGTCTCAATTAATGTGGCAATTTTGTAATGGTTTAGCCTATGAATGTGATTCTAAGTTTGCTTTGTCGTGACACATTGTATGATTTTGGTTGATATTTGCAGCAATCACTTTTGTGGAAAAAAAAATAATTTAGCATAAATATGGAAAAGTGTTCATTTATTTTGCAATTTGCAATTCTCTACTTTTAAGAAATATAGTCATACCACTTGAATTAGTAAATAAATCACATTTACAATATGTCTACTTAAAGGGGTATTCCAGGATCTTTTTTTATTTGACTATGCTACAGGGGCTGTAAAGTTAGTGTAGTTCATAATATAATATAGTGTCTGTACCTGTGTGTGACGGTTTTCTCACAATTCTTCTGTGTTTATCGCCCCAATATTTATTTTTAACAGCATACAAAATGCTGCGGATTTCCCAGGTTGCAGTGCATCGAGACCTGACATCACTAGTCACGTCATCAAAGGGAATCTATCGTGCTTTAATAAGTGGAGCGACCGCTGTGTGTTGCATTTTGCAACAGCTGAAGGCACCCTGATCAGGAAACACTGGTGTAGGGATCACAGGTGTGTTTCAGTGGGTTTGATGGCTGATGTGTGGGAGGGAGGAAAGTAACCTCATACTTACAAGCATGGAACTATGGGATGTGTAGTTTAGAGAACAAAATTCAACAGGAAATACCCAGTTCTGGCAAGTACGTACTACTAAAATCACCTTATGATGGATAACCCCTTTAATACTGGCATCATTTATTAAATGTCCTTTTACTTTCTTAGTAGGTTTTAGGCTTAGGTAACAAATGTAAAAATTTTTATGAAAACTTGCCTAATCAATATTTTTAAGGAACCAATTTATTTTTAAAATGAATTAAAGAGGCCCGTATGCTAGCAACCCCCATTTTAAAAACTGCACCCCTCAGTGAATTTAAAACATGATTTCGGACTGTTGTTAACCCTTTAGGTGGTTCACAGGAATTAAAGAAAAGTGGAGGTGAAATTTAAAAAGTTTATATTTTTTAACCAACTGAAAATCAATTTTTTCTGTGACACAGTAGTAACAAACATTCTACTTAATATTTACTTGGAGTATAGTGGGCTTTTGAGCCCCACAGATGTTTAACAGATTTATTAAATTTAGTCCATAAAAATGAAAAGTAAAAATACTGCTTCTCCATTCACAAAGGATGTGATAATTCGGGGCCACATTAGTCAGATCCGGCCAATCACTTATCATCCTGTGTATATTCCATAAACTGTAATCCTCGGACAACCCTGTGAAAAATCCTTATTGTGTAGCTATATACTAACAGCCGTAATTTTTTTTTTTTCAGCTTAGTGAGGTGCTTGGTTTTTGCAAGATGAGTTGTAGTTTTTATTGGTAACATTTTAGGGTTCATAAGACACTTTGATAATTTTTCTAAAAAAATTTTTTTGCAGAGATAAGAGAAAAAAAATGAACTCTAATTTTTTATGGCATTTTCTCTATTCTGTGGGTTGGTACAATTACATACCCAATTTATAGTTTTTTTTGTCTTACTCTTTTTTCAGAATAAAATAACACAAAAAACTTTTGTTTTTGTGCTGTCATATTCTTTTTTTTTTTTTTTGCCTAATGATGTTGTATGGGGTTTTTTTTTTTTTTTTTGTGCAGGGTGAGCTGTAGTTTTTACTGTTACCATTTTTCTGGTAGATGCCAATTTTTGATTATTTTCTTTTTTGGACGCAAGGTTACAAAAATCATCAGTTTTGGCAAGGAATTTGCCCATTTCGTTACGAACACAGTGATACCTATTATAAATGTGTTTTTTTTTTTTTTATTGGCAGGGGATAGAAGATTAAATACCTTGTTTACTGAGTAACATGCAACCAATTTATAACTTATTTAAAATGTGTTATTCTGGATTTGTTTTGTTGTTTTTTTGTCTTTTACTATTCAAATAAACTACAATTAAAATTATAAACTGACTGTTTCTTTGTCAGTGGGCAAACTTACAAAATGATCTTGGGATTAAATACTTTTTTCCTCCTCTGTACATCATAGGGGGAGGAGTTAAGGAAATGCAATAGTGATAACATTTGGATTGGAGAGTTAGACTAAAAAGCAGAGAAACAGAAGGTGCAACTTTGATTGTATACGGCAAAAATCTTATATGTCGCAATGTAGTTTTTTTTATGTAAGTCAACTGAACCTATGGCATACAGCAGCATGTGTTTTTAGAAGTTGTCTTAATGCACACATTTTAACCTTTTAAAGAGAATAAAATGCTTACGTTAGATGTAAGCACGAATACAGTGTAAACCCAAAATGACAGCAATAATATTGACATAAATAAGCATTCACACCTCTATTGGGGAATATAATTTTTTTTTTTAATGTTTTTTAAGACTGACTGTAGGACCTGTGTTTAGATTATATGTTCCCCATATTTGAGTTAGATTTTGCATTAATATTGCGTTTACATTCAGAAAACACTTAATTGATCCCTGGAATTGACACGATTCCTGCCAAGTGCAGTATATTTTATCTCATCGTACTTTCTGTATTTGTAATTGTTTGTTCCCATTAGTGCAGTGTAATTTCATAACTTCATGAATTATACATGATGGCACTTTAGAAGCAAGCCCTGCATGTAAGTGCCAATGCATTCTGCAGAAAGACATTTATCAAGGTACCAAATGTTGCCAGAGACTTTCCAGTAAGATCCTGTGTTCTGGGTTTAAAGCAGCATAATCCAGGTATGGCACAGGATTCTTTTACTTCTTTGTTTCTTGACAGTCAGTTTTTTGTATGAACAAAAGGAAGCTGTTTGCTTACTGTTGCTGAGTTTGTAACTAAGCAACTTGGCCTATAATGGGCAAATGCTTGGCTCAGATGTGATTAGGAACATATGTAGTCACTTCCGATGGCGCACTAGACTAATGATAACAGTATGAATTCATTTCACTGGACTCCTCAAAGTTAATTTCTTCAATAAATATTTCTCTGACCTGCAGGAAGTATAGTCATCATCAATAAGCTTGTGATATAGTAAGGCTCTTCTGTCATACAGCATAGCAGTTTGTCTTCATATATGTGGCAATGTACTGTACTAATGTAGACTTCATGGACTCCTCAAGATGGGTCTAGAAAGAGGATAGAGGAGGGACACGTGATTTATGATCAGCATGTAGCAAATAACCAATTTCTACAGAAGTATCTGATATTTACTGATAAATGACCTAAGAATTTACCTAACAGGCCTAAGTTAGAACAGGTTTTAAGCTTCTGAATAAAAAAAAAAAAAAAAAAAAAAAAAACATTTTTATCGACTAAAAGCAATTTTAGCATTTTAAAATGGTGATACACTGAAATCCAACTTCATCAGCTTAATGTTTGTGTTTTCGTTTTTTCCTCTTAAAATACATAACTTTTTATTTTTCCATCCACAGACCCATATGGGGCTTGTTTTTTGCGTGACCAGTTGTACTTTGTAATGACACCTTTTATTTTACTATAAAATGTACAACGCAACCAAAAAACATGATTTGTGTGGGGAATTTAAAAAGAAAAATGCAATTTTTCTACTTTTGGAGGGTTTTGTTTTTACACAGTGCACTTTATGGTAAAAATGACATGTTCTATTTATTCTGAGGGTCAATATGATTAAAATGATACCCATGTTACCATGCTTTTCTACCATTGTACTACTATAAAAAAAGTTCTAACTTTTTAAACAAAATTAGTATGTTTTAAGTCACCCTATTCTGACCTCTCTAACTCTTTCATTTTTCTTTATACGGGGCTGTATGAGGGCTTTTTCTGTGGCTTTCATCGCTACCACATTTGTGTATATGTGACTTTTTGATCACTTTTTATTTCATTTTTCTGGGATGTGATGTGGCCAAACGTTATCCACTATTCACTGGGTAAGGGATTACTAGCTGATCGAGAAGAGTCCAACCTCTAGCCCACTTGGCCCACTCCTGCCTCCCCCCACTCCGCTATCTTGAGAATTGGGACTCCACTCTCCCATTAGATTGTGCGTCACAACACCCAATTTCCTGGGTGGAGCTGTAAAGTGTTATTCATCTCCTGTGACCTGCTGTTGTTTGTAGTCCATAACTTTCAGTATCATAGAAAATAAAATCCATTGATGTAGCATTCAAATCTGTGAGTTGAGTGATTTTAAAATAGACCATTGCCAGGCTGCATTAGTTGGGAACTATTGGTTGTGATTGTGGCTCGGTACATGAATAGGATGTAACATGTATATTACACACTATGGTAGATACTTACTACAAGTTGCAGAGGTATAGTCAAAGATTTCATGTTCTAAATGTCATACGAAAGGTTAATGCTGTTGAGAAATGACAAAATGTTTATGGGTTTTAAAGTTAAACTACTGTATGACTATTTAGATTTTTCATTGTCTCTGCTTTTGCAAGTAAATGTCAAATGTGAACATTTGAGTTCAAGAAACATTTTAGCACAAATCATGCTGACTGCTGTAGGGTAACGTGTGCTCACTTGGCTAAATGAATCTCTGTAGTCCCTATCATGGGCTGATGCTTAGACATTTATTGACATCTTATACATTTCACCAAAATCAGAAGTGCCAACAATGCATTATGGAGTAAATAAAAACAATAACTTTGACTTGGTCTACAATGACTCATAGTGGTGATAATAGACATTAGGTTTTAGTGAGGCCCGTCAGCAATCTCACATCTCCATGGTCTGACATACATTGATCATATATGTTTATGGAAGGGTTAGCTGTTGACAGCAATCTTATATGAATGGTCAGCTGTTTGGAGGTGAAGGGTGAGCTACTCAGCAGCAACCCATCATAGTTCACAAGAGAAGGTTATACACTGTTGAGTGTAAATATTATGGATTCATTGATCAGATCATGTTTGACACTTTGTGTTAACTTTTACAGGGCCGCTCAAAAATTAAATCTGTCATCCAAAAAGAAGAAGCAGAGGACAACGCCTTCCATAGTGTCAGAGCCCCCACTTTTCTCAACCAGCTTTTGTGGAATTCTGCAGACTTCTCCTCCACCTGCACCACCATGTCTCCTAAGAGCTGTCAACAAAGTGAAGGACACTCCTGGACTAGGAAAGGTAAGAAAGAACTCTGTTTTATGTACCTTCTTAAAGGGGTACTCCACAGGCCAGCGTTCGGAACTAAATGTTCCGAATGCTGTTGTCGCTCTGCAGGGGGTCGACCATGCCCCTTGTGATGTCACGGCCATGCCCCCTCAATGCAAGTCTATGGGAGGGGGCCACGCCCCCATCCCATAGACTTGCATTAAGGGGGCATGAACGTGACGTCACGAGGGGCGTGGCTGCCCCCCGCAGCGCTAAAACGGCGTTCGGAACATTTCGTTCCGGACGCTTACCTGTGGAGTACCCCTTTAACTGTTGCTTCTGTACTTTACTTCACTGGAACACTAATGTTGGTATTACGTGGGCAGACTGCTGGCTGATACGAGCACTGATCTATTCGTAGCCTATGACACAGCTCCACTATCTTGGATGCAGAGTTGCATAACCTATCGCTGAATCCTTTTTGCAACCCTTTACTTACATCTTTCATCAGCTGGACATCCCTATTACACTGAAAGGTGTGTGGCAAAGAACAAGAATTTTTTTAGTCTGCCAAATCTATCGACAAATGAGGGCCCCAGAAGTTCTCAAGTACTTTTAAGAGGCTTCTCCAAATGCATTTAACCTTTAATTAGATTATAGCTGCCGCAGCCGCCCAGAGGTAATTTATTATTACAGGGAACTATTCAAATCAATTGGTAACTATATAATAATACATGGTCACTGTGGATATTTCTCCTCTAGCTTTTTGAGTTTTCTCCTTCACTTTGCTGCTATTCCTGTGAAACACCTAAAGGGTTAACACGCTTACTGAATGTCATTTTGAATACTTTGAGGGGTGCAGTTTTTATAATTGAGTCATTTATGGGGTATTTCTAACCAGAAGACCCTTCAAATCCACTTCAAACCTGGTCCCTGAAAAATTCCGATTTTGAAAATTTTGCGAAAAATTGGAAAATTGCTGCTGAACTTTGAAGCCCTCTGATGTTTTCCAAAAGTTAAAACATGTCAACTTTATGATGGAAACAGAAAGTAGACATATTGTATATGTGAATCAATATATAATTTATTTGGAATGTCTATTTTCCTTATAAGCAGAGAGCTTCAAAGTTAGAAAAATGCAAAATTTTCAAATTTTTCATGACACTTTTGAATTTTTCACCAAGAAATGATGCAAGTATCGATGAAAATTTACCACTAACATAAAGTAGAATATGTCACGAAAAAACGATCTCGGAATCAAATTTATATGTAAAAGCATCCCAGAGTTATTAATGCTTAAAGTGACAGTGGTCAGATTTGCAAAAAATGCTCCCGTCCTTAGGGTCATAATGGGCTCCGTCCCCAAGGGGTTAAAAGGGTAGCTACAAAATGGAATTATTTTGTGATGGCTTTATATTACGTTCATCTAGCAGTCCTACCTGGTTATTGTTCCCGTAAGACTGTACTATCAGAACCTTCCTGCATTTTACAGCTGAGCAAGTTCTATACTATTGACTTTAAAAGGACCATAATATATCTGTCCCTCATTTGGCTTGTGTGCTAATACTATGTTCTAATATATCATTGGGTGGCCATGTCAAATAGCATTCATTGTCCTGTACTTAGACTCACAAATCCTATCGAATGATTCTTGCTGATCTAGTAAAAGGGATTTACATTTTTCTTCTATGTAAGTATAAATCTATATGGTCTGTTTCAACAAGTGAATTGTGTTCCACTTGATTTCCCATAAAGTGTGATCCAGGGTTCGTGATGTGACATTTTTTGCAAACACCTGGAATAATAATCAGCTGCCTATTCAGCTTGGTTATTTACGTTGTCTCGCTGTAAGGCCTCAAACGTTAACGCCCGCTTAAGTTATTGTTACCCTTGGCACATAGTTATCACGGATAACAGATAAAGGATTTAACACATGAGTAAGTATAAAAAAATCTCAGTCATATAATTTATCCAAGTAAATGGTGATTAATAATTATCCAAGACTCTTGGCGGTGACTGCCTGACACATTTTTAGATTCAAATGTTATAAAATAAATGAGTAAGTAAATAGTAAAATGAAATTGCTTGATGGTTATCACTAGATAAATATAGGCTGATTTATGTGACCTATAGTGAATACCATAAGTATAAGTTTATAATGTGCTGGTTTAGACCATGTTACATCCCCTGCATCTGACTACAGATCTAGGTCTTACATTTGTAATAATTAAAGGGGTTCTAAGCTGAGTAGTCACAAATATTAACAATGGTAAAAAGACCATGGGGGGGAAGTTATCAAACCTCTGCCTCAGTTTTTTTGGCATGAGTAAGTAATTTTTTGCAATTTTTCCATGTTAATGAAGATTTCTGTACATAAATTTAAAGGGGTACTCTGCCCCTAGACATCTTATCCCCTATCCAAAAGATAGGGGATAAGATGTCTGTTACGCCTAGCGCTCCGGGTCCCCGCTCCTCCCCGGAGCGCTCACGGCGCCTTTCTCCCTGCAGCGCCCCGGTCAGTCCCGCTGACCGGGAGCGCTGCACTGTCTTGGCCGTTGGGGATGCGATTCGCACAGCGGGACGCGCCCGCTCGCGAATCGCATCCCAGGTCACTTACCCGTCCCGGTCCCCTGCTGTCATGTGCTGGCACGCGCGGCTCCGCTCTCTAGGGCGCGCGCGCGCCAGCTCTCTGAGACTTAAAGGGCCAGTGCACCAATGATTGGTGCCTGGCCCAATTAGCTTAATTGGTTCCCACCTGTTCCCTGGCTATATCTAGTCTCCTCCCTTGCACTCCCTTGCCGGATCTTGTTGCCTTGTGCCAGTGAAAGCGTTTAGTGTGTCCAAAGCCTGTGTACCTGAACTTCTGCTACCCATCCTGACTACGAACCTTGCCGCCTGCCCCCGACCTTCTGCTACGTCTGACCTTGCCTCTGCCTAGTCCTTCTGTCCCACGCCTTCTCAGCAGTCAGCGAGGTAGAGCCGTTGCTAGTGGATACGACCTGGTTGCTACTGCCGCAGCAAGACCATCCCGCTTTGCGGCGGGCTCTGGTGAAAACCAGTAGCCTCTTAGAACCGGTCCACTAGCACGGTCCACGCCAATCCCTCGCTGACATAGAGGATCCACTACCTGGAAGCCGAATCGTGACAGTAGATCCGGCCATGGATCCCGCTGAGGTGCCGCTGCCAAGTCTCGCTGATCTTACCACGGTGGTCGCTCAGCAATCGCAGCAGATTGCCCAACAAGGACAGCAGCTGTCGCAGTTGACCGCCACGTTACAGCAACTTCTGCCTCTGCTACAGCAGCAACCATCTCCTCCGCCAGCTCCTGCACCTCCTCCGCAGCGAGTGGCCGCTCCTAGCCTCCGCTTGTCCCTGCCGGACAAATTTGATGGGGACTCCAGACTCTGCCGTGGATTTTTGTCTCAGTGTTCCCTGCATATGGAGATGATGTCGGACTTGTTTCCTTCAGAACGGTCTAAGGTGGCGTTCGTAGTAAGCCTTCTCTCAGGAAAGGCCTTGTCTTGGGCCACACCGCTCTGGGACCGCAATGATCCTGCCACAGCCACAGTCCAGGCCTTCTTCACTGAACTCCGGAGTGTCTTCGAGGAGCCAGCCCGAGCTTCTTCTGCCGAGACTGCCCTGTTGAACCTGGTCCAGGGTAATTCTTCCGTTGGCGAGTATGCCGTACAATTCCGTACTCTTGCTTCAGAATTATCCTGGAATAACGAGGCTCTCTGCGCGACCTTTAAAAAAGGCCTATCCAGTCGCATCAAGGATGTGCTGGCCGCACGAGAGATTCCTGCCAATCTGCAAGAACTCATCCATCTAGCTACCCGCATTGACATGCGTTTTTCTGAGCGACACCAAGAGCTCCGCCAGGAAAAAGACTTAGATCTCTGGGCACCTCTCCCACAGTATCCGTTGCAATCTACGCCTGGGCCTCCCGCCGAGGAGGCCATGCAAGTGGATAAGTCTCGCCTGACCCAGGAAGAGAGGAATCGCCGTAGGGAAGAAAATCTCTGTCTTTACTGTGCCAGTACCGAGCATTTCTTGGTGGATTGCCCTATCCGTCCTCCACGCCTGGGAAACGCACGCACGCACCCAGCTCACGTGGGTGTGGCGTCTCTTGGTTCCAAGTCTGCTCATCCACGTCTCACGGTACCCGTGCGGATTTCTTCTTCAGCCAACTCCTCCCTCTCAGCCGTGGCCTGCTTGGACTCCGGTGCCTCTGGAAATTTTATTTTGGAGTCGTTTGTTAATAAATTCAGCATCCCGGTGACCCGTCTCGTCAAGCCACTCTACATTTCCGCGGTCAACGGAGCCAGATTGGACTGCACCGTGCGTTACCGCACAGAGCCCCTCCTCATGTCTGTTGGACCCCACCTTGAGAGGATTGAGTTCTTCATTCTCCCCAACTGTACCTCTGAGGTCCTCCTCGGTCTGCCTTGGCTCCGGCTTCATTCCCCCACCATTGATTGGACCACCGGGGAGATCAGGAACTGGGACTCTGCCTGCCACAGGAAGTGCCTCTCCCCCCCTCCCAGTCCCGTCAGGCAAGCCTCTGTGCCTCCCCATGGTCCCCGTCCTGGTGTCACACTGCTCCGTGCCAGGCCTCGCCCTCTGCCCTCCCTCCCCATTCCCACTCCCGCTGTACTGCCTGCCGTTGAGGAAACCCTCCATTCTTTCCAGGTGTCCTCATCCCAGGGGAGGCAGTTACCGGACAAAGAGAAGGGGAGACCTAAGGGGGGGGGTACTGTTACGCCTAGCGCTCCGGGTCCCCGCTCCTCCCCGGAGCGCTCACGGCGCCTTTCTCCCTGCAGCGCCCCGGTCAGTCCCGCTGACCGGGAGCGCTGCACTGTCTTGGCCGTTGGGGATGCGATTCGCACAGCGGGACGCGCCCGCTCGCGAATCGCATCCCAGGTCACTTACCCGTCCCGGTCCCCTGCTGTCATGTGCTGGCGCGCGCGGCTCCGCTCTCTAGGGCGCGCGCGCGCCAGCTCTCTGAGACTTAAAGGGCCAGTGCACCAATGATTGGTGCCTGGCCCAATTAGCTTAATTGGTTCCCACCTGTTCCCTGGCTATATCTAGTCTCCTCCCTTGCACTCCCTTGCCGGATCTTGTTGCCTTGTGCCAGTGAAAGCGTTTAGTGTGTCCAAAGCCTGTGTACCTGAACTTCTGCTACCCATCCTGACTACGAACCTTGCCGCCTGCCCCCGACCTTCTGCTACGTCTGACCTTGCCTCTGCCTAGTCCTTCTGTCCCACGCCTTCTCAGCAGTCAGCGAGGTAGAGCCGTTGCTAGTGGATACGACCTGGTTGCTACTGCCGCAGCAAGACCATCCCGCTTTGCGGCGGGCTCTGGTGAAAACCAGTAGCCTCTTAGAACCGGTCCACTAGCACGGTCCACGCCAATCCCTCGCTGACATAGAGGATCCACTACCTGGAAGCCGAATCGTGACAATGTCAGATCGCCAGGGTCCCGCCGCTGGGGACCCCCGGAATATAGCAAGCAGCACCCACCTGTAACTGCTTCCGGAAGCGCTGGAGGATCTCAGGCTAATGCCGCCCGACCACGGGGATGGAAGATCGTGACATCATGACTCCGCCCCCGTGCGATGTCACATCTCGCACCCTCATTACAAGTTTATGGGAGGGGGCGTGGTGGCCGTCACGCCCCCTCCCATAAACTTGCAATGAGGGTGCGAGACGTGACGTCACACGGGGGCGGAGTCATGATGTCACGATCTTCCGTCCCCGTGGTCAGAGTACCCCTATAAATAGAAGCACCTGTGAGGTGGTGCTGCCAGTACCTGAAGAACCAAGAAAAAACAAACCGCAGCTTAGCCACATTGACACACTTGACTGGAATTACTCTATGTTTTCAGTATTATTGGTTATTCTTCTTTCTTCTAGCTGTACCATTGCTCTCCTTTAAAAGGGGGTAACTGAGATAAATTGCCCGATCTGGGTTTTTTAAAGCTGGACATAATGCATCATTGTGTAAGATATTCCCACTCTGACTAATGATCCAGTGCAAAATATTGATTAAACCACAGGTCATATTCCTCCACTCCCCTATTTCGTTTTATTACCTTATCCTTTCTTTTCTTCTATTATCAATGCATGTTTTTATGGCTTAAAATCATCAAGCCATTGAGAATGGCTTTCAGTGCCGCAGTCAATTGATTTCTAGTCAACCTTGTTGAGGCACACTGGCTCAGGTGCTGCCAATTCCCACCAGAGAATGCTAACCAATTACCTTCTGCTATAATATAGCCTGGACTGCCCAGCCATGCATAACATTTTACTAGAAGATGCCTCAACACTAGCTGAGTGATGGAATGAGGCTGCCATGGGGAATAGGATTACAGGTTATATTGTGAGGTTTTTTCCTGCTACAACATACATCTCATTATTTAAACTGGTCAAATCAAAGATGGTCATTTAGTGGACAATAGACATAGATTTCTATGTGCAATCCAAGGCAATGCAGCAATGTAAAAATATTTCTAAATATATGAAACATCAGATACCCAAGCAATATTTTCAAGAAGGTTAAGAGCACTGCATGTGTTATGTTCATATATATGTTCTGATATATACATAATTATTCATTTTAAAGGGTTTTGGGGGAGCTTATACATTTGTGGCCTATCCTAAGAATAGATCATTAATGTTTGATTGGTGGAGATGCTACCCAATAGATTCCCCAATTCCTCTCTGATAAGAATGTAGTTAGTGGGACTGACCTCCAATAATATATTAACAATAATAATCATTATTATTATTAGTGCCAAAATTCTGCAGCACTTTTGAGTTCTGAGGGTACATATACAGATGAGTTTTGAGGGTAGATATACAGATGATAATCCAACTACCGTAATTATCAAATCAGAAAAGAGGAATGTGTTAAGATAAAAGGCAGAAAGGGCCTTATCAATTATTTCTACAGTTATTGTCACAGCAGTCCAGCCATCTTTTATAATAGGGTAGTGCCAGTAAAGGTGGGTGAACAGTCATCAACCAATTATTTTGTCTTCAGGTGCAAGTGCATGAATGGGAAGCATTGCTTAATGAAAGTGTATAGGTGTGTGTGTAGGGAACAGTAATAGTAGGGGACACCAACCAAATAGTAGGGCTTACCAAGCTGCAATACCAGGATGAGCTACTGTACCTGGACAAACAATGGTTGACGGGGTTAGACCCCCATTTTTAAACACTGATAGCCTATTTTAAAAGGGTTAACCAGCATTATAAGATGATATGCCCAGGTTGTCGGATAAAAAAAAGTCTCACCCCTCTCTTGTTCACCACAGCCTCTGTTATCACTGCACCCAGTCTCTGACACACTTTACTTTCTGGCGCCTCAGGCAATACGTTACATTGCTGCTCAGCAAATCAGTGGACTGAGTGGTGGCCTGTCTAAGCTAGTAATTGTGTGAGTGGCAATGTGACATATTGTCTGCAACTCTAGTGACCAGGTACCGCATATATAATCAGACAGCCTTGACATGTCTTAAAAAAAAATTGGTGGATAACTCCTTTAAGGAAAGGCCATTAGTGTTAAGGTACGAGCATGTGGAAAGTGGTTCCTCTGGATATGTGATTAATATTTCATTATATTGCAACGCATTTCGATCCTGAACTGGGATCTTCATCAGGCTTGGCACGATGCCTGATGAAGATCCCAGTTCCGGATTGAAAAGCGTTGCAATATAATAAAATATTAATACAGCAAAGGTAGAAATAGGTTGATCACGCACCAGGTTTGCAGTATAAAAGCTTTCTTTATTATCTTCGGTGCATTAACAGGGAGTATAATCGGACGGTCTTCCAGGGACGCAGCTAGTGAGCTGGGTTACAGCTGTTGCTCGTGTGTCTGCCTATTATTTACACATCCACTGGGAGAAGCACCTTCATTCAAAGGAACCACTTTCCACATGCTCGTATCATTTCCCTACCGGATTTACTGACGTCACCCCCGGGAGTTCCTTGTGGCAGCTTTCCCGCATCTTTCTCTCCAGACGCTACTGTAGGTGTTGTGCCCTGAGCCTAGGGGTAAGGACCCTACATTTTTCTAGGCTATTTTACATCCATAACAGTCTTCACTAGGGGCGCACCCCATGTTGTTTTGTCTTACTCCATTTATTACCGTTAAGGTAGCCAGATTCAATAGCTGTCAGGCGGATATTACATTAGCTGACAGCTATCATTCCTAGTCATCCCATACACATGAATGTTTACATTGCCAAATGTTCATGTGTTATCCATTGGTAGAGCAGTGGTAAGATGCTGCCAAACACTTCTGGCAACTGGTTATCTCCAAAGAACAAAAGGGTTGAGCAGTTGAAATCCTACATGCCCGACGCTTCTCTCCCCAACATCATCTTTCATAAGGAAGAGTCTCTAAAAGAGAAAATCTATTCCTACAGCAGCCTTTCTTTCCTTTTGCATTATGTGTCACTCCTTCTGTTGTGAGACACAAGTTATCTGCCCCTTACAAGATTATTCTAGTGAATAAACAGTAGTTATACAGTATAAAGTGTACACTTTGCATGTTCTGCGGGTCGGTGTGGTCACATTTTTCTAAACATTTAGCATTTTCCAGTTAACATGCTCATGAATTCCATTTTGAAGCTTTAGATTTACATTGTTCACATCTTCAGAGGGCTATGGAAATACTGATCAGTCTGCCTTTTGCATATGAATGGTTTATTAGCCATCTGTAAAAGCAGATTGATATAGTCAGTAAAACTTTATGGGCTGCAACTGACCAGAGGAAAAGCAGTCATCTTGATAATTTGTGGAGATGATTTTGTAAAGCAGATGTGCCGCATGTATTTATGAGGAGGTTGTACTCAGCATGATAACACTGTACTTTTGTCTTTACTTTTCTCTACTTCCCAGAAGGAGTGGAGGAATACAATGTCATCTTGAGGGCCGCACATTCTTTCCTAGTTAAATAATGTCAAGCACAGACCACTAAATGTAATCTACATCAGGTTTTGCCCACGGCAAGTTAATGACAGGTTTTTAGATATGTCATGAGCTGTCTATCATCTTCACTAATAACTTCAGAGTCAATCACATCTCATTAATAATGAATAGGAAGCAATAAAATGTAATTGGTCTTTTATAATTAGAGATAGTGCAGAGACTGAATTTTAAAGGGGTATTCCGGCCTTAGACATCTTATCCCCTATCCAAAACGGGGGGGGGGGGGGGAGGGTCACAGAATGTGCAGCTCCCAGCATTCTGTGCTGCATGGAGATCCTTTGGATGGAGGATAAGTTGTCTAAAGCCATAATACCTCTTAAGGGTACATTCACATGTACAGGATCCTGTGCCGATTTCATGCGCAGGATTTCCTGCTGCAGATTTCAATGTATTCTAAATGACTGAGCACAGCTTTTAATCTGCAGTTACAAATCCTGCACATCAAATCTGCGCAGTACATTCACGTGAGTGGATCCTCAGCGTATTTTATGCTGCAGATCCGCCGTTGAAGGACCACTGTATGGTGCCTTTACATGTGCCTGCACGGAGTGGCAATACGCTGCTACGAGCAGACACACCGCGATGTGCAAGTCGCCTTGCGCATGCGCAGTATACTCGCACAACATGGCAGCTCTTGGCCTAGCTCATAGAACAGGGGGAACAGCCGTGATTTCTGCGAGTACACCGTGCATGCACAGTGCATCGCTTCAGTGTGTCTGCTCGTAGTGGGGTATTGCCGCTCCAAGCTGGCATATGTAAAGGCACCATACAACGTTCCTTCAGCGGCGGGTCCACAGCGTAAAATATGTTAGGGATCCGCTCGTGTGAATGTACCCTTAGGGAAGCAAAATCAACTGCGTATTTTGCTACCCATTGACTTCAATGGGAAATAAAATACGCAACAGCAAATACACAGCAAAGTACGGCACGTGGGAATGTACCCTTATATTGGAACTCCATTTATAGCAGTTCTTTGCAAGTCAGATTGCTGTATTAAGAAATGGAAGGTGATGTCCATGAATTCCACAGCTGGATTTACATTCAATCAGTGACAAGAAATATATTAATATTTGTTGGAATATGCAGAAAAACATTAAGAATGTATGTAAATAACATTTACTCATTGAAAGAAATACTCTCAAAATTAGAAGCAAAACATTGTATACTATAATATCCATCTATTCTGGAAAGGCAAATAGAAATTTCTAACAAATAATAACAGAGTTTAATAGCTCCATAATAGGGTGTATAACGGGGCCTGAGAAATTATTTGAGAACCTAGGAGTTTGCAAAAAAAGTTAGGAGCCGTGATGCTGCACATTACACATCGTAAAATGTTAAGTCATGCAATGTAAAGTCAGCAACCTAGGCGTTCACGCTCTGTACTTCTGCACCGACCAAAGACAGAAAGTGGGATAAGTGCAGGAACAGAGGTGGAGGTAAGTAAAGCAATTAAAAAAAAGAAAAAGATGGACAACTCATATTGGAAAGGGCTTACAAAAACCTAGGCACCACCATGGATTTGTCAAGTCCTGGTGTGTAGGGTGTGAGCGTGAGATGAAATGTGTATACCTAGGCCAATCAGCCAAAAATAACATTAAAGGTGCTCTGACACGTGGGTGCTCTGTATCAGCCACAGCTGTTGTGTGCATTTCTAAATTGCAGGTGGCATCTGGACCTGCAGCTTTTAACAGTGGCAAGTCCAGGTGCCACCCGCAAATAGAGGGGCATCACAAGCGCTAGATCCTAGCTGTGGACAGCACCTGGATTTGCCACGGTGTAATGTATTGAAAGCAGGAAACATGGATACTTTTTACAAGGGCTAAATTGTAACAGTTAGATGACTGTTTGAGAGCATCTCCTAACAGCATTTCTTGTGGGGGTTTCTGGTATGAATTAGTACCTTCCAATAAGTAGTCCAAGGGAGGACAACCAGTGAACAAACATAAGTGGAGGTTACTTTTATATGTATCACCTACATTAATTAACATTATTGCAATGGCAGAATATCTCAAGGTGTTGACTTGATCTTCATATTCCTTAGCGTATGATCCATTTTGTGGGATATGCACGAAAAACTATTTTGATCCATGGGGCATCACATAACACCATCAGGACAGTGGACAGATATGACAGGACACCATCAGTGGGTCAGAGCTGTTTTTGTGACACCACAGGGACCTACACAATATAAGACACATGTTTTAATATTATGGTTGATAGGTAACCCATCAGGCAGGCCATGTCTGAAGTATTATAGCCCTTCAGTAACTTATCAGTTATTACAGTATGGATCTGACCCCATCATATATTTGTCACTGGGAATTGTATAGACTCATGAATCAATGCATAAAGCATAAATATCTGGTTGGCACTGTCCTGCAGCCCGTACCAACCACCTTTAAAGAAGCCTTTCCCAAATGGTGGTGTTCTCATTTTTCACATAAGCAGAGAGTGCACTCATTCAATCGTATCATCTGAATTAACTGTTCGGCTTACAGCTCCTGCCTCATGGATTATTATCCTTTGATCCATGAACAAGTTAATTTACCTTAATAATGTAATCACCTTCTGAAGAAAGTCAAAGTAAATGAGATCAAATGCTTAGAACATGATATTGTTTACTTCACTAGGTAGGGTTCCGGGATCAAAATGGGTTTTTGTTATATATGCTGCTAATAAAGCTTATTTACATTACTTTACTAAAATATTGTTTACTAATGTCATAAGATTACCCGCAGTCCTATGTAAAATCACTGATAACACAGATCATTTTATGTCAATGAATTTTGCTAAATTACAAACTTCACATTGTTTAATGTGCCTGAACATTTTAAGTAAATAAGGTATATATTCCAATACTCCTTAATGTAGCAGACAATTGGACAAGGCCATCAGTTCATAGGTCAAACAATAATGACACCTACTGGTCATCTTTGAGGCTTACATCTAGCAGTAACCCAAGAATGATGTGTAATGGGTGGCAGGCAGTTCATATACTTGACTTGTATTCCATTACATCAGGCAGATCATTTTAATGTATACAGTCATGGCCGTAAATGTTGGCACCCCTGAAATTTTTCTAGAAAATGAAGTATTTCTCACAGAAAAGGATTGCAATAACACATGTTTTGCTATACACATGTTTATTCCCTGTGTGTGTGTATTGGAACTAAACCAAAAAAGGGAGGAATAAAAGCAAATTGGACATAATGTCACACCAAACTCCAAAAATGGTCTGGACAAAATTATTCGCACCCTTAACTTAATTTTTGGTTGCACACCCTTTGGAAAAAAAATAACTGAAATCAGTCGCTTCCTATAACCATCAATAAGCTTCTTACACCTCTTATTTCACCGCTTCTTTTTTTTCTCCCTTCTGCCATGGGGTGGGATAGGGGGTGGGTGTAGTGGGTGGGGTGATTATATATATATATACTTGTAAGGAGAGGTGCTCTGTCCGACCGAAGCCAGTAGCAATTACAAGATGGATAGGTACTATATCCTTTTCTCTTTTCCTCCTCTCCTCCTTTGTTTGTTTTTCTTTATGGTTTTTTTCCTCATTTTGGCTCTCCTCCCTCGTTCCTCTTTTTTTCAAATTTGGAATGAAAATGGAGTGATCGAGAGCTTTTGTATTTGGATCAAGCAAAGGAATTGAATGTGAGTAGTCTCCCCTATATGATAAATTATTAAAATGAAAAAAGAAGGGCAAAATATCCTTTTAAAGGTCCTCCCCGAAATTGTTGATCCTAGGGGGTGCATAATAAACGCATCAGCAGTGGAACACATGTAGTCAGGGAGGAGTGAGGTGTGAAGGCGCAGCGCTCTTCACTGGCAAGGGGAGGAAATTTGTAAATACTAAACTAATAGGGAATGAGGAAGTTGGAAAAAAAAAGGGAAAAAAAAGAAGAAGAAAGGAAAAAAATATATATATATAATAAGGGGATCGAAGGATGAAATGTAGAGATAGTAGAGATAGTGAGGAAGGAGGTGAGAGGGAGGAAATGAGTGGTGCCTTTGGGTCTGGATTGAAAGGTGGATTCTGAGAGCAATGTTAAGATCTCTCCACAGGTGTTTAATGGGATTTAGATCTAGACTTATTGCTGCCACTTCAGAACACTCCAGCTCTTTGTTGCCATCCATTTCTGGGTGCTTCTTGACGTATGTTTGGAGTCACTGTCCTCCTGGAAGACCCAAGATCTCGGACGCAAACCCAGCTTTCTGACACTGGGCTGTACAGTGCGACCCAAAATCCATTGGTAATCCTCAGCAAAACAACCTCAAAACATAATTGAACCTCCACCATATTTCACTGTAGGTACTGTGTTCTTTTCTTTGCAGGCCTCATTCCATTTTCGGTAAACAGTAGAATGATGTGCTTTACCAAAAAGCTCTATCTTGGTCTCATCTGTCCACAAGACGTTTTCCCAGAAGGATTTTGGCTTACTCAAGTTCATTTTGGCAAAATGTAGTCTTGCTTTTTTATGTCTCTGTGTCAGCAGTGGGGTCTTCCTGGGTCTCCTGCCTGGGTTGCAAACTTCTTGATAATGTTGCGCACTGTGGACAAAGGCAAATCTAGATCTCTGAAGATGGAATTGTAACCTTGAGATTGTTGATATTTTTCCACAATTTTGGTTCTTACGTCCTCAGACAGTTCTCTTCTCCTCTTTCTGTTGTCCATGCTTAGTGTGGCACACACAGACACACAATGCAAAAACTAAGTGAACTTCTCTCCTTTTTATCTGCTTTCAGGTCTGATTTATATATTGCCCACACCTGTTACTTGCCCCAGGTGAGTTTAAAGGAGCATCACATGCTTGAAACAATCTTATTTTTCCACAGTTTTTAAAGGGTGCCAATAATTATGTCCACCCCGTTTTTGGAGTTTGATGTGACATTATGTCCAAATAGCTTTTTTTCCTCCCTTTTTTGGTTTAGTTCCAATACACACAAAGGGAATAAACATGTTTATAGCAAAACATGTGTTACTGCAATACTTTTCTGTGAGAAATACTTCATTTTCTTGAAAAATGTCAGGGGTGCCAACATTTACGGCCATGACTGGATGTGATGCAATCATAAGAGAGCAATGTACAATTATTGTTTTTCTTCATAGTTTGTGGTAAAATCTTACCACAATCTGTTGATTTTATGGCAACATTTTAATTGTTCATTTCCCATGTTGTCAGCCTCTTTGTGTGGTGAAGAGTGTCTTTTGAGATTATTAATGTAGCTAAATGACTAACTAAATAGCTAAATAACTAAATAAAACAAACCTTTAGGGTAGGGTCACATGTAAGGGATCTGCTGTGGATCCGCCAATGCCCCGACCCATTTTGTGCCAGCGAGTCGCCGAATCCACTCATATGTCTGTGTACACTGCTCATGCGTGCTCCGTGATGTCAGAGTGCACTCGGCGACTCGCAGGCCCCCTGTGTGGCTGCTCGTAGCGGCGGATTGCCACTGCGAGCAGGCTAGAGGCGGGGAAAGGTGGTGGTGGCAACAGCTGGAGGCACAAAATGGGTCGGGTCACCGGCGGATCTGCAGCGTAAAATACCCTGCGGATCCGTTACATGTGACCCTATCCTGAAAGGGAAACTGACAGCCTCTTCACCAGTACTAAACCCAGTACAGGCTGGTTCCGGAGCATCCTATTGTATCAGCCTCCATTGCCAATAATTGGTTATATAAGCATGTAGCTTTATTGTCAGTGACTAAATTGTTTTACATACCATTCAGTAACAGGTGCATGACGGCATGTGCTCCATTAATTTCTATGGGAGTGCCAGAAATGCCCGAGTGCTGTACTTGGATATCTTTGGTGCTCCGATTTAATGGAGCATGTGACATCTGTAGCACGCACTCTCTCTGAGAGGCAGGGCTTCATTCTGGAGACCACAGGGGGTCCCAGTGGTCGGACCCTCTGCAAACAGACACATATCCTATCCTGTAGATAGGGTGTAAGTTGTTTTTCACTGGACAACTCCTTTAAGGAAACATTTGCAAATCTAAGGGTATAGCTGTGAAGGCCGTCTTTATCCCCTACCTGTGATTAGGTACAATATGTGAAACCATCTGACAGATTCCATTTAAAAGGATTAGGGACACTTCAAAAGTCTGCATAGCTAACCCTAAGTAAAAGTAAGAGAGAACAAGGAAACCAGTACGCCCATTGTCACGCTTCCCCGGAGCGCTCACGGCGTGCTTCTGGATGCAGCGCTCCAGTCGGCACCGCTGACCGCGAGCGCTGCTTCCATGTTCCCGGAGGGGATGCGATCCGAGGTGCGGGACGTGCCCGCTCTCGGATCGCGCCCCGTGTCTCTCACCCACCACGTCCTCCTTCACTGCCCTCCCGGCGCGCGCGGCCCCGCTCTCTAGGGCGCGCGCGCGCCGGCTCTATGAAATTTAAAGGGCCAGTGCACCACTAATTGGTGCCTGGCTCAATCAGTTCATTACATATAAAAACCTACTTCCCCTTCCTGTCCTTGCCGGATCTGTTGCCCTAGTGCCCTGAGAAAGCGTTTTGTGTATCCCAAGCCTGTGTATCCAGACCCTTGCCATTGCCCCTGACTACGAACCATTGCTGCCTGCCCAGACCTTCTGCTACGTCCGACCTTGCTCTTGCCTTGTCCTTGTGTACCGCGTCTGTCTCAGCTGTCAGTGAGGTTGAGTCACTATCAGGTGGGACGACCTGGGGGTTACCTGCCGCTGCAAGTCCATCCCGCTTTGCGGCGGGCTTTGGTGAAAACCAGTGACCCCTTAGATTCCGTTCCCCTGGTACGGCCCACGTCATCACCTCACTGACACAGAGGATCCACCTCCAGTGTCCTCTCTGCATACTAGTCCGGATCCTGACACCCACATTAGCAGGCGATGGCCTACAATACTCTAGCTAAGCTTATTTAGTACAACAGTGCCCACCACATGGACCTCTAAATGGTAATTTGTGTATAGAACAGAGCTTCTGCTCTCATCCAAATATTGGAATAAGGAATCCAGTTTGTATGGTATAATACACACACGTTTTTTTTTTTTTTTTCTTAAAAAAAAAAACCTATAAAAAGACAGGAGTCAGGAATGTTGTTTAAGTGTCTCATGTGAACCCCTCTGGCTCTGCTAAGTGGTTAAAAGGGATTATAAAAGATTATGGCATATGTGGGAAGCTTGTTTTTCTTAACCCCTTGATGACCAGTATTGGAAGTTGTAACAGGCCAGTTTTCGGTTGCATTGTGGCCTGTGCAGTACTTTTTTTGAAGCACTCCCTTATGGTATACAAGATAATACAGTCATACTGTGTACATAAAGCTCTGCTCAGTCAGCAGGGTACAAGCAGCAATTTGTGCATTCTTCTACATAGGTTTGGGTGCTAGTTATGGGCTAGCCTGTGTGCCCAGACCCATTATTCTAGTAATAATAAGTAAGGTAATTATTACCCAGTGTGGCTCTGTGCACAGGTCACTTACCCTATGATGGTCAGGATTGTAACTTATCTAAAGAGGGCTGTGTAATTATAGATTCTCTCTAATATGCAGTGCCACCCTGCAGTAGGATTCAGGCGACATAATCAGCACTGTCAAGTGCTTCAGATGGAGTGCAATGAACCTACTCTGCCGGTACTCTTGGATATCTTGGGTTCATTCAGTGGTGATAGCAGTGAAGCAGGATGTAGTTTTTTCATAAGCTAAGATTTTAATCATTTATGTATGTCACAATGGTTATGTTTAACTTAATAGACTACATAGTACATAATATCTTATTCATAGCATTGACAATCCTTTTGAAGAACTACTTATCATGACTATATATTGTCACGCCGAGCGCTCCGGGTCCCGCTGCTTCCCCGGAGCGCTCGCGGCGTGCCTCCATATGCAGCGCTCCGGTCAGCACCGCTGACCACGAGCACTGCTTCCATGTTCCCGGAGGGGACGTGATCCGAGGTGCGGGACGTGCCCGCTCTCGGATCACGCCCCGTCTCCTGCCCCGTCCTCCTGCTCAGTCCCGGCGCGCGCGGCCCCGCTCTCTAGGGCGCGCGCGCGCCGGGTCTCTCAGATTTAAAGGGCCAGTGCACCATTAATTGGTGCCTGGCCCAATTAGTTCCTAACACTCCCTACACTTTATAAACCCACTTCCCCTTCCTGTCCCTGACGGATCTTGTTGCCTTGTGCCCTGAGAAAGCGTTTCTGTGTGTTCCATTTCCTGTGTACCCAGACCCTTGCCGTTGCCCCTGACTACGAACCGTTGCTGCCTGCCCAGACCTTCTGCTACGTCCGACCTTGCTCTTGCCTTATCCTTGCGTACCACGCCTGTCTCAGCCATCAGTGAGGTTGAGTCGCTATCGGGTGGAAAGACCTGGGGGTTATCTGCCGCTGCAAGTCCATCCCGCTTTGCGGCGGGCTCTGGTGAAAACCAGTAACCCCTTAGATTCCGTTCCCCTGGTACGGCCCACGCCATCACCTCACTGACACAGAGGATCCACCACCCGTGTCCTCTCCGCATACCAGTCCGGATCCTGACATATATTGTGTAGTAAGATAAGTAGTATATATCATGAGATGTTTATGTCACAATTTATCTAGTATATACAGATCTTGGTAGGGAGCAAGGAGTTTGTTTATCACCTATGTGTTATATTATTAATCCTAGTACATTCAAACAGGCTTACATACATAGTGTTAAAATAGAACCAAATAGCACATGTTTATAGATAGTCCAAAAGATAGATGGATCTGCAACATCCCAACACCAAGGATAATAACCACGAGCCAGTGATGAATCTGATGTCCTCGTCCTGAAGGCTCAGTCAGCATCTATTGTCTCCCAGGGACAGGCCAGGAAGATTTGTTCTGAAAAATAAGTCAAACCCTGCACTGCTCAGGTAGACAGACAATTAATAATACTTCACAAGCGTATCACACATAGCATTTAGGATTATTGGGACAATAGACTGAGCAAGTGGCCTGTTAACCATGATCATTTTTCTTTGTAAGTTGTTCTGCCCTAATAAAACATTACAGCTCCTTCTTTCTTTGTTGGGAAAAAAAAGCTCCCAAGTAAACCTTTCCATTGACAGTGATATTACTTCAATCCATCAAGTGTGTAGTGCCACAATGTGTTATTTAGACCGGCTGTAGCATATCCTGCAGGAGTGAATTACGGTGGCAATTTCTACAAGATTAATAAGGAAACATGAAGAGTAGAAAACAAAAATTTAGAAGAGGTATTGGTAAACTTGCTTTATTTTATTTTCTTTTAACAGGTTTATTGTAGGTTCTTCGTATAGGTGGTGAATTTTTGGCATTTGTCTAGAGGTATACACACTGGACTTCAAAGACAACTTGGCCACAATAGCCTGAAGTATTGCTCATAACATAAAGAGGAAATTAGTTCCAAAGATGGAGTTCTGAGTAATTCAATGCACATGAGAACTGTTGGTAGAATACTTGATGACAGCTATTTTACCTAAGTAACTATAAACACTTAGGCTATGAACACACTGTGTAAAAAATATGTGCATATTTTTTGGCATGTATTTGTGGATATTTTTTGTCTGTAGTTGAAAAATTTCCATATTTGGCCGGAAAAAAAACAGCAAAAAAATAATCCCATGTTTTTTTATGGAATGTGAACATCAGTAACCTAATGCGCAGCTCAGCTGAGTGTGCATGTTTATAACAATGATAAGAGGGGGATAAGCAGCTCCCAAAAATCTCTAACAACAGTTTATAGCCTGAGGGAAAAAAAGGATTGATGTGCCTCTGGCTGCACATTCACAAACTTGTCCCTAAGCCACACTTGTGTTGTCTTGACTGTGTGCTTAGGTTCATTGGGAGAGATTTATTAAACTTGTTCAGAGGAAAAGTGGAACAGATGCCATGGGCAACTTCGCGATTCTTCCTCTACACAGGTTTTGATAAATCTCCCCCAATGTCTTGTTAAAAGATAAACCTCTTTCCCAGTCTTAGGTCCAGAACAATCTGGGTCAGGTTTTCAGTAAGAATATATCTGTACTTTGCTTCATTCGTCTTCATTCAGCATTCAACCTTAACCCTAAGCAATCTCCCTGTCCCAGCTGCTGAAAAACACCCCTGCAGCATGATGTTGCCACCACCATGCCTCACTGTAGAGATGGTATTGGGAAGGTCATGAGCAGTACCTGGTTTTCTCCAGACATGACAAGTTCAATCTTAGTTTTATCAGACCTGAAACTCTTATTTCTCAGTCTGAGAGTCCTTTTGGTGCTTTTTTTCAAACTCCAGGTGAAGTACTGCAGTGATGGTTAACCTTCTAGAAGTTTCTACCTCCTGCACAAAGTATCTTTGGAGCTTATCTCAAGTGACTACAGGGTTTCTTGATAACCTCTCTTACCAAGGCCCTTCTTCCCAGTCACTTAGTTTGGTGGGGTAGCCAGCACTTGGATGTGTATTGGTTGTTCTTCCATTTAAGAATGATAGAGGCCATTGTGCCCTACAGGCAGTTTTCCTCCTCATGGCTTGATATTTCCTCTGATATGCATTGTCATCTGTGAGACCTTATATAGACAGGGCTGTGTCTTTCCAAATCATGTCCAATCGACTGAATTTACCACAGAAGACTCCAATCAAGGTGTAGAAACATCTCAAAGATGATCAAGAGAAATGGCAGGCCTCCAGGGCAAAATTTCAAGTATCATAGTAATAGGTCTGAATACTTATAATAATGCAAAATTTTAGTTTTTCCTTTTTTTTAAATGAGCAAAATCTGAGAAACCATTTTGTTTTTTATTTTAGCACAAGGCCGCAACATAACAAAATCTGAAAAAGTGAAAGAGTCCAAAGACTTTCTGAATGCGTTGTAAATCACAAATTTCAGTTTTGCGTCAAATCTCAATAGTCAAATTTTTTTCACATATTTATTGGCATTCATTCTATTACATAATATAATTACCTGGGTAACATAACTAATATTCTGTAATTTTCCTCATTGGCCTAGCCATCTCATGTTAGAACCCGGTTTTTACTTTCTATCAGTATGAATTCTGCTTTCCTTTTACTTTAATGACTCCATCACAGATCCCATCATATTTGATGGTAAAATTACCATGATACACCTTAATTTTCCCATCAAAAAGACAAACATCGCAGCAGAACACAACAGACCCCATTGAAAATCAGTAGGGTCCACTAGGCACTCTGGTGATATGTCATACAACAGATGTTGCACACTATTTAGGTTTTGGTTGAACACAAAATCGACACAAATGTGAACAAAGCATTCACAAAGTGTGATATAAGCAAGACATGTTTTTTCTATAAACATCTTTGTTTATTTCTGTTTTATAATAAAGATCCTTTCTTATGTTGGATCTTTTTCAAATCAGTTGTTTAATAATTTTAAATATAAATAAAAGTTTGAATAAACTACTAAGGCAAAATATCAAATAACACAACCTTGAGGGGGCAAGATCTAATAGTTGCCAAGAACAAAGTCTTAAGATTTAGAAATATGTAAATATTGTTTGTTACATTTTCAAAGCATTTTTCTGCTATCTTAGTTATACCTAACTTTATGAAGGCAGTTATAGAAGACTGAAATTGTATTTGGTGGTATGCCCCAAGCAACTATCATCCTCATATGTCTTTGCATAAAAACCCATTCTGAATGAAAGAGTAGATTCCTTGGCAAATTCAAGCCAGCGTATGCATTGAAAAAAGCTAATTGTCCAACAGAAAGACATGCATGGCTTGCCTCTCCTTTTTATGCCTCCTTGATTGAGACAAGATGAGTCTGCTGGCTCGGACAACGGCTAATTTTGCTAGAACAATTTCCTCAGGGAATGGCTTTTATCCACAAAGGATGACAAGTGTGGCAAATTGCTTACAAAGCCACAGACCTAAAGGCCTCTTTGAGAGTTCTCAGCTTTTTCCGATGGTTGTGGTGCAGCAGAGTTCCTGCTAAATCTGTGAACAATGCTTCTTCTTGTTCCGTAGCCATTAATCTCATACTTCATCATTAAAGCAGTGGGGAAAGGTTAACTGGATACCATTAACATTACAAGCTTTTACACTGTTTACAGTGTTTAGATTATAACATCTCTATTCAGTAGTACTGATTTTTCCACCTCAGTCCTAGCACATCAACTTTTTACCCCAAGAGGTTGCCTTTGAAGGTGGACCTAGAGACCTGGTGAACACTTAACACTGAAGCTCAGTCTTGTAGTATAAAATATCCATAAAAGAAGTAAAAACAACTCAAAGAGAGGAAATATATTTTTCCCTTTATAATTAATATAGCAAAGTCACAGAAACAGTGCTGAATAAAGTCATTACTGCCTTCACATCCTATGTTCTTTAGAACATAAAGTAATCTGCCATTTCTCCTTAGCTGTTCTCTTCATATTCCTTGATTTATTTCTCCTTTTTGTGTTCTATTTTTGATTGTCAATTTGCATTTCTGCATATAAAAAAGCTTCTTTATGATCCGCCATAAAATGTAACACTTGAACATGTAGATTAGATATAAGATCCACTATCCATAGTGGTAAAATATTCTCAAACATGTTTACATGTTTTCCATGCTATAAAACTTGCATGACAAAGTAAAAATGTACATATACATATACAGTCATGGCCATAAAGGTTGGCATCCCTGAAATGTTTCTAGAAAATGAAGTATTTCTCACAGAAAAGGATTGCATTAACATGTTTTGCTATACACATGTTTATTCCCTTTGTGTGTATTGGAACTAAACCAAAAAAGGGAGGGAAAAAAGCAAATTGGACATAATGTCACACCAAACTCCAAAAATGGGCTGGACAAAATTATTTACACGCTTAACTTAATATTTGGTTGCACACCCTTTGGAAAAAATAACTGAAATCAGTCACTTCCTATAACCATCAATAAGCTTCTTACACCTCTCAGCCGGAATGTTGGACCACTCTTCCTTTGCAAACTGCTCCAGGTCTCTCTTATTGGAAGGGCGCCTTTTCCCGACAGCAAAGATCTCTCCACAGGTGTTCAATGGGATTTAGATCTGGACTCATTGTTGGCCACTTCAGAACTCTCCAGCACTTTGTTGCCATCCATTTCTGGCTGCTTTTTGACATATGTTTGGGGTCATTGTCCTGCTGGAAGACCCAAGATCTCGGATGTAAACCCATCTTTCTGACACTAGGCTGTACAGTGCAACCCAAAATTCATTGGTAATCCTCAGACTTCATGATGCCTTGCACAAATTCAAGGCACCCAGTGTCAGAGGCAGCAAAGCAACCACAAAACATCATTGAACCTTCATCATAATTCACTGTAGGTACTGTGTTCTTTTCTTTGTAGGCCTCATTCTGTTTTCAGTAAACAGTAGAATCATGTGCTTTAAGAAAAAGCTCTATCTTGGTCTCATCTGTCCACAAGAAGGATTTTGGTTTACTCAAGTTCATTTTGGCAAAATGTAGTCTTGCTTTTTTATGTCTCTGTGTCAGCAGTGGGGTCCTCCTGGGTCTCCTGCCATAGCATTTCACTTAAATTTCAATATCGACGGATAGTTCGCGCTGACACTGATGCTCCCTGAGCCTGCAGGACAGCTTGAATATATTTGGAACTTGTTTGGGGCTGCTTAACCACCATCCGGACTATCCTACGTTGACATCAATTTTTCTCTTCGGTCCACGCCCAGGGAAATTAGCTACAGTCCCATGGGTTACAAACTTCTTGATAATGTTTCGCACTGTGGACAAAGGCAAATCTAGCTCTCTGGAGATGGACTTGTAACCTTGAGATTGCTGATATTTTTCCACAATTTTTGTTCTCAAGTCCTCTTGAGCCCTCAGTTCTCTTCTCCTCTTTCTGTTGTCCATGCTTAGTGTGGCACACACAGACACACAATGCAAAGACTAAGTAAACTTCTCCTTTCAGGTGTGATTTTTATATTGCCCACACCTGTTAATTGCCCCAGGTGAGTTTAAAGGAGCTTCATATGCTTGAAATAATCTTATTTTTCCACAATTTTGAAAGGGTGCCAATCATTTTGTCCAGCCCATTTTTGGAGTTTGGTGTGACATTATGTCCAATTAGCTTTTTTCCTCCCTTTTTTGGTTTAATTCCAATACACACAAAAGGAATAAACATGTGTATAGCAAAACTTCATTTTCTAGAAACATTTCAGGGGTTCCAACATTTACGGCCATGACTGTGTATATGTTTGCACATTTCTCAAAAGTACAATACTTTTGAGCAGTACAAAAGAAAAAACAAAAAACAACATGTTGCTACTAAATTATTATCATACATGTGCCATTTGACAAATTCAATAAAACATATCACTACCATTAACTTTTCCACTGGGTTATATATCACTGTAACCTGCCATCTGTATTTTGTCAGAGGGATCCAGAGACAGCTGTGGACAATCAGATCATCCCATATCAAGTTGAAGCTCTTTAGTTCCAGCTAATATTTCCATGATATTTTATCAAAGAACTTTAAAGGGGTACTCAACTAGTACCAGAAAGTTAAACAGATTTGTAAATTACTTCTATTAAAAAATCTTAATCCTTTCAGTACCTATTACCTACTACAGAGGAAATTATTTTCTTTTTGCAACACAGAGCTCTCTGCTGACATCACGAGCACAGCGCTCTGTACAGAGCAACATATATTTTCTGTGGGGATTTTCTCCTACTCTGGACAGTTCTTAAAATGGACAGAGATGTCTACAGAGAGCACTGTGCTTGTGATGTCAGCAGAAAGCTCTGTGTTCAAAAAAGAAAAGAATTTCCTCTGTAGTATTCAGCAGCTAATAAGTACTGAAAGGATTAAGATTTTTTAATAGAAGTAATTTACTAATCTGTTTAACTTTCTGGTACCAGTTGATTTAAAAAAAAAAAAAAAAGTTTCCCACCGGAATACCCCTTTGAAGGAGATATCTCATGGAAAAAACATATCCCCTATCCGCAGAGTAGGGGATGCGTTTTAGATCGTGGGGGTCCGATCGTGGGGGCCCTCTGTGATCTCCTATATGGGTCTTCTACTCTCCCTGGGAACGGCACGTCACGACCCCCGCCCGAAGTGGAGACCGCCACGCCCCCTCCATATAGATCTATGGGAGAGCTGAAGATAGCTGAATGGCTCTACCATAGAGATATATGGAGGGAGCGTGGTGGGCTCCGCTTCGAGATATCTCCTTTGAAGGGGTACTCCGGTGAAAAACTATATATATATATTTTTTTAAATCAACTGGTGCCAGAAAGGAAAACAGATTTGACGGTTCCTGAGACAGACAGAGGTGTCAGCAGAGAGCACAGTGGTCGATTTAAAATAAAATAGTTTTTCACTGGAGCACCCCTTTAACAAGTTTTTAACATTAGGACATAGATTGCCCATTTATTGTGTCTGATATTCCAGCTTATCCAGTTTTGGCAAAATGTGATACCAGACACCTTCCCTGTATACTTGACTTGTATATATGTTATGGCAGACAATGTTGAAAATTGCGCATTTATATACAATATATTGAACACATCTTATTTTGCCCACATTTGAAACATTTGTCTTCTGTGAAGACTATCAATATAATTGTATCAAGAGTTCAGTTCTGATGCCTGTGGGAAAGAAATTCCTAGGTACTTATCGTACCCTGAGATAAAATGCCTGTCAACGGAGTAAAGTCATATGGCGTTATGCGCCGTCCTGGAGGTTTGTGTAATGAATATTACGTTAATGCCTTCTGTGAATTCTGATGCGATGCGATGTCGGCGCTATGCGCCGTTCCTTGTTACTGTAAGAAGAGAATGTTATATACAGTTTGTATAGGTGTGTGCTGCACACGCTGCTCACCCAGAGATGGATCCCACGTAGCTCTCTCACTTACCCGTCATAGGCCGGTCCACTCCTCACTGTCCGGCTGGCGGGAGTACGATCACAGTGGGCCTTGGGAGGGAGAGGTCAGATGATGCAGGTCAGATGGAGCATGTCCGTCGCTGAGGCTGGAAGTTGGTGATGACGTAATGTGGTGGTCTTTCACTGGCTTGCGGAGCGCATTCAATGTGATAATCGTGTATGCGACTAAGATACTTAATGTGGTTGTGTAATCTCAATGCTGGCTGAATGCGTTTCAAGACTCTCTTTGTCTCTTTTTCAATAGCTGATATCAGCTATTGAAAAAGAGACCAAGAGGGTCTCGAAACACCTCCTTTATCTATTCATTTTATTGAGGTTGTATTGGGTAAACAACCTTTAACCTGTACTCGTTAGAATCTGTATTCATATTGTTACGCCGAGCGCTCCGGGTCCCCGCTCCTCCCCGGAGCGCTCGCTTCTCTCTCGCTACCGCAGCGCTCCGGGCAGCTCCACTGACCCGGTGCGCTGCGATACCGTCTCCAGCCGGGATGCGATTTGCGATGCGGGTAGCGCCCGCTCGCGATGCGCATCCCGGCTCCCGTACCTGACTCGCTCTCCGTCTGTCCTGTCCCGGCGCGCGCGGCCCCGCTCCCTAGGGCGCGCGCGCGCCGGGTCTCTGCGATTTAAAGGGCCACTGCGCCGCTGATTGGCGCAGTGGTTCCAATTAGTGTGTTCACCTGTGCACTCCCTATTTATACCTCACTTCCCCTTCACTCCCTCGCCGGATCTTGTTGCCATTGTGCCAGTGAAAGCGTTTCCTTGTGTGTTCCTAGCCTGTGTTCCAGACCTCCTGCCGTTGCCCCCGACTACGATCCTTGCTGCCTGCCCCGACCTTCTGCTACGTCCGACCTTGCTTCTGTCTACTCCCTTGTACCGCGCCTATCTTCAGCAGTCAGAGAGGTTGAGCCGTTGCTAGTGGATACGACCTGGTTACTACCGCCGCAGCAAGACCATCCCGCTTTGCGGCGGGCTCTGGTGAAAACCAGTAGTGACTTAGAACCGATCCACTAGCACGGTCCACGCCAATCCCTCTCTGGCACAGAGGATCCACTACCTGCCAGCCGGCATCGTGACAGTAGATCCGGCCATGGATCCCGCTGAAGTTCCTCTGCCAGTTGTCGCCGACCTCACCACGGTGGTCGCCCAGCAGTCACAACAGATAGCGCAACAAGGCCAACAGCTGTCTCAACTGACCGTGATGCTACAGCAGCTACTACCACAGCTTCAGCAATCATCTCCTCCGCCAGCTCCTGCACCTCCTCCGCAGCGAGTGGCCGCTTCTGGTCTACGACTATCCTTGCCGGATAAATTTGATGGGGACTCTAAATTCTGCCGTGGCTTTCTTTCCCAATGTTCCTTGCACTTGGAGATGATGTCGGACAAGTTTCCTACTGAAAGGTCTAAGGTGGCTTTCGTAGTCAGCCTTCTGTCTGGAAAAGCTCTGTCATGGGCCACACCGCTCTGGGACCGCAATGACCCCGTCACTGCCTCTATACACTCCTTCTTCTCGGAAATTCGAAGTGTCTTTGAGGAACCTGCCCGAGCCTCTTCTGCTGAGACTGCCCTGTTGAACCTGGTCCAGGGTAATTCTTCCGTTGGCGAGTACGCCGTACAATTCCGTACTCTTGCTTCAGAATTATCCTGGAATAATGAGGCCCTCTGCGCGACCTTTAAAAAAGGCCTATCCAGCAACATTAAAGATGTTCTGGCCGCACGAGAAATCCCTGCTAACCTACATGAACTCATCCATCTTGCCACTCGCATTGACATGCGTTTTTCCGAAAGGCGTCAGGAGCTCCGCCAGGATATGGACTTTGTTCGCACAAGGCGTTTTTTCTCCCCGGCTCCTCTCTCCTCTGGTCCCCTGCAATCCGTTCCTGTGCCTCTCGCCGTGGAGGCTATGCAGGTCGACCGGTCTCGCCTGACACCTCAAGAGAGGACACGACGCCGCATGGAGAATCTCTGCCTGTACTGTGCCAGTACCGAACACTTCCTGAAGGATTGTCCTATCCGTCCTCCCCGCCTGGAAAGACGTACGCTGACTCCGCACAAAGGTGTGACAGTCCTTGATGTCTACTCTGCTTCTCCACGTCTTACTGTGCCTGTGCGGATATCTGCCTCTGCCTTCTCCTTCTCTACTATGGCCTTCTTGGATTCCGGATCTGCAGGAAATTTTATTTTGGCCTCTCTCACCAACAGGTTCAACATCCCGCTGACCAGTCTCGCCAGACCCCTCTACATCAATTGTGTAAACAATGAAAGATTGGACTGTACCATACGTTTCCGCACGGAGCCCCTTCTAATGTGCATCGGACCTCATCACGAGAAGATTGAATTTTTGGTCCTCCCCAATTGCACTTCCGAAATCCTCCTTGGACTACCCTGGCTTCAACTCCATTCCCCAACCCTGGATTGGTCCACTGGGGAGATCAAGAGTTGGGGGCCCTCTTGTTTCAAGGACTGCCTAAAACCGGTTCCCAGTACCCCTTGCCGTGACTCTGTGGTTCCCCCTGTAACCGGTCTCCCTAAGGCCTATATGGACTTTGCGGATGTTTTTTGCAAAAAACAAGCTGAGACTCTACCTCCTCACAGGCCTTATGATTGTCCTATTGACCTCCTCCCGGGCACTACTCCACCCCGGGGCAGAATCTATCCTCTGTCCGCCCCAGAGACTCTTGCTATGTCGGAGTACATCCAGGAAAATTTAAAAAAAGGCTTTATCCGTAAATCCTCCTCTCCTGCCGGAGCCGGATTTTTCTTTGTGTCCAAAAAAGATGTCTCTCTACGTCCTTGCATTGACTACCGCGGTCTTAATAAAATCACGGTAAAGAACCGCTACCCCCTTCCCCTCATCTCTGAACTCTTTGATCGCCTCCAAGGTGCCCACATCTTTACCAAACTGGACTTAAGAGGTGCTTATAATCTCATCCGCATCAGAGAGGGGGATGAATGGAAAACGGCATTTAACACTAGAGATGGACACTTTGAGTATCTGGTCATGCCCTTTGGCCTGTGCAACGCCCCTGCCGTCTTCCAAGACTTTGTTAATGAAATTTTTCGTGATCTCTTATACTCCTGTGTTGTTGTATATCTGGACGATATCCTGATTTTTTCTGCCAATCTAGAAGAACACCGCCAGCATGTCCGTATGGTTCTTCAGAGACTTCGTGACAATCAACTTTATGCCAAGATAGAGAAATGTCTGTTTGAATGCCAATCTCTTCCTTTCCTAGGATACTTGGTCTCTGGCCAGGGACTACAAATGGATCCAGACAAACTCTCTGCCGTCTTAGATTGGCCACGCCCCTCCGGACTCCGTGCTATCCAACGTTTTTTGGGGTTCGCCAATTATTACAGGCAATTTATTCCACATTTTTCTACCGTTGTGGCCCCTATCGTGGCTTTAACCAAAAAAAATGCCAATCCCAAGTCTTGGCCTCCTCAAGCGGAAGACGCCTTTAAACGGCTCAAGTCTGCCTTTTCTTCGGCTCCCGTGCTCTCCAGACCTGACCCATCTAAACCCTTCCTATTGGAGGTTGATGCCTCCTCTGTAGGAGCTGGAGCGGTCCTTCTACAAAAAAATTCTTCCGGGCATGCTGTTACTTGTGGTTTTTTTTCTAGGACCTTCTCTCCGGCGGAGAGGAACTACTCCATCGGGGATCGAGAGCTTCTAGCCATTAAATTAGCACTTGAGGAATGGAGGCATCTGCTGGAGGGATCAAGATTTCCAGTTATTATTTACACCGATCACAAGAACCTCTCCTATCTCCAGTCTGCCCAACGGCTGAATCCTCGCCAGGCCAGGTGGTCTCTGTTCTTTGCCCGATTTAATTTTGAAATTCACTTTCGGCCTGCCGATAAGAACATTAGGGCCGATGCTCTCTCTCGTTCCTCGGATGCCTCGAAAGTAGAGCTCTCTCCGCAACACATCATTCCTCCTGACTGCCTGATTTCCACTTCTCCAGCCTCCATCAGGCAAACTCCTCCAGGAAAGACCTTCGTCTCTCCACGCCAACGCCTCGGAATCCTCAAATGGGGTCACTCCTCCCATCTCGCAGGTCATGCAGGCATCAAGAAATCTGTGCAACTCATCTCTCGCTTCTATTGGTGGCCGACTCTGGAGACGGATGTCGTGGACTTTGTGCGAGCCTGCACTGTCTGTGCCCGGGATAAGACTCCTCGCCTGAAGCCCGCTGGTTTTCTTCATCCTCTGCCTGTCCCCGAACAGCCTTGGTCTCTGATTGGTATGGATTTTATTACAGACCTACCCCCATCCCGTGGCAACACTGTTGTTTGGGTGGTCGTTGATCGATTCTCCAAGATGGCACATTTCATCCCTCTTCCTGGTCTTCCTTCAGCGCCTCAGTTGGCTAAACAATTTTTTGTACACATTTTTCGTCTTCACGGGTTGCCCACACAGATAGTCTCGGATAGAGGCGTCCAATTCGTGTCAAAATTCTGGAGGGCTCTCTGTAAACAACTCAAGATTAAATTAAACTTTTCTTCTGCATATCATCCTCAATCCAATGGACAAGTAGAAAGAATTAACCAGGTCTTGGGTGATTATTTACGACATTTTGTTTCCTCCCGCCAGGATGATTGGGCAGATCTTCTACCATGGGCCGAATTCTCGTATAACTTTAGAGTCTCTGAATCTTCCTCCAAATCCCCATTTTCCGTGGTGTACGGCCGTCACCCTCTTCCCCCCCTCCCTACTCCCTTGCCCTCTGGTTTGCCCGCTGTAGATGAAGTGACTCGTGATCTTTCCACCATATGGAAAGAGACCCAAGATTCTCTTTTACAGGCTTCATCTCGCATGAAAAAGTTTGCCGATAAGAAAAGAAGAGCTCCCCCCATTTTTGCTCCCGGAGACAAGGTATGGCTCTCCGCTAAATATGTCCGCTTTCGTGTCCCCAGTTACAAACTGGGTCCACGCTATCTTGGTCCTTTCAAAGTCTTGTGCCAAATTAATCCTGTCTCTTACAAACTTCTTCTTCCTCCTTCTCTCCGTATTCCTAATGCCTTTCATGTCTCTCTTCTTAAACCACTCATCATCAACCGTTTCTCTCCCAAATTAGTTTCTCCCACTCCTGTCTCCGGTTCCTCTGACGTCTTCTCAGTGAAAGAGATACTGGCCTCCAAGACGGTCAGAGGAAAAAGGTTCTTTTTGGTGGATTGGGAGGGCTGTGGACCTGAAGAGAGATCCTGGGAACCTGAGGACAACATCCTAGACAAAAGTCTGCTCCTCAGGTTCTCAGGCTCTAAGAAGAGGGGGAGACCCAAGGGGGGGGGTACTGTTACGCCGAGCGCTCCGGGTCCCCGCTCCTCCCCGGAGCGCTCGCTTCTCTCTCGCTACCGCAGCGCTCCGGGCAGCTCCACTGACCCGGTGCGCTGCAATACCGTCTCCAGCCGGGATGCGATTCGCGATGCGGGTAGCGCCCGCTCGCGATGCGCATCCCGGCTCCCGTACCTGACTCGCTCTCCGTCTGTCCTGTCCCGGCGCGCGCGGCCCCGCTCTCTAGGGCGCGCGCGCGCCGGGTCTCTGCGATTTAAAGGGCCACTGCGCCGCTGATTGGCGCAGTGGTTCCAATTAGTGTGTTCACCTGTGCACTCCCTATTTATACCTCACTTCCCCTTCACTCCCTCGCCGGATCTTGTTGCCATTGTGCCAGTGAAAGCGTTTCCTTGTGTGTTCCTAGCCTGTGTTCCAGACCTCCTGCCGTTGCCCCCGACTACGATCCTTGCTGCCTGCCCCGACCTTCTGCTACGTCCGACCTTGCTTCTGTCTACTCCCTTGTACCGCGCCTATCTTCAGCAGTCAGAGAGGTTGAGCCGTTGCTAGTGGATACGACCTGGTTACTACCGCCGCAGCAAGACCATCCCGCTTTGCGGCGGGCTCTGGTGAAAACCAGTAGTGACTTAGAACCGATCCACTAGCACGGTCCACGCCAATCCCTCTCTGGCACAGAGGATCCACTACCTGCCAGCCGGCATCGTGACACATATATGTTGATCTACTTATTCCCCTTATTTATTTAAAATGATATACATCATGATTTCATCTCCACCTCTTCTTGTGATAAGAATTTACATTCTCATTAGAGCATACAGCTCAAGGCTAAGTTTCTACTTGCTTTTTTTTGTGGGCCAAAAAAATGCCCCAAAACACGCCACAGCATTTATCTGTGTTTGGCGGGGTTTTTTTTGTGTTTTTTCCGGCGTTTTTTGCATTTAAGTGGAAATTGCATTTTTTGGCCCCTTTGGCTTTTTTGTTACCCATAATTTGTTACCCCAAAAAAAAAAAAAAAGTGCAAGTATTTAACGAAATTTATATTTTTCCCTCTATTTTTATTTTTTTTCCTCTATTGTTTTTTATTTTTTTTTAGGTAGTACTACTACTCCCAGCATGGAACAGACTGTTCCATGATGGTGGTAGTAGTACCTGTACTAATAGACATATCACCCCGGATGTCACTCGTGACCCCCGATGCGTCCATAATATAGCAGAGATGCGGAGCGGCTTTATACAGCACTCGCATCTCTGCTCTGTACTCCGGCCGGCCAGTGATGTAAATAGAACATCACTCATTCATATTTTCCACCCAGAGTGGGTATTGGCCGGATGGTGGCAGCCAATCAATGTTCTCATAGGGAAATATGAATGAGTGATGTTCTATTCATATCACTGGCCGGAGTATAGTGCAGAGATGCGAGCGCTGTATAGAGCTGCTCCACATGTCTGCAATAGATAGGACGATCGCATCGGGTGTCAGAAGTGACACCCGCTGTGATCTCTCCTTAATTGCAGGAACTACCACTCCCAACATGGAGCACGCTCTGCTCCATGCTGGGAGCTGTAGTACCTGCATTAATAGACAGATCGCAGCAAGTGTAACTTCTGACACCTGTTGCGATCTGTCTATTAATGCAGGTACTACAGCTCCCAGCATGGAGCAGAGTGTGCTCCATGTTGGGAGAAGTAGTACCTGCAATTAAGGAAAGATCACAGCGGATGTCACTCCTAACACCCGCTGTGATCCTCCTGTATAATGTATAGATGCGGCCGGCCGCTCTTCTATGGTCCCCTGCGCTGACGTATATATACACCTGTTCATATTTCCCACAGAGAGTTGTGATTGGCTGGAACCATCTGGCCAATCACAGTTCTTTGCAGAAAATATGAATAGATGTGTATATATGGCAGTGCAGGGGACAATAGAAGAGTGGCCGGCCGCATCTATACATTATACAGGAGGATCGCAACAGAACCCGGGTGATCTGTCAATTAGTACAGTACTCCCAACAGTGTGTTCCATGCTGGGAGTAGTGGTACTACCTATAAAAAGGTAAAAAATAAAGAAAAAAAGTGAAACACACACACACACACACTACATTGTTATTATTGTCGGCTACATTTTTAGTACTGGCCACAGCGTTTTTTGGCCGCAAAAAACGCCATGCGACAGAATTGGAGTTTTTCTTGGCGTTTCCCCCCCAAAAAAAATCAAGTAGAAACTTAGCCAAAGAATGATGTGTTACGCTTTAGATTTATTGTAGAAGCTGTAGCTGTTACTGTAGAATAATTAATAGGAAATATCCGATTGCACTTTGCATTTTAGTTACTGTAATAACAAGAGAATATTCAAGGTCGGGGTGTGTCATTTGAGGCCTGAATTATTTTTGTTGCCATTTTTGGGAAAAAGTTTGCAACCCCCCTCCCCTCCACCCTTCCATACCACTGGGCTTGTTTTATTTTCCTTCACATGGTAATTATGGGTTTCACAGAATGGTAATTCAGTACCGGGAGCATGTCTGAGACCTCTGCAGTGCTAAAACGGATTGTAGCCAGTTGCCCCTGGAAACCAATATTAGCCCAAGCAAAGCAAAAACTGTCTGCTCACTGTTCTGTGTGCACTCCTACATCCTCAGGTTGATAAAGTAATGTAATACATCTTCAGGGGTCTTCTGCTAATCTTGCAGCCCACACAGGCTTTGTTTTGATTTCAGTTCAATTTGTCATTTACTTTATACACATAAAGTCAGGTTTAATCTGTTTCTGCAGCTTGAAGCTAGATTACTACCAATTCTGTCGGATGCTGCAATTTTCCTAACGTTCAAGGCAAGGAAGGTTTAAACCGGTATATAAATGATTTAAATCAGAAAAATACTAAAAACCGTATATGTCCTTATCGACAACTAATCACCCATGTATAGAATAATCAATGCAGTGATCCGTGTGACAGCTGCTTTTAGGGAAACCGTGCTTGTCATATTGGATGTTCTTTGAATCCCTATCTTAACACTGCGAGAATCAATCTTAACATGGAGGTTTTTTGAGACTAAAAAAATTTGACAGGAATTTGCAGTAGAAATCCAATGCAGGCCCCCAGATATCTACGGTGGACTTTTGCTTGATTCGCTGTAGTTCCAGACATGGATACGCCCCAGTCAGTTGGATTAATTCATATGGCTTATCCATAAGGAATGCACCTTGAAAAGTGAAATGTCAATTAAATATTTCTGAAAGTTTAAATCCGTACTGTGAAGAAACTACAGTCCCAATTATTACATAACTGCGAGGATTTATTATAACTACTGAACTAATCCAATGTTACCAGTGGATGTAAAACCACGTTTTATATTAAAACTGCACAGGCTCAATCAAATAAAACAAGTTGGTGCAGTATTTAGGCCTGTCAGTGGAATGATGTATGCTGCTATTCTTTGATCACAAGAGGTCCCCTGGAACCAAGGAAAAGTCTGTAAGACATTGGGGGCATTTATAATTGTCTTTAGAGCTGTTTTTTTGTGTGTAGATTTGTCTCTATTTAGGCACAGTGCTGCACCTAAGGCTATTTTATGCACCTTTTCGATTTATACTTTTTTTTTTTTTAAAGAGCATACAGGCCAGATGGTAATGAATTTATCAATTGTGACTTTCGCTAAAAAGTCGCAAAACCCACCAATAAGGCACAATTCTACACCAGCCCAGACCTAGCGTAGCTTTTTGGTGTATGTGAAGAGTGAAATTTCAGAAAATGTGTATCCTCCACAAAATTCTGCGACCAATTAATAAATTTGACCTGCGACCATTTAATAAATTTGGGGGAGTCACACAACAACATTGTCCTACTCACTCCTCTTTGAAGGGGAGGGGGAGGGGCTAAGCACAACTTTTTGAGCCAAAGCTAGAAGTAACTTTGGCTCAAGGAACCAAATTAAAAACAGCTACATAAAAATCTCTGTGTAAAACCTCTCCTGAGGTTGCATTCAAACTCACCAGATCTGTTTGAAGTAGTAAAATCTACAGTTGTGGATCTGTAATTCTTATTTATTTTTGATTGACATGTCAATAAATTGATTGCCTTGTAAAATCTGCAATGCAGATCTTCAATTTACAACTGTAGATCCGCAATTGCGGATCTGCAACTTCAAATCCGCAGCGGATCGTGTGTGTGAATCAACACTTAAGCATGTTCTTTTGCACAAGCTCGTTCCACTACCACTAGCAGGGATTGTAAGATCTACATGCATTAAAAATGCTCAAAACTAAGTACTAATGTCAGTATTTAAAGAGGTTGGCCCACATTTATCATTGTCTTTAGACTGTCTTTTGTGTCTAAAAAAGGGGGCAAAAAAGGCGCAAGCAGGGTTTTTGCGCCTTTTTTTGCCCCTTTTTCTTTAAACATTTCTGCTGATTTTGAGTTGCAATCCACTGATTTCGGTAATACACATGATATAGAAGGGATTTATCATTGCGCCTTTTTGTAAAAAGGAGCAAAAAAAAGGCGCAAAGCCACTAAAAAGTCTCTAAAACTACACCAGCTCAGACATGGTGTAGCTTTTTGGTGTCTGTGTAGACAGAAATTTCTGAAAATGTGCACCTGCACAAAATTTATCAAAGCTCTTTTACCTTTTAATAAATTTGGAGCTCCTACACATTATCAGCACACAAAAAAAAGGTGTAAAAAAATGCTTCACTTGCACTGCAATGATAAATGTGGGCCGTTGTCTTTGTAGGGCAATCTTTTTTCCCATAGAAGGGCCCCCTAGTGGTCACATATGATCTGTGGGGGAACTTTGCAGCATGTGATCCTTGACACCAGAGGGGAAGTGAAGCATTACATTGTGCCCAGTGAACAAAATTGGTTTGTCAGGAAATTGCACAGCAATGGGTCCTCTAGAGTATTATTTCTCTGTGTTTTTCAGTTAAATACCCCCTACTGAAACAGATTACATCAATGTACCCCCAAGGCCATAGTCATACACTGTGCTACTTATTAAAAGCATATTAAAAGCACAACCTGAGCACAGTGCCATTACCCTCTAGAGACATACATATATACACATTGAGAACCTAGAGAGATAGAGAGAGAAGCTCCATGTAATCAATTTAGTAAAAACACTTTATATGGAAGAACTATACACCGGGAATTAACATTCCTTGCTCCCTGATGCTTTGTTTTCAACTCTGTCCCATCTTAGAAGTATGAAATAAAAAAGCACAAACGGATGCGCTCCGTAGCGTAACACCAAAGGTGAGTTGGTAACGCTAAGTGTGAATTGCGCTTACCACATGAAGTTGTACTCCAACCAAGTACAACAATGGAACAGGGCGTATTATCAAAGGGTCTCTGCAGCTTTGTCCCGCTGAAACAGAATCACAATAAAAACAAGCAATCTCCAGGTAGCAGAGCAGATAAGAAGTTAAAAGGATTTATTTCCCATAATGCAATGCGTTTCACGGTCACCCGCTTCCGCGGGTGACCGTGAAACGCGTTGCATTATGGGAAATAAATCCTTTTAACTTCTTATCTGGTCTCAGCGCTTCCATTGATCCCGCTCTGCTACCTGGAGATTACTTGTTTTTATCGTGATCTCAGAAGTATAACTTTCAAGATAGGGGGCACTCGATCACAATAATCCCATAAGGCCACAACCATGTGGCCATTGGTTACTGCATGGGGAGTGGCTTTGTAATTGACCTTTTTTTTTTAACGGTGATACTTCAAACACAGGACTGAGGCAGAAGGGAAGTGCTTGGGAGTGAGGAAAGATAATACCTTTCCAGCTCCCTGCGTAATTTCTTTAAAGTCACTTACCTTATTTAAAAAGAAAACTTGAATAATTTAAAACTGTATTTTAAATAGAAAGCGTATTAAAAAAACAAGCTGTTTAAACAAAATGTAGACAACCACATCAGAATAAAATTGCCAACTACTGAAAACTAAATCAATAGTAATTTTAGGCAACACAAATGTGAAAATCAGCCGTGACCTACATTATAAAACTGCATATGCCCTGGTAACCTCAAATCACTTTGGGAGCGGAAAATAGACCGAAATTGACCAAATAAATGGTTGAAGTTGGAGCCCTCAGCACAAAAGAGGCCATTAAATGACTGATCTTACTTAAAGATGGTGTTACTATACTTGGTGCTGGAGGGATGTGAACAACGATGGAGATTTTCTCAGTAGGAATTGTCCGATCCCTGGGCAGGACAGAATGAATTTTTATATTTTTAGCAAAAGATAGCTGTGGGATATTCATCTGACCCATGATAAATGGTTTTGACATTTTCCACTGACATAATTTGTAAGACAGGCCTTGTTATTCTCCAATGGTGAAGTCTGTATTATCGATCAGGCAGCGATAGTTAAAGGTTGCTTGCAACAATTACACTTGTCTGTGTAAAACAAGAAAACATTTATTGCAGTTTATTTATATCCTTCCATGCCTTCCTTTTATGCCTTGGACACTTCACTCTAATGTATACATGAAATAATACAGCTCTGTGTTATACATGGTTGGCAATAACAGGATGAAAGAAGTGCTCGGATTCAAATGAGGTAGTGGATTACAGTTCAGATGAGGCAGCAGAAACAAATGCCATTTGTATTGTTTTTCTGCTTTCTATGACTTGGTGAAGAGCAATCATTTATTATCAGAAAGTTGATATCATAGCGTCAGTCAAATTTCCTGAAGGAAGTCAATGATGATATCTGAATACAGAACAACGGCGCTTTACTCTTTAAAAAAAAAAAGTTACATTTTTTTACTGTGCTATTTAATTAGCATTTTGCTCGGCATTGAGTGTTTTTATTTTTCCCTGTCAGCTCACATAAATAATTGTAAATACAAATTTATAATGTCTCATTGTAGAGAACAAAGGAGCATATTTCTGGCAGTAAATCTGTTATGCCTTATCTTTAACTGCACCTTTAATATTCCTTTCCATCCCCCCTAAGAAATAATGTAAAACAAATTATACAGATATAAAATGTAGTTTTATAGGGTGTAAAAAAAAAAAAATAGTAGCAACAAATGTCCATGACATCTGATTCTCCACGGAAATAAGAATTAGCATTTATTTCTCATTGTAGTTTAATGAGAATAATATTGGGCTTCCTTATGATGACTAGTGCACACAAGATCTGGAAATGTTAACCATAGCAACCAGATTCCAGTAGCCTACATTAGAAAGGGATCTATTTGGTTGTTATGGCAATTCATCTACTTTTTAAGCCATACAAATATTTAATGCATGAGGTCCAATATATACAAAAAGGTCACATACCAAGGGGTGGATATAACGTAAATACAATGTACCTTCAAATTGGTATTTTTTTCTTCAATAGAACGGAAAAGATACATAAAGAAAAGTGACAAAAAAATGTAGTGCCCTTACTCTTCAACAAATAGAAGGTACATAAACGTACTCACCCGGTATTATGCCAAAGAAGGGTATCTTTTATTCCAGGGGTTGCATGGAATATAGAAGTCAAGGTCCGGAAGAGGCAAGAGAAAGAGCTCGGCCGAGCTCGTGGAACGACGGTCCTGTTTCGCGGGTTCTCCGCTTGGTCACACCCACCTGGTGGGCGTGACCAAGCGGAGAACCTGTGAAATGGGACCGTCGTTCCACAAGCTCGGCCGAGCTCTTTCTCTACCCTCTTCCCGACCTTGACTTCTATATTCCATGCAACCCCTGGAATAAAAGATACCCTTCTTTGGCATAATACCGGTAGAGTGCATTTATGTACCTTCTATTTGTTGAATTCAGCTATTCTATTTGTTCCATGTAAGCGCACCCCTGACACCCTTGCCGCACCGCCCATCCATCTGCACCAGTCCACCTTCAGTGTTTTACAGGACCACCAGAGTACACTACAGTGCCGGCTCTCTATCTATTTTTTGTCTGCCCTTACTCTTCAAGCTTTCAGGTTTATGTTTGTTCTACTCATACTGGTTGTAAATCAATATAGTAATTGAGGTTTTTTTCACTGAGAAATGTACAATTACATACTTGGAAATGAAAAATACATCACTATTGCACACAAAGGTGGAGATTTTTCAAAACATGTCCAGAGGAAAAGTTGACCAAGTTGTCCCATAGCAACCGATCAGATCACTTCTTTCATTTTTTACAAGGCCTCTAAAAAATGAAAGAAGCAATCTGATTGGTTGCTAGTGGCGAAAGGGCAACTTTTTCTTTCCAGAGGTTTTTATAAATCTCCCCCAAAGCGGGAGAATACTTGGTAAAACTGACATGGATAAAGGCTTGGGGGTATTGGTTGACAGTAATCTGAACGGTTGCACCGGCTGTAGGGCCAGGCAGTTGCTAAAAAAGCAAATAGGATCATGAGATGCATTATAGAAAATATTGCAGTTTTATTATTGTACAAATCACTAGACAGACATGGAATATTGTGTTAAGTGTTGGGCACCAATGTATAAGAAAAACCTAGTAGAGCTTGAGCTATAAACTATACTACAAATCCCAAACTACATTTCTTCATGTTCGGAATGAAATTTCTTCATGTTCATGTAGATTGTTTTTTTTATTTGAAGAGCAGTGAGACTAGGCACTGTACGGGCCCATACACACTACGGAATCCAGTACCAACAAAATAAAAAACACGATACCCGCACTCACCGCAGGGCTGCAGTAGCTCGACTCCTCTGGAAACGACGGACGACCCAATCTCAGACACGGAACAGGGCGCTCAGAGCACCCTGCTTCGTGTCTGAGATCGGGTCGTCCGTCATTGCCAGAGGAGTCGAGCTACTGCAGCCCTGCGGTGAGTGCGAGTACCCTGTTTTTTCTTTTGTTGGTACTTGATTTGTGACTGTGGGCTTCTTTGGTCCCCAGCATCACTGGACTCACAGGCACTAGAACTCTCCTCCTCCCCAGGGACAGACCATCACTGACAGCTGTTCACTATTAGTGACTGTGGTCTGAGTTCTCTAGTTACAAACTACTACAGTGCCCTCTTCTCTTGTTTAGTAACACTACAGAATCCATTTGTAGGAGGCACCAGCAAACCGGAGTCTGGGATCCAAAATTTCCATGGCAGAACATCCGCCGTGGACATTCTGTAGTGTGAATGGTGCAGCAGAATCCCATTAAAAACAACGGAAGGCTGCTGCACCATTATTTCTGAGCGCAATTCTGCTTGGAAAATACGTAGTGTGAATGGGCCATTACTCTCCTTTCTAATAGGCAGTTGTATTGGTTATATTAATTGATAGAGATTAAAAGGGGTCTAGATTACTTTCTTGAAAGCAATAGATTACAAGAGATGGGTTACTAGGAATTCTGATTGCTTTATCTTTCCCTAAAATAAAAATTATAATTATGTGGGTTATACCTACCACTGGGTCAAACTTGCAAAAAAGTGGTAAAAGATGATTCCCCCCCCCCCCCCCCCTTCTTATATGTTGTGAGCCCTAAGATTACCTAACAAAATTATGGACCCAATACACTGGGCTATAGTGTGGGTGAACAGGAGTCCAATTAGGGGTCACTTACTTAAATATGTCCAGTATAGGATGTGGAGTCACAGACATTGAATATGTAAATTGAGCTGGCAAAGCCCCGCCCAATATGCATGATTCACTGAATTTAGCAGAGGATAATCTGGGGGACATATCTCAGGACCTACTGGACATATTTAGGTAAGTGACCCCTCATTTGACTTCTTTTCGCCCACACTATAACCTAGTGTATTTAGTGTGGGTGTTTTCCTTTAAAAAAAATTTGCGTTAATGTCACTGAAGACTTATTCTCTGGTTAAAGGGGTACTCCGGTGAAAACCTTTTTTCTTTTAAATCAACTGGTGGCAGAAAGTTAAACATATTTGTAAATTACTTCTATTAAAAAATCTTAATCCTTCCAGTACTTATTAGCTGCTGAATACTACAGAGGAAATTCTTTTCTTTTTGGAATGCTCTCTGATCACATCTAGAGCACAGTTATCTCTGCTGACGTTATTATAATAATAATAATAATAATAACGCTTTATTTATTGTTGTCCTTAGTGGAATTTGAACCCAAGTCCCCAGCACTGCAAGGCAGCAGTGCTAACCACTGAGCCACCATGCTGCCCTTAGCATACATCTGCTATGCATGGTTGCTAAAATGGACAGCGATGTCAGCAGAGAGCACTGTGCTTGTGATGCCATCAGTGTTCCAAAAAGAAAGGAATTCCCTCTGTAGCATTCAGCAGCTAATAAGTACTGGAAGGATTAATAGAAGTAATTTACAAATATGTTTAACTTTCTGCCACCAGTTGATTTAAAAGAAAAAAGGTTTTCACCGGAGTACCCCTTTAAGCCACTAATACACTTCACGGGTAGCTGAGCTGCAGTGTCACAAGTCAGCCACTATGAAATGTACGGAGCTCTGTACATTATGTACAGCAAGGTGCTGCAGCTGTGGCAAACAGTTTATTGTGGGGTGGCTGAATGTCAATGTTAGTACCCTACAATAGCACGATAGTAATCTGTATAAATGTGATGATTTAAAAAAAATGCCTTCTTTTTTTTTTTTTTTACCTCGGTGGTGCATTAGGATAAGCAGTGGGAGGTTGCGGGTTAGTGATTGTTTGGCTTATAATGTTGAAATATTTTGTATTGCATATTTTATAAAATGTTAAATAAAGCTAGTGGTGCTATGCTTTAAACTTGACCCCTGAGGTTCCTAGGGTGGCGTATGTTAAGTTTCCATACACTTTGTAAGAATAAAATGAGTAGTTTGCATTACAGAAATATTTATTTGCAGAAAACAGGATTATAAATTCCTTGGTACAAAATAAAGCATATTTGCCATACTTGATAAGCAAAGTTATACACTAGCTACGGTGCAATAGAATGGTTAAAAGTGATGTTTATTACACCTAGATATCTCTTAGGGATTTTAAAATGTTTTTCAAACAAAGAGGCAATGTGGAGGTATTTAATCTAGCCCCAGATCACCGAGAGCAGCGCTCCCAAAGAACGTACTTCCCTAATTCAAACCCCTGCTTAGCAGCCAGGAGGGAACTGCAGTTCACCACCAGTCATTATATATGTCAAATGAAATGGTCACAGCCGTATAACTACTTCTTTCATAAGAATGTTGGCTCAAACTGAAAGGTTGTTTGTATGAACTTTGCTTATTAGATAGACAGACAGTCTGGGAAAGTGATATTCTCCTTTTTGTGGTCTACATGGGCTTACATTTTATCAAGTATGGTTTGCAAAAAGAGGTTTATTGGACCTATACTTTGTACGCGTCTGGCAGTATTGATTGAAGGCTGTTGATTGGTAAAGAATATGTGTATGGAAGGCTTTTTAGCAGAAGCTCCGAAATTTCCTGTTACCTATACTTGAATGGGATCTTTGTCAGTATAGATTGGCTTGAGTCACATGTCTGGAATAGCATTTTTAAAAGCAAGAAACATAAATAAAACTCAGAATTTTTCTCTGTCATGTTTTGGTTTCTATTTCTATAACGCCAATCTCTACTAAGTAACATGTATCCACTTCTGTGAGAAAAAGTACAAGGTACAGTGGCAGAAAAAAGACACTTTAGAATGCGAATGTATACAGGCAGTTCTACCAAAATACAGAATAAAAAAGGGCATTCATGCCCCAGAGCTTGACTTCTTTATACATGTATGCAGTGCTCTTGGTATACAGTATAATCTCCCTTAGTGGATACCACCCAATAGGGGACACCTGCCAATAGCGGACAGTATTTAATTCCCTGGCAGAGTCCCAAAAGAATAGGAGACATTCCCAATAGCAGACGCGGACACACCCAATAGGGGACAAAACACTCCCATTAGGGGACAAAACACTCCATATAGGGGACAACCAGGTTTATGTGCCGACCCTACCTTGTATACAGGGCCGCTGTCAGGTGTAAGGCCAATACCCCAGTAAGGGGCCCAGGCCCCCGCTGTACCCCTCTACAGAAGCAGAAGACCAATGTTTACACAGTGGTCTCCTGCTTCTGTACTTCAGCCAGCCACATCATTCACCCACCTACTTCCCTGATTCCCATGCACCACTTTATTCCCCTGCACCGAATCATCCCCCCTTTATTACCACATCATTTCCTCTTTACCACCCCCTGTGCCATTTTATTCCCCCTTTATCCCCCTGTGTCACTTCATAAAGTGATGAATTTACACAGAAGGTAAAGAAGGGGGAATGAAATAGCATGGGAAGGGGGAATCAAAGAGAAATGCTGTGACACAGGGGGTAAGGGGGGGATAACAATGTACGGTGGATTAAGGTGGCACAGGGTATGAAGGGGGATGAAATGATACGGAGGGGATAAGGGAAGACTAAATGACACTGGGTGATTCTACTATAACATTCCTTTTTATCATGTTTTATAGGTAATTACACTCTGGAGTGAGTACAGGACAGTATTCCGTCATTTAGGAAGAATTTCGAGCCTTTTTCCCAATAGGGGACATGTCCCAATAGCGGACACTTTTTTATTCCCCGTGAGTCCCCACTATTGGGAGATTCCCCTGTAATAACTGGACTGTGGGAGTTGCCAGATCAAGAGTCATGTTGTTGCATAGGCACAGGAGGTTCCTGTTTGGTTAAAGTTCATAGACGTTTATGATATTTATTTTTATATTAAGAAACTAGAGTATACATTACTTTTCTTTTATACACATTATATTTTCTGTGTATTCTATAGTGGACACCTGAAGGTGGGTGAGTTGATAGTGCTCCACCACGCTTTGCTACAGGGATGTGGAATTCCTATCGCCTGGCGCCCGGGACATGCAGTTCCGGGCGCCGGGCAGGTGAATTTTACCGGCCCTGGCTTCGGGCAAGCAGGGCCAGACCTGACAAGCGCAGAGGCGCTCAGCAGTCTCTATGGAGCGGGCTCCGGACTCCTGCCCGCTCCGTACTCTGCAGCCCCCGGCTGATTTCAGTAGCCAGGGGCTGCCGCTAATAGCCAGCATGCGGTCACGGCTGGCTACTAACCCTTTAGATCGCCGCTGTCAAAGCTGACAGCGGCGTCTAAATGGACATGTGAATGCTCCCTGGTGGGCTGTTCCCTGCTGTCCTGTGGCTCTGTCATTGATAGAGCCTGGCTGGACTAGGCTCCATCATTGGAGCGCAGAGCACACAGATCAATGGAGTTCAATAGAACTCTATTGATCTGTATGCGGAATCTAATGATAAGTGTAAAAAAACATTTTTTTTATAAAAGTTTAAAAGATACACATTAACCCCTTCCATGTTAAAAGTTCAAATCACCCCCTTTTCCTATATAAAAACATGTAAGCATAATAAAAATAAACATATTTATTATCGCTGCATGCGTAACTGTATGAACTATTAAAATATAACTTTATGTATCCCATACAGTAAATGACGTAAAAAAATATTACCAAACCCCAGAATTGCAATTTTTATAGTATCGCAGAAAAAAAAGTTAAAGGGGTACTCTCGTGGAAAACTTTTTTTTTTTTTTAAATCAACTGGTGCCAGAAAGTTAAACAGATTTGTAAATTACTTCTGTTAAAAAAATCTTAATCCTTCCAGTACTTTTTAGGGGCTATATATACTACAGAAGAAATGCTTTTCTTTTTGGATTTCTCTGATGTCACGACCACAGTGCTCTCTGCTGACCTCTGCTGTCCATTTTTGGAACTGTCCAGAGCAGGAGAAAATCCCCATAGCAAACATATGCTGTCTGGACAGTTCCTAAAAGGGACAGCAGAGGTCAGCAGAGAGCGCTGTGGCCATGACATCAGAGAAATCCAAAAAGAAAAGCATTTCCTCTGTAGTATACAGCCCATAAAATGTATTTGAAGGATTAAGATTTTTTTTTATAGAAGTAATTTACAAATCTGTTTAACTTTCTGGCACCAGTTGATTTAAAAAAAAAAAGTTTTCCACGGGAGTGCCCCTTTAAAAAGCAATTAAAAAATCAGATCAATACCAAAATGGTACCGATACAAAAAACAGATTATGGCGCAAAAAAGAGCCCTCATACAACCTGGTATGTAAAAAAAAAAAAAAAAAGCTACAGGGGTCAAAATGGCAATTTAAAAAATTTGAAAAAGTTCAGAATTTTTTTTCAATTAGTAAGACATGATGGGAACTATACAAATCTGGTATTGCTGTAATCAGGCGACCTAAAGTATCAAAACAACATGTTAGCTCCACCACAAGATAAATAGTGTAGAAAAGAAAACCACCAAATTTGCAAAATTATATTTCATTTTGACTTCACCAGTTATATATATATTTTTGTTTCGGGGAATATGTTATTGAAAAATGTAAAGGTATCATTATAGTAGGTAGTTATGGCTATTATAGGGCGAGGAGGGAAAAAAGATTGTGTAAAAGCGAAAATTGGCCCAGACAAGTGGATCATCATGAGGGACAAGTAGATTTTGCTTCGTTTTAGTCCTGTGGACAAGTAGTTTTTTATTAAATTTCCACACCCCTGTGCTATGTGCTAGGAGCTTAGCCTTGAGCATGTCATTTACCACCATCAAAAGCATCTGGGACACGGGATTGGTGTTAAATATTGTCTATGTTTTCATCATCTTTTTAGAAAAATGTATTCTGTAATGGAAATTTAGAAGCATCATCTTATTGAAAGCAATGGCAAGCTGCAAGCAGAATTTCCACAATTCAGCGCAGAACTTTGGTAGTGCATCCTGAAAGCACCCTTAGGCTAGGTTCACACTGCAGAATTTCTGGGCAGAATTTCTGCCGGAGATCGAGCCGGCGGTGCTAGAACCGAGCAGACTGCATTGCTGCCCCCATAGACTACAATGCATTTCTGGGTGGATCTTTTGGGACATCTGATCAGAAATGCATTGCCATCTATGGGAACGGAAATGTAGTCTGTGCGATCCTAGTGCTGCCGGCTCGTTCTCCAGCAGAAATTCTGCCCAGAAATTCCACAGTGTTAACCTATCCATTCAGCAAGAGGAAATTCAGAAGTGTAAATGGGAGTGCGGAATCCCATAGAAGTGTATTGGGCTTTCATTTAAGGCAGAATTCCGCTTGCGGAAATTCTGCCGTGTGATTAGACCCTTAGGATTCTGCTGCACCTTTTATGAATTTACCACTAGATTTACTGTGAGTACTTAGAAACTAGTGGTAAAAAGGAACATATTACAAAACATCTGAAAAATGCGCAGTGGTGATGACACATATGACTGTTAGCCAGGCGTGATAATTTTGTGGCTTTTGATTCATTTGTTTCAGTTTTTCTTGGGCAGAGTAAATCACGTTCGTGGAGTTCACATGGCATAGACAGGTGTGATAATAGCAGGATGTGACATAATTGGTTATTACAGCTAAAGCCTTAGGATTAAAGCATAAGTGCAATTTTTCACATTTCTGAGACTGTAAGAAAATGGATACTCTGGTTGGCGTCAGCCTTTTTATTTATTTTTTTTCTAGTGAACTTTGACATAACTTTTATAGAGAATACAGTGTATGTCTCTTTAAGTGGGTTTCTCCGGTGGAAATGCCTGCTAGTTCTTGCGATGAGTGAGTGGCCCCAGAAACCTGATATTTATTTTTTCTTCCATAAATTGATTATAGTGCAGGCTCAAGCAGAAGCTATGTAAGTAATCGGGAGAGGTATCATCTTAAAGCCCATTAATTACATAGGATTAGTCAAATATGTTGCCTTAATCCTAAGGGAATAATGACACGCTGGAGGCCAAACACAAAGGGCCAATTTTCTTTTGGCTGAGAGAAAAATGTTTACATAAATCTGAGTGAATAGTTTTATAATTAAAGGAAAAAAATAGGTGATTATGGATTTTTACATTTCACTCATCGTAGTTCATGCTAATAATATCGTTTCTTATAAATTGAAAACCACCTATGAAGATGCAGGATTTACAAGTCACTGGAACAACCGAAATAACAGTTTCTTTTTATGTACTCTTTACACCAGGGATCCTGATGGAAGAATTTTGGATTTCTCTTGCTAAACATGTTGAAGATTTCTATCACCCGAAATGATGTAATGTTATTTATGAGACCCAGGAGTACAGTATCACACTGATATTCATCATTATATCCTTTAGATGCTGTGATCAATGCTGATGACAGAATCTCTGAGCTAAAATGACAGGTGCTGGTGGGTTTAAGGCATGGCTGCAGGAGTTTAAGGGGTAAAATGGCCACTGGAGGTCTCCTGCTTACCTCTACGCCAACTGTACGCACTCTTCTAAGGCTGGGTTCACACTACGTTTTGTCCCATACGGGAGCGCATACGGCAGGGGGGAGCTAAAAGCTCGCGCTCCCGTATGTGACCGTATGCGCTCCCGTATGTCATTCATTTCAATGAGCCGACCGGAGTGAAACGTTCGGTCCGGTCGGCTCATTTTTGCGCCGTATGCGCTTTTACAACCGGACCTAAAACTGTGGTCAACCACGGTTTTAGGTCCGGTTGTAAAAGCGCATACGGCGCAAAAATGAGCCGACCGAACGTTTCACTCCGGCCGGCTCATTGAAATGAGTTACACACGGGAGCGCATACGGTGGCATACGGGAGCGCAAGCTTTTAGCTCCCCCCTGCCGTATGCGCTCCCGTATGGGACAAAACGTAGTGTGAACCCAGCCTAACCCAGTTTCAGGCAGACTTTACAGGCTGAGTGACTTTACTAATCAATTCTATACAAAAACATAGCATTAAACAGTGTAAGAAAAATAAAATGTTTTGCCATACATTTTATGCTATAACAAAAGTTGTCATTACATAAAGTCCAATTAGTCCTACAAAAAATAAGTCCTCCTATTGCTCTGTAGATGGAAAAATAAAAGCGTTATGCCTTTTAAAATGAAAATGAAAATGCAAAAATTTTAATTGACTGTGTCATCAATGTCAAAACAGGCTTTGTCCTTAAATAGGCACTGTCACCATGAGGCACAGCAGGATATGTTTAAAGGGGTACTCCAGTGGAAAACTTATTTTTTTTAAACAACTGGTACCAGAAAATTAAACAGAGTTGTAAATGACTTCTATAAAAAAAATCTTCACCCTTTCAGTACTTTTTAGCAGCTGGATGCTACAGAGAAAATTCTATACTTTTTGAATTTCTTTTTTTTCTTGTCCACAGTGCTCTCTACTGACACCTGCTGCCCGTATCAGGAACTGTCCAGAGCAGCATAGGTTTGCAATGGGGATTTTCTCCTGCTCTGGACAGTTCCTGATACGGGCAGCAGGTGTCAGCAGAGCGCACTGTGGACAAGACAAAAAAGAAATTCAAAAAGTATAGATTTTTTGCTATTGCACTCCTTATGGTAAATAAAAAATATTTCGAATATACTTTGTTTAAAAAAAATGAAGTTTTCTATGTTTTATTAATGCTTAACCTCTTAAGGATGCAGGGCGCCCAGTCCCGGTATATAAAATGGGGTCAAACCTTGACATACCGGGTCGGTGCCGGCTGCTTATGATAGCCGGGACCCTGGGCTAATAGCGTGTGGCACAGATCGCTATTAACCCTTCAGACGCGGCAATCAAAGTTGATCGCCGCGTCTAAAACGAAAGTAAAAGCTCAGTCGGGCTGATCGGGACTTTCGCGATAAAATCGCGATGTCCCGATCAACTAGGACACGAGCGGAGGCCCCCCTTACCTTGCTTGAGCAATCAACCCCCTATTACGCTGATCCATGCAAAGCTATGGCTTTGCAGGAATCAGGGTAAAAGATCAGTGTGTGCAGTGTTATAGCTCCCTATGGGAGCTATAACACTGCAAAAAAAAGTGAAAAAAAGAAGTTAATAAAGGTCATTCAACCCCTTCCCTAATAAAAGTTTGAATCACCCCCCTTTTCCCATAAAAAAAACTGTGTAAATAAAAATAAACATATGTGGTATCGCCACGTGCGTAAATGTCCGAACTATAAAAAGATATCGTTAATTAAAGCACACGGTGAATGGCTTACACGCAAAAAAATTCCAAAGTCCAAAATAGCGTATTTTTGGTCACTTTTTATATAATGAAAAAATGAATAAAAAGCGATCAAAAAGTATGATCAATGCAAAAATGGTACCGATAAAAACTTCAGAACACGCACGCAAAAAATTAGCCCTCATACCGGCCCATACGCGGAAAAATTTAAAAGTTATAGGGGTCAGAAGATGAGAATATTTTACATATAAATTTTCCTTCATGTAGTTATGATTTTGTTCAGAAGTATGACAAAATCAAACCTATATAAGCAGGTTATCATTTTAACCGTATGGACCTACAGAATAAAGATAAGGTGTCATTTTTACCGAAAAATGCACTGTGTAGAAACGGAAGCCCCCAAAAGTTACAAAATGACAAAGGAGTGCCACTCCTCCAAAATAGTATGACACCCTCTGTAGCCGTGCACACCTCCCTATTCACAGTAGTTTTTTTTTTATTGATAGTGGATCCAGCATGTCACCCAGTCAGAGGCTATATGCCCAGCAGAGGTGAGTGGAATAAGTGTTAGGGTCCCATCTGAAATGGGGCCACCTCTGCGTGGTAACACCTAAAAGGAGTTATCGAGCAAAACAGAGCTAATTTGCAAAACAGAGCTAATTTCTTACAAAAACAGCACTGCACCTGTCTGCAGGGTGTGTGTGGTATTACACCTTAGCTCTATTCACTTCAATGGAACTAAGCTCTAAAACCACACCCAACCTGTAGACAAATGTGGTGGCGTTTGTTACGGTGAGCGCTCCGGTCCGGCGCTCTGACCGTGAGTGCTCACCTCCTCGCTTCTCGCCGGCCTCCGCTATGGCCCAGTCTCCTACTGCAGCCGGCGGGGCTGGGATTCACATCGCGGGAAGCGCCCGCATGCAAATTCAAGCCCGTCACTTACCACATGCTCCTTCTGCCTCCTCCTCTGCTTCTCTGCTCTGGCACGCGTGTCCCCGTCCCCGGAGCTCGGGAATTTAAAGGGCCAGTATGCCCAATAATTGAGTAATCACCTGTGCCTCCATTATAAGTTCCTCCACCTTCCACACTTCCCTGCCGGAACTTCAGTGCTCCTAGCCTGAGATTAAGCGTTCCTATTGTCTGTTTGCCTTGCCCGTGTATTTTGACCCTTCAGCTACGTTATTTTACTACGCACCTTTGCCGCCTGCCCTGACCTTCTGCTAAGTCTGACTACGCCTGTACCTCATCCATCTGTACCTCATCTTGCCCAATTACCTGTGTGATCGAGTTGTATCGGGGGTAGCGACCTGGGTGTCCCCTGCCACAGCAAGCCCATCCTGCCGTGGCAGGCTCTGGTGAAGACCAGCAGCACCTTAGACTCCGCTCCCCGATACGGCCCATGTCATCTGCCACACAGGTTGGAGGATCCACATCCAGCAGCACTACTACTACTACCGTGAACGTTACAGCAAGATCCGGTCATGAATCCCACTGGGGTTCAGCTGCCCGAAAACCGGACCTCGCCCCAATTTTGGCTCTCCAGTCGCATCAGTTGGCCCAGCAGGCACAATAGTTAAACCAATTGTCCGCCATGATGCAGCAGTTGCTTTCTGCTCAACAACAACTGCAGAAGCCACAGCCTCCTCCTGCTCCAGTGTTGCCTCTCGCTCCTGCCGTCACCTCGGGATCTAAGCTCCGCTTTTCTCTTCATGAGAAGTATGAGGGGGTTCCCAAGTCTTGCCATGGTTTTGAGACTCAGTGCTCCATGCACATAGAACTTATAGCAGAACAGTTCCCTACGGAACGAGCAAAGGTGGCCTTTGTCTTCAGTCACTTAACTGCAAGGGCCTTGGCCTGGGCATCCCCATTATGGGATTTCAGTGATCCACTCACTACTAATCTCCAGGCTTTTCTGTCAGAATTCCATGGAGTCTTTGAAGAACCTGCACAAGCTTCCTCCGCTGAGACAGCTTTGCTGAGTCTTTCTCAAGGTAACTCCTCTGTGGGCGAGTATGCCATTAGATTCCGTACCCTGGCATTGGAGTTATCCTGGAACAATGCGTCACTTTCAAGAGAGGACTTTCTAGCCATATCAAGGATGTCCTTGCTGCCCGGAAATTGCCCTTTACCCTGAATGAACTCATACAGTTGGCATCTCGGATTGATATTCTTTTCCCTGAATGACGTGAGGAACTACGTCAAGAAAGGGAGTCTGCACGGCCTCTCTGCTTTCCTTGCTTGGCACCCGCCTTCCAGCAACCATCGCAACCTTCTCCGTTGCCTCCCGCTGTGGAGGCTATGCAGGTGGCTCGGTCTCGCCTGACCCTGCAGGAAAGAACCCGCCGACAAGCTGATAATCTTTGCCTTTACTACACCAGTTCAGATCATTTCCTCAGAGATTGTCCTCTACGCCCGCAGTCACAGGGAAACACTCGCACCTACGGTTTGTAGGAGAGGACTCTCTAGGTGTAAACTTTATCGATGTCTCCTTAGCACATAGGTATCGTCTGCCTGTATCCCACCTTCTGAAGCCTTTGTACATCTCTTTGGTGAATTGAGAAAATCTGGACTTTACTGTCTTATTCCACACAGAACCCTTATCTATGCTGGTTTGAGTTCTGCATGAGGAAAAATTGTCCACATTGTACCTCCACTCTTCTACTTGGCCTTCCTCGGTTACAACTACATGCCCCACATCTTGATTGGAAGACTGGAGAAGTACTTAGTTGGGGAACCTACTGCTATAACAACTGTTTTCATACCCTACCGTCCAAGTTGGTGTCTCCTTCTACTCCTCTGCCCGGTCTGCCATCTTTTCTTCAGGACTTTGCTGATGTCTTCAGCAAGAAACAAGCTGAAGTTTTACCACCACATCATCCCTACAATTGTCCTATCGACTTATTGCCCAGGACTACACCTACTCGGGGCAGAATTTACCCTTTGTCTGTTCCCGAAACCCAGGCCATGTCTAAATACATCCAAGAAAATCTTCAGAAAGGATTTATCAGAAGGTCATCCTCCCCTGCCGAAGCCGGATTCTTCTTCGTGGAAAAAAAAGACTGATCTTTTCGACCTTGCATCAACTACTGTGGCTTGAATAAAATTACTGTCAAGAACCGCTACCCACTTCCTTTGATCTCAGAATTATTTGATCGTCTCCGTGGAGCGAGGATCTTTTCCAAACTTGACCTTTGTGGGGCCTATAATTTGATCCACATACGTGAAAGAGATGAATGAAACACAGCGTTCAATACTCGTGATGGACATTTCGAGTATCTTGTCATGCCTTTCGGACTCTGTAATGCTCCAGCAGTCTTCCAGGAGTTTGTCAATGACATATTTTGTGACCTCCTATACTCCTGTGTTGTGGTCTATTTGGATGACATTCTCATCTACTCGCCCAATATGCAGACTCATCGCTCTCACCTCCGCCAAGTTTTACAGCATCTCCGAGACAATCATCTCTATGCTAAACTTGAGAAGTGTACTTTTGAAAAAAAACAGCCTTCCATTTCTGGGGTATATTGTTACCAGTAAAGGTCTTCAAATGGATCCTAACAAGTTGTCCGCAGTACTGGACTGGCCACAACCTTCTGGCTTGAAAGCTATTCAGCGCTTTCTCGGCTTTGCCAATTACTATCGTCAATTTTTTCCTCACTATTCCACCTTGGTAGCCCCCATCTTTTCTCTCACCAAGAAGACTGCTAATCCGAAGGTCTGGACTCCAGAGGTTGAAGAAGCTTTGAAACAGTTAAAGTCCACCTCCTCCTCTGCTCCCGTTTTATCTAGACCCAATCCAAGCAAGCCATTTATTTTGGAAGTGGATGCTTCTTCAGTTGGAGCAGGTGCAGTTTTAACGCAAAAGGTGCTAAGGGTCTATTCACACGTACAGTATTCTGCGCAGATTTGATGCGCAGGATTTCAAGCTGTGTTCAGTCATTCAGTTTACATTAAAATCTGCAGCAGAAAATCCTGCGCATCAAATCTGTGCTGAATATTGTACGGGTGAATAGACCATGAAGGAAAAATTGTAACCTAAGTTTTTTTCTCTAAGACCTTCCCTCCAGCAGAGAAAAACTATACCATTGGAGATCGCAAATTCTTGGCAATAAAGCTGGCTTTGGAAGAATGGCATCATCTCTTTGAGGGCTCTTTACATTCGCTTATTATTTTCTCTGACCACAAGAACTTGCTCTATCTTCAGATTGCCCATCGTCTCAACCCCCAGCAGGCTCGTTGGTCTCTGTTCTTCTCCAGATTTGACTTTTATATTCACTTCCGTCCAGCAGAGAAGAGCTCAAATGTTCAAGACCAGGAATCTCACCCTCAACATATTATTCCTCCTGATCGACTCATTTGTGCAGCACCTGCGAGTCTACAGCACCGGCCTCCTGGGAAGACTTACGTATTCCCGAGCCATGACTCCGAGTCCTCTCTTCTGGCCAGTCATGCCGGAATACGTAAGTACTTGCAGATCATCTCCAGACAGTATTGGTGGCCTACTTTAAAAAGGGATGTCGTTGATTTTGTCCATTCCTGTTCGGTCTGTGCCCGTTCCAAACCTGCAGGTCTTCTACATCCCATGCCAGTTTCAGAGCTGCCCTGGACCGATATTGCAATAGACTTTGTTACTGACCTTCCCCTTCTGGCGGCAATATGGTCATTTGGGTTGTAGTAGACCGATTCTTTAAAATGGCAAATTTTGTACCTCTGCCAGGATTACCATCTGCACCGCAGCTTGCTAAGCTTTTCCTTTGCCATATCTTTCGCTTTTATGGATTGCCCTCTCATATTGTTTCCGATCGTGGAGTCCAGTTCGTCTCTAAGTTCTGGAGGGCCCTCTGCTCCCGTTTCCAAGTTAAACATGACTTTTCCTCAGCTTATCACCCCCAATCCAGTGGACAAGTCGAAAGGGTGAACCAGGTCTTGGGAGACTATCTTCGCCATTTTGTCTCTGCTCCTCAAGAGAACTGGGCCGATTTACTTCCCTGGGCAGAGTTTTCTTACAATTATAGGGATTCTGAATCCACTGGGACTTCACCTTTCTTTGTGGTCTATGGACTCCATCCTTGTCCTCCTCTTCCCTTGTCTTCTTCCTCCGGAATTACCATGGCTGATGAACAAGTGCAGTATTTCGCCTCTATCTGGCAGAAGACTTGTCACTCCCTTTTATATGCCACGTCCCGTATGAAGTCTCAAGCGTTCAAGAAAAGGCGTTCTCTTCCCAAATTCTCTCCAGGAGACAGAGTATGGTTGTCATCCAAATATATCCGCTTTAAGGTACCCAGTTATAAACTGGGTTCTTGCTATTTGGGTCCTTACAAGATCAAGAAACGTTTAAATTCTGTGGCTTATTCTTTCCATCTGCCATCTTCTCTCCGGATCCTGAATTATTTTCATGTCACCCTCTTGAAATCTGTTATTCATAACTGTTTCTCTAGAAAAGACATTTCTCCTACTCCCATCTCAGGTACCCCTGATGTTTATATCATCATGGAAATTCTGGAAGGTTTTTTCCTTGTGGATTGGGAAGGATTTGGGATCGGAAGGAGAGGTCTTGGGAGCCACAGGACAACATTTTAGACCTTGACCTCATTCAGAAGTTCTTGTCCTCCAAAAAGAGGCGGAAACCAAAGGGGGGGGGATACTGTTACGGTGAGCGCTCCTGTCCGGCGCTCCAACTGTGAGCGCTCACCTCCTCGCTTCTCGCCTGCCTCCGCTATGGCCGCGTCTCCTGCTGCAGCCGGCGGGGCTGGGATTCACATCGTGGGATGCGCCCGCATGTGAATCCCAGCCCGTCACATACCACATGCTCCTTCTGCCTCCTCCTCTGCTTCTCTGCTGCGGCACGCATGTCCCCGTCCCCTAGAGCTCGGAAATTTTGAGGGCCAGTACGCTGTATAATTAAGTAATCACCTGTACCTTAGTTATAAGTTCCTCCACCTCCCACACTTCCCTGCCGGATCTTCAGTGCCCCTAGCCTGAGATTAAGCGTTCCTATTGTCTGTTTGCCTTGCACGTGTTTTTTGACCCTTCAGCTACATTATTTGACTACGCACCTTTGCTGCCTGCCCTGACCTTCTGCTAAGTCTGACTACGCCTGTGCCTCATCCTTCTGTACTTCGTCTTGCCCAGTTACCTGTGTGGTCGAGTCGTATCGGGGGTAGCGACCTGGGTGTTGCCTGCCACAGCAAGGTCTGTTTTTCTAAGGCTGGAGTACCCCTTTAAGGCAAGTGAATTAATACTAGTACTAGGTTGGATAAACTTGACCCAATATATCAAAACCGAGAAGAAGCAGCAGTTTGCCCATATCAGACTTTTCTTTTCTAAACTTTTCTGCAAAGATTAGACATTGTCATTGATTGGCTGCAATGGTCCACAAGGAAGCGATTGTTATGATACGTGACAGCCACTGTCTCACACACTTACCAAGTATCTAGAATTCCCAACTGTAGAAGAATAGAAACATCATGTATAAAAATATCACATTATGCTCCAGGCATATACTTTTCTTTTTATAAGAACTAATATATCTTTTTATTATTACATTGTTAGCTACATTTATGCCTGTAGTGGAATGCACTGTATGCCACATGTTTTCTCATTGTCAACACTGCATCATTTGGTCTTGATATCTTCTAATACGCTAAGGTTTCTCCTAAAGCCCCATTTGTTTTTAGAATAAAAGTGTGATGATTCATGTGTTTAAAGTTTATAAAGAGCAATTGTGTGAGGTTTGTAAATGGAACTGTGCCTTTAAGGAAGAATGAAATATTCTTGACATGGCTAATTAGAACATTGTTGAGTAGCTGCTGTCATGTTTCATAAAGCGATGTAACTATGTTAAATCCGTAAATTGTGTTTGATCTTTATAATGTTCTCTTTAAAAAGCATCTGAAGCGGATGCTCTGAGGCTGTAAATTCCTGGCATTGGTTAAGTCACGCATGAATGAATATGTGCCGCACAACCAGATATTATATTGTGCAATTGTACAATCTCCAGGCAGCAAAATAGCCACTTTAATGTGTGGCATTGCTATAGTTAAGGATCAGATTTAGTGCTTGTTAGAAAAGTTTATCTTTGAAATGGAACTTTTTCTTGAATACACTTTTTCCAGTACCTATCAGCTGCTGTATGCTCCAGAGGAAGTGGTATAATTATTTTCTGCCTGACCACAGTGCTCTCTGCTGACACCTCTGTCCATGTCAGGAACTGTCCAGAGAAGGAGAGGTTTGCAATGGGGATTTGCTCTGGACAGTTCCTGATATGGACAGAGGTGTCAGTAGAGAGAAATGTGGTCAGGGAGAAAATAATTATACAACTTCCTCTGGAGCATACAGCAGCTGATAAGTACTGGAAGGATTAAATAGAAGTAATTTATAAATCTGTAAAAATGTTTGGCACCAGTTGATTTAAAAAAAAAATTCCACTGGAGTACCCCTTTAAAGTTATTCCAGTATGAGCACACAATACCCAAACACGTATCTGCTAGACTAGATCCCTATGTACACATCTATGGACTTTTTCTATATTCTTTGTATTGAGTCTTTTGTATTATAAAGGCATGTCTAAATTCAAGTATTGTATTTTAATCTTAGCTACTGTATAAGGAAATGTTTAAGCACTTTCCAATAAACTTGGTGTTTCGATTCCTTCTACATTTTCATGATTTTTGGTTGTTGTTAGGGAAAGTCAAAAATGTGACTAAATGACACAGTTGAAGGGCTTGTTACAAGAAGGATCACTAATACACTGTAGCAACCTGTGCCCTTAGAAGGTTGTCGGGATAAGCTCTAAACCTCTGGAGCAGTCTAGAATGTTTCCATCACTGATGCCATGCTCGTGGTGCAGAATTTATTCACATAGCCCAATTGCATAATACTGGAAACATCCTTAGAGCTTCAATTGCATAATACTGGAAACATCCTTTAAAGAAGCACGGTGGAAAATCATTTTCCTTATTGCAGCATTGTCAATTATTAAAGAATAATGTATCCTCAGAATAGGAGATAAGTTTTCGATCGCGGGGGGCTATCGTTTATACAGAGCCCCGGCCGCCATGCCCCCTCCATATATCTCTGTGGGAGAGCCGGAGCTCCGCACAGATGATCGCGGGGGGGTCACAGCACTCGGACCCCCACGATCTAGAACTTATCCCCTATCCTACAGGTTTTCTGTACTGTCGGGCATGAGACTTGTCCTTTAAGAAGTTGGTCACCACCTCTCTTCGGGTATGTTCACACTGCGGAATTCCCGCAGAATTTCGTTCACGAGTGGAATTCAGAGCAGTGAACATTACCATCATTGTGACTGGGTCTTTCGCGAGACCCGTTCACACTCAGGAATTTCAGTGGAAGACAATTCCGCCGCTGAAATTGTTTCGCACAAAGAAGGAACATTTTCCTTCTTTGCATGGAAGTCCACGAGCACTGCATAGCTATCAGTGGTGACGGCGCAGTGCCGTGCGGTTCTACCGGCGAAGCATTTTCAGCGGCTGCCAGACGGAGTCTCCACCCGCGGAATTCTGCAAGCGGAGATTCTGCAGTGTGAACATACCCTAACAGTACTGGTGAATTCTTTGCACTGAGCTTGATTGACAGCTGCACAGAAAGTAAAGCTCCACAGATTCTCACACCATCAATTCTCTGCACAGATTGGCTGCAGGAGAGTCTCACTGATTGCAACACAGAGTGAAACATGCACAGAGCCTGAGGTCATCTATTCATCACAGCTCTGCAACCATGTTAGGGCGGAAGTGATCCACCAGCAGGCTTCAGTGATGTCATGCCTGCTGGGAAATGCCCACTTTCTCCTGCTGAGAAATTGCACTATGTGAGCAAGAAGCTATGTGAGAAAGCTCTGAAATTTTTTTAAGGGCTGGAGGGGTGTTAGGAGTAGTTAGGGAACATAGCCCGAGTTAGTTTAGAAAAGTTTATTTAGTGACAGGTACTCTTTAAGCAGAAGTCTATCAGGCAGAATAGAAACAGGATTTTAGGCCTGTATACTCTAGTGAGTATAAAGTAGTTACATATATCAAAGAAGGAAGCAATTCTCCTTTCTATTTGTTCCTAATATAGAGCCGAAGAAGATCAGGATATAAAAAATTGGTTTAGAGCCACCATACCTTCTAATCTAAAGCAATTTAATGATATGGGAAACAACTACTAGAGGCTTACCTGCAGTGCTGGCTTATCGCAGGCACTGAACCATGGCAGAAGTCATGATCTCTGTGCATGTGATGCTTAGATTTAAAGCTGTGGCATCTAAGTCATTCCTAATAGCTATAGGAGATTGCATCTTCTAGTGAGCCTTCTCCCAGAATGTATCTTTTCACTTTCTCCTCTCCTGTAATAACCTGTTTGTTTCTTCTCTCCAAGGCTCTCTGATAATGACTTGGTCTCTGCAAACCAATTCCTTTGCTTTTCTTCATGCTTGCACTGAATGATTACTACGCGATAAATTCATTTAGCTACTTCCAAGAATATATCATCACTGGGAGCAGCAAATGATTATCTGTTCCCCTGCATGCCTCTGGGGTTGCCAGTCAGAACTTGTATAAGCTGTAGACCTCATTCACAAGGCAGAGGATAGGGCTGGGTGTTACTATAGAGGTTGTGGAATGCCTGGTCATCCACACTTCAGGCCAAGAAATATTGTTTTGATGGAGGCTACACAGACAGACAAAATACATCATGGGAACAGTAGAAATAGGCTGTTAACTTGTCATGGCCAAAGGGATACTTTTATGTATTTAACATTTTCTGTGAATGCTGTTATACCCAAACAACCAAAAATACTAAGAAAAAAGAGCAAAAAATAAGGATTAAGTAAAATCTGTACAATGTTTTGTACTTTTGGTAATTTGATTGTGTTTGTTAAAGGGGTACTCCGGTGGAAAATGTTTTATTTTATTTTTTAAATCAACTGGTGCCAAAAGTTAAACAGATTTGTAAATTACTTCTATTAAAAAAACTTAAACCTTCCAGTACTTTTTAGCAGCTGTATGCTACAAAGGAAATTATTTTCTTTTTGAATTTCTTTTTTGTCTTGTCCACAGTGCTCTCTGCTGACACCTGATGCCTGTATCAGGAACTGTCCAGAGCAGGAGAAAATCCCCATTGCAAACCTATGCTGCTGTGGACAGTTCCTGACATGGACAGAAGTGTCAGCAGAGAGTACTGTGGACAAGACAAAAAAGAAATTCAAAAAGAAAATAATTTCCTCTGTAGCATACAGCTGCTAAAAAGTAATGGAAGGTTAAAGATTTTTTAATAGAAGTCATTTACAAATCTGTCTCATTTTCTGGCACCAGTTGATTTAAAAAAATGTTTTCCACCGGAGTACCCCTTTAAGTCCTGCAGGTGCATTAGCTGTTTGGTGAGCTTTATAACAAGTTTATTGGAAACAATTTCATTGTGTAAAGCAGTGCATCCTAGGTATATTATTTATTAACAAGTGGGATCAAAGTTACAATATGTTTTCTTATTTCACTTTGACTTGCATGACCAAGAAGGGAATAAAAAAGAATTTTCCAACTGAAAAAAAGTTGAAATAGAAATAGATTTTCCAACTGAAAAAAAGTTAATTGTGTTTGTAGGAAATACTTTCCTATTGTAAAGTAATCTACTGGATAGGTGCTCATATAAGGCAGCGGTCTGCCCATCCAAAAAGGACCCTAAAATTAAGAATGTTCAATTCATCCAGCATTGCATTGATAACCTTACACTTCATTGGGTTTACTGCCACATCACAGATTGTTCTTTATAGTAAAAAGCTCCTGTAATGTTGTGAAATATTAGCACTAGCTTCCTTCAGTGTTAATATGCTGTTTCAAAACTGCAACTGGGAAAACATAGTATTTACTGTATGGGTCATCATCTTGTGTTTTTTTTTATCAACAACATAAATAAAACTAAATCCTCCTCTTTTTTGCGTCTATATTTTATGCAGCTGAGTATTTTTGAATTGGGTCCGTCAGGTGTCACAACGGAGCACAACGCTGATGTGATCGAGGCCTAAGAAATATGTGATTAGTTTTACCCATGTTCTTTGGGGTTTATACCGTTGTTCAGTACCTGCTTTAGGTCCTATGTACTACTGGAAACACTAAGGAATTTATACAATCCAATATCAAGAGTGCCCGGCACTGCTGATCCACATAGCACAATACTCTGCTAGGCTAACACGGCTATCAGACCTTCCCGATGCTATCATGAATCAGTCCAAGAAATATCCCATATAGAGGTACATAGAACTGATGCACTCACCAGGTCTGGAGGTATGTCGCTAACTCTTAATTGCATCTCAGCGTACATCGATGGAACTCGTACAGGGAGAGCGGACAGGTGGAGCGGGGTGGGGGAAGAAGGTGGGCGACGGTCCGTTCTCACACTTGCGCGCTTCGTCAGGCCCTTCTGGAACTCGTACAGGGAGAGCGGACAGGTCGAGCGGACAGGTGGGGGAAGAAGGTGGGCGACGGTCCGTTCTCGCACTTGCGCACTTTGTCAGGGGCCCTTCTGGAACTTGTACAGGGAGAGCGGACAGGTGGAGCTGGGTGGGGGAAGAAGGTGGGCGACGGTCCGTTCTCGCGCTTGCACACTTCGTCAGGCCCTTCTGGAACTCGTACAGGGAGAGCAGACAGGTGGAGCGGGGTGGGGGAAGAAGGTGGGAGACGGTCCGTTCTCGCGCTTGCGTGCTTCCTCAGGGGCCCTTCTGGAACTCGTACAGGGAGAGCGGACAGGTGGAGCGGGGTGGGGGAAGAAGGTGGGCGACGGTCCGTTCTTGCGCTTGCGCACTTCGTCAGGCCCTTCTGGAACTCGTACAGGGAGAGCAGACAGGTGGAGCGGGGTGGGGGAAGAAGGTGGGCGACGGTCCGTTCTCGCACTTGCACGCTTCGTCAGGCCCTTCAGGGCCTGACGAAGCGTGCAAGTGCGAGAACGGACCGTCGCCCACCTTCTTCCCCCACCCCGCTCCACCTGTCCGCTCTCCCTGTACGAGTTCCATCGCTGTACGCTGATATGCAATAAAGAGTTAGCGACATACCTCCAGACCTGGTGAGTGCATCATTTTATGTACCTCTATATGGGATATACTAAGGAATTTATGCTGATCGCATGATGATGTTGAGTTGGTTAATCTACATACACAGCTGGAATAGCAGAGCTCAGTAATGGTGACCATTGCCATGGGAGTTGTTCATTAAGGGTTGATAATGCTGTTATAGCGCATAGTCTACTCATTCAGATCAGTGGGAGATTGGATGCTGCAGAAGGAGAATCAATATGTACTGTAATTTGTCTTTATTTTCTCTCTCCCACTAGTAGATATAACACATATTTTCCCTTGTGGAGTACACACATGTTCACAGCTGTCATGAAGTTTGCCTTTTTCTGTTCATTTTTAAATATCATATGTGGAATGCGGTAAATCATTGGCAGTTCAGATTTCTGTTGGGTCCACACAGAGCATAGTCATCTTTTGTTTTGTATTGAAATATTTTATGGTATTATTACAGTATTGCCGTATACTGTATTGGTATTAGTTTTTGGCGCGATAATTCACGAATATTCAAATTTTTTTTTTCACAGTACACATCACAGTGATCATCCCTCCCTGCTTCCGGCTTGGGGTGTAAACAAGGCTCCAATACTAGTTACTGTTTCAGGGTGCGTTCACACGGGCGTATTTGTCAGCGGATCCGCAGTTGCGGATCCGCTGACAAAGGCCCCTAAAGTGCTGCCCTCTTTGTGCCTGCTAATAGCGGCAATCCGCCGCTACCAGCAGACACACTGCGATGTGCGAGTTACCCTGCAGTGTACTTGCACACATAGCGGCCGCTCTCTGTGTAGCTCAGGGAGCCGGAGGAGCGGCCGCGATGTGCGGAAACACTGCGACTCGCACATCGCAGTGTGTCTGCTGGTAGCGGCGGATTGCCGCTATTAGCATGCACAAAGAGGGCAGCACTTTAGGGGCCTTTGTCAGCGGATCCGCAGCTGCGGATCCACTGACAAATACCCCCGTGTGAACGCACCCTCAGACTGGCAGGCGGCCGAAAATTCGCATATGCGAATATTCGCATATGCAAATTATCGCACATCTTGATCCCTCCTTTCTTTTAGCTCTTTTATCACGCCATATTGCGCATGCGCATGCGAATTTTATGGTGAATGCGCATGCAAATGTTATGGGGCATAGTAAAAAAAGGCCGCGAATATTCGTCCATATAACTCGAATATGGCCTATGCCGCTCAACACTAATTGGTAAATATACAGCTGGTGTACACATTCTTCTCATGTATGAATTGCTTATCACTTCAGTACATATCTAGTTTTCCTATTTCCCTAAATACAATTAATAAACAGTTATCCTTATCTTAAATTCTAGGTGAAGGTCATGGTGCGTATCTGTTCAACACTAGTGGGGGAGTCAACTGATTCCAGCTCTTTCTTAAAAGCTGATCCAAGGAAGAAGCAGATCATGCTTTATGACCCATTATCTTGTGGAGGGCAGAATGCATTCCAGAAGAGAGGAAATCAGATCCCACCGAAAATGTTTGCCTTTGATGCTGTGTTCCCCCAAGATGCTTCACAGGTAGGCGACATTTTACTGGTTTTATTAGGCTGCATACATTTGTTCATGAGAAACTGCATTTTATGCCTGTTCAGGTTACACCAAAATCCAGAATACAAGAAAAAGGGGCAAATATTGCGTCCACTTCTCGTTTTGGCTAAAATACTGACTGAAATACAAGGTGTGAACGTAGGGGGAGATTTATCAAAACCAGTGCAGAGAAAAAGCTGACCAGTTGCCCATAGCAACCAATCACATTTCTTCTTTCATTTTTGAAAAGGCCTCTGCAAAATGAAAGCAGCGATCTGATTGGTTGCTATGGGCAACTCAGCAACTTTTCCTCTGGACAGGTTTTGATAAATCTCCCCCATAGTCCCACAGTGAACACTTGAACATTTTTTACAAAATACACACTTAAATATTTTTCTACACAAAAAGAAAATATTTAATTGTGTAGTTGGTAAAAATGTTCAAGTGTTCACACCTTGTATTTCATCTACTGTACTCTATGGGGGGGGGGGGGGGGTATTTATCAATTTTGCCTGTTGACAGTTTCTTTTTACCCTTAGGTTTTTGTGGACATGCACCAAATTTATCATTTGGTGCAAGTTGTTAGTAATTTTGGCTCAAATGTTGAAATCAGCTGTTCACAGCGCCTTTTACATAGAACTTACCACCACAGAGGACGCGTATGTTACCCTGTAGAGCAGCCATTTCAGAGTCCCTCCTGCAGTATATCAGCAAGCGACGGGAGTTATTTTCTTTTGCGGGGTTAATAGCCACCATGGGAAATGGATTATATTTTCAACTTGAGTAGTTTTTTTTTTTTTTGGTTACTTTAGTGCAGTTGCCTTCACCCTGCAGACCTCCAGATGTTGCAAAACTACAATTCCCAGCATGCCCGGACAGCCGTTGGCTGTCCGGGCATGCTGGGAGTTGTAGTTTTGCAACATCTGGAGGTCCGCAGGTTGGAGACCACTGCTTTAGTGCTTTACCTTTCCTGAACCTGTGTGGCCATGTCCAATGCTGGCTCAACGGAGGGTGAAGGTCCCTCAGAGACAACTATGTCGTAGGATAGTATTGCGCAGCCCCAGAGACATCGCTGCTTTCACATAAAAAAATGTTTTAATGTATTTTGACGCCTTTACATTTTGTGACATTGCTAAGTGTGTTTTCTATGTGCAAAATTTCTTGGCGGTGAAAAAAAAACCAAAAGGCGCAAAATTGATCGATTGGCGCAAATGATGAATTACTGACTAAAGTTAAAATCACACACAGGACCGTGTGATTTTGAGAAAGTTATAACCAAAAAACAAAGAGACCCACCATACTGATAATATTTCAAAAAGGTATTTCAATCTTTATTAAGCAGAATAAGACAAACAATTAAAATGATTAAGAAGGCAGAAGATGACCTTGGACAGGAGACAACAAGTGCCGGTGAATCTGGTATGGGTAATGTAGGTATTCAATAAAGAACATGTACAATATATAACTGACAAGACTGCAGATTCCTAGTGTAGTACAATGTAGATATAACATCTGACATACATAAGTATAAAATAGGGAGCAGCAATACAGTAATATAAACAAAATAAAGACCAAAAATTGGAAAAGAGAAAATACACCTGTCATAAACCCACAAGCCAGGAACACCAAGCAACAACACCCCAACGCACGTTTCGCGTATGGTCTTCGTCAGGGGGCGTGTCCATTTTGAGAAAGTTGTAAAAATGACAGTGGAGAAGATGCGCCAAAGTGTTGCGCCAAAGTTACATGAAAAAAAAAACATAAATCCTTTGATATATACCCCCCTATGAGCGTATACTGTACCTCAGTGCTTGACTTTCAAGACTCTCACTCTACAGTATGTTTCATACCTAGATATCTCAACACTGCTTTATTTTTTCTATTGCTGAAATCCTCCACAATGCGCACTACAGCATATTTCAGTTCCAGATACAGATCTCTCATTCCACAGTGTATACTGCAGTATATTGCTATTGAAGATTTGAAGACCCCCACTGTGTTCACTACAGCATATTTCAGTTCCATATACAGACCTCTCACCCCACAGTGTACACTGCAGTATATTGCTATTGAAGATTTGAAGACCCCCACTGTGTTCACTACAGCATATTTCAGTTCCAGATACAGACCTCTCACCCCACAGTGTATACTGCAGTATATTGCTATTGAAGATTTGAAGACCCCCACTGTGTTCACTACAGCATATTTCAGTTCCAGATACAGACCTCTCATCCCACAGTGTATACTGCAGTATATTGCTATTGAAGTTTTGAAGACCCCCCACTATGCGCACTACAGCATATTTCAGTTCCAGATACAGACCTCTCACCCTACAGTGTACACTGCAGTATATTGCTATTGAAGATTTGAAGACCCCCACTGTGTTCACTACAGCATATTTCAGTTCCAGATACAGACCTCTCATCCCACAGTGTACACTGCAGTATATTGTAGACCAATTCTGTACAACCCATTACAAAAACATTGGCACATGCTGGAAATTAGAGATAACTGTATTGGTTATTTCATCTCCTACTATGTTGTAACTAATTCAGCAATGCTTTTTGCTCAGTAGAAAATGGAAGTTCCATCTCAGCTTTAAATCACAGCTCATTAATTTGCAATTCAAGTGTGTTTTATGCCTTTAAACATTAAGAAGCCATCCCTATATTTTTTATGACCTATAAATTTTTGCCAGTAATACCCATGCCACACCGGTACTAGATAACGTTTGCCAGAGCCAGGGTTGTGGAGTAATAGAGCTGATTATATGTGAGCAGAAATTCATGAATTGTAATGAAGCTACCTCAGCGTTCAATGTGCTAAATGTATCATTGATGTGCTTTTGTGTTGATTTTATCATGAACACACAACACAAGAGGAAAAAGCAGACGCTGCAGAATTTTCCTTTCACCGCAGCATGTGTGAAGGAGGGCACTGAACCGATTGCTACAGCTACTGTTTGGTCTCCTATTCTTGCTTAGGTTGTGTTTTTCTATTCAGAATTCCCTCCTATGGACTGAAGTACGGTGGTAGCACCATAACATAACATATGAGGACATCCAGATACAGCCTTCTTACCGACAGTGTCTAGGATGTCTACAACAACAACACTTCATAATATTCAAATGTGTTATAGTTCCCTAATATAATGGGGCAGAGTTACTAATTCAGTCTGATATTTAGACAGCATACCTAGACCAAACAATATTAAAATGGACAACATTTATCGCTCTGTATGATAAATGTGGTGTCTCTTACCAGACATGTTAGGCTGGGTTCACATCACGTTTTTGCCATACTGTTTTCAATCTGTTTTTCTAAAGAAAACCGTATGGCATAAAAACGGATGGAACAGTATGGAAAAAAGTAAACCGTATGCTTTTTTAAACAGTATACAGTGCATACAGTTCCGTCAGTTTTTATAGAAAAAAAAACCCATTCGTTTTTGAAAATTGTGTACATTTTTAATGGGAGGGGTCTTGGGGGACGACGACTTTAGGATGCAAATGCGCATGTGCAAAGTAAAAACCGTATACGTTTTTCCCGTATGGAAACGTATACATGTGCGTTTCCCATTGATGTCCATGTTAAAAAAAAGTATGCGGTTGCAGTACGGTTCTTAAACCGGAGTCAAAACCGTGGTTACTTTGCACATGCGCATTTGCATCCTAAAGTCTCCACCCAAAACCCCGCCCATTAAAAATGTACAACATTTTCAAAAATGTATGTTTTTTTTTCTATAAAAACTGACAGAACTGTATGCACTTTTAAAAACAGTATACTGTTTAAAAACGCTTACGGTTTACTTTTTTCCATACTGTTCCATCCGTTTTTTTGCCATACAGTTTTCTTTAGTAAAATGGATTAAAAACAGTATGGCAAAAACGTGATGTGAACCCAGCCTTAGACACTTTTGTTTACGGCTAGGTATACGTTAAAAACCCTCGTGACTTGTATGACAGCGTATACCACAGCGTACACACCCTTACTGTCAATGGACGATGATAGTAAAATAGGTGACTATGATATGCCAGTATGCTGACTTATATCAGGGGTAGTTTTTAGTATGTGTTCCACATATTGGTTAGCTTACTTTACAGTGAAATGGTGGCATACACTGTCACATTTCAAGCCTGTTCCCTCTAAATCATGCACCCTTTTCCCTTTTGTTTTGTACAAGTTTAGCCAGAATTCTGGTGCATTCAGTAAAAACCCATATTTTTGGCGCTCCAGACAGCAGAAACTTTCTTGTTTTCCAGACTGGTAAGTAGAGTGCAGAGTGCTAGTTCAGACAGCATAGGTTCTGTCAGTGCCGAGACCAAATAAACTGAAATGTGTTAGATCAGGTCTGAGGTCCGCTGTATGCCTTATATCCTAAACAGATGTAACTGTAACATTCCCAAACAAGGGGGAGCATTGCCTATAATAACTTATTAAAGGGGTTATACCACTAATCAAGTTCATATCTAAAGTCAAAAAGGTGAATAACTATGGGAAACTGCACCACTCTTACTCTACACAGGTTTTGATAAATTTCCTCCATAATATCTTCTTGTGGAACCAGTCTTTTAACCCATGACCCCTTTTAATTTCCCTAAAATAGCTCCACACAAAATGTTTAATGACAGTGTAAACCTTAATGGAAATAATTATTTCCTGTAATAATAGTTTCCTGTAATAATAGTATTTTTCTCCCTATAGAACGCACCGGCGTATAAGACGTACCCTATTTTTAGGTGCAAAATCTAAAAAATTAAAGATTTTGAACCCAATAGTGGTCTTCAACCTGCGGACCTCCAGATGTTGCAAAACTACAACTCCCAGCATGCCCGGACAGCCCGGACAATTTTTGTAAACACAATTTCTCCTGAGAACGAAAATACCCCATATGTGGATGCAAAGTGCTCTGTGGGTGCACAACAAGGCTTAGGAGTGAGAGCACACCATTTGAGGTCTAAATTGGTGATTTGCCCAGGGGTGGCTGATTTTACAGCAGTTCTGACATAAACGCAAAACAATAAATACCCACATGTGACCCCATTTTGGAAACTACACCCCTCATGGAACGTAACAAGGAGTATAGTGAGCCTTAACACCCCACAGGTGTTTGACAAATTTTCGTTAAAGTTGGACGTGAAAATGAAAAACAAAATGTCACTAAAATTCTGGTGTTACCCTAAATTTTTCATTTTCACAAGGGAAAATAGGAAAAAGGCCCCTCAAAATTTGTAGATTTTACTAGTATGGAAATACCCCATATGTGGATGTAAAGTGCTCTGCGGGCGAACTACAATGCTCAGAAGAGAAGCAGCGCCATTGGGCTTTTGGAGAGAGAAATTGAAGGCCATGTGTGTTTACAAATCCCCCATGGTGCCAGAACAGTGGACCCCCCCCCCCACATGACCCCATTTTGGAAATTACACCCCTCACGGAATGTAATAAGGGGTGCAGTGAGCATTTACACCCCACAGGTGTCTGACAGATTTTTGGAACATTGGTCCGTGAAAATGAGAAATAAAATTTTTCATTTACACAGCCCACTGTTCCAAAGATCTGTCAAACGCCAGTGGGGTGTAAATGCTCACTGCACCCCTTATTAAATTCTGTGAGGGGTGTAGTTTCCAAAATAGGGTCACATGTGGGGCTTTGTAAACGCACATGACCCCCGACTTCTATTCCAACCAAATTCTCTCTCCAAAAGCTCAATGGTGCTCTTTCTCTTCTGAGCATTGAAGTTTGCCCGCAGAGCACTTTACATCCACATATGGAGTATTTCCATACAAAATGGGGTTACAAATTTTGCAAGGCTTTTTCTCCTATTACCACTTGTGAAAATGAAAAATTTGGGGTAACACCAGCATTTTAGTGGAAAAAATTAAAATTTTCATTTACACATCCGACTTTACCAAAAAGTCATCAATCACCTGTGGGGTGTTAAGGCTCACTGTACCCCTTGTTACATGCCTTGAGGATTGTAGTTTCTCAAATAGTGTGCCATGTGTTTTTTTTTTCTGGTGTTCTGACACCATAGGAGGCTTCCTAAATGCAACACGCCCCCCAAAAACCATTTCAGCAAAATTCACTCTCCAAAATCCCATTGATGCTCCTTCTCTTCTCCTCTAGTGCACCCACAGAGCACTTTACATCCACATATGAGGTATTTCCTTACTCAAGTGAAATTGGGTTACAAATTTTGGGGGGATTTATCTCCTTTTGCCCTTTGTAAAATTTAAAAAAACTGGGTCTACAAGAACATGCGAGTGTAAAAAAACTAAGATTTTGAATTTTTTCCTTCACTTTGCTGCTATTCCTGTGAAACACCTAAAGGGTTAACACACTTTCTGAATGTCGTTTTGAATACTTTGAAATTGATGCTCAACTTTGAAGCCCTCTGGTATCTTCCAAAAGTAAAAACTAAAAGTCAACTTTATGATGCAAAAATAAAGTAGACATATTGTATATGTGAATCAATATATAATTTATTTGGGATGTCCATTTTCCTTGTAAGCAGAGAGTTTCAAAGTCAAAAAAATTCAAAATTTTCAAATGTGTCATCAAATTATACCACTAACATAAAGTAGAATATGTAATGGAAAAACAATCTCAGAATCAGGATGAAAAGTAAAAGCTTCCCAGAGTTATTAATGCTTAAAGTGACAGTGGTCAGATGTGCAAAAAACGCTCTGATCCTTAAGGTGAAAATGGGCTTGGTCCTTAAAGGGTTACTCCGCTACCCAGCGTCCGAAACATTGAGTTCCGAACGCTGTGTGCTGGCTTCCGTGTTCACGCACACCCCCTCGTGACGTCACGCTCCGTCGAGTGACGTCACGTCCCGCCCCCTCAATGCAAGTCTACCCCTATCATGAGAGAGCCACTCGCGGAAGATGGACCTCTGTCCGAAACGGTCGTAGGGGTGGACGTCTCCTGGCTACACTTTTCGCCTATACATGTGGGTATCTGACTTTTCGCTCTGCTGCTGGCTCATTTGTAGCTCCATGTACTTATATGCACCTGCACTTTATTTGTAGCGCATAGTGTAATCTGCTGATACCAAGTATACGTGCACTTATATCTATGCTATGTCAGTGATTTGTACGCCCTTACATATGGGGCCAGCATTATTTTGTACCACCTTTTAATATTTATGTCATATGTTTTCAACAATAAGCATTGTTATTTTTTCCTGCCACGCCCCCTCCCATAGGCTGGCGGAGCGTGACATCACATGGGGGCAGAGCCGTGTTGTCAAGATACTCCGCCCCTGTGATCATGATTCATCAGACCCGGAGCGATGTTTGCTCTGAAGTCTGATGATAGCGGGGTGCTGCATGAAAGGAGGCGATCAGGCAATTTATCCCCTATCCTTTGTATAGGGGATAAGATGTCTTAGGGCCGAAGTACCCCTTTAACTATGTCTGTCCATTAAATTTGGAGCTCTATGGAATTATTCAGTACGTATTGTGGGTTGCAAAAATAAAATGGAAATGTTAATTTAAATAGCAAAAGTATATGCTTGTGATATTATTTAAGAATATATTATTGCTCTAGTAAAAGCAGGAGGGAGAATTGAAGATTTTCCTAAACCAGTTAACGGAAAATATAGATTTTATGAAAGACAGGAGGCGAGCATTATATGCAATATCTTTCTTTACTGCAAACACATAGCAGCCCAAGAACGTAATATTCAAGTAATACAGAGAAAAAACTTTGATAACACACGCAGGTGTCAGGTAAGCACACACAAACATGCTGTCACAACAGGTATCCAATAGGTGTGTATCCCAGGTTATATAAGGACCCATTGACTGTCATTAGTCCTCTTTCTTTGTGTGACCCGAAATAAAAGTACAACCAGTTCAACTTGAAGGAGAATCCAAAAACCTTGAAGACTACTGAAGAAGATACAGGTGAGAAGATGAAGGTGAAGCTGACGTTCTTCACGCAGTGAAATGTAGGTAGAATTGTAGAAACACCAGTAGTAGAATCCATGAACAAACGAGTGAGGTCCAGCATGTTCCGAAGTCAAATTTCTTAATATGCTGAAACGACAAAATTAGAAAAATAACAGGGATGGGAAATAGGGAGGGATAATGCTCGCCTCCTGTCTTTCATAAAATCTATATTTTCCGTTAACTGGTTTAGGAAAATCTTCAATTTTATATCAGACAGGAGGCATTCGCATTATATGCAAGTTCAAAGCTACAATGCATAGAATAACATTGATAATACTAACAACTAAATTAAAGCATAGACATAGAAACATGAGATTCCGGTCTAAAGTAGAAGGTTTTAAAGGTAGACTCAGAAGACCAATCTGCAGCTTTGAGAAGGTCGGCAAGAGAGCCACCTGATTGTAAGAGTTTGGTGGAAACTGCTCCTCTAGTGGAATGGGCGCCAAAAAGAGAAATGTCTATGTGGGCAAAAGACATGACTTGTCTAACCCACCTAGCAAGGGTGGCAGAAGAAACCGGTAAATGCGGTTTGCAATAAGATATAAGGAGTTGAGAATAGGAACTATTCCTGATGGGAATTGTCTTAGCTTCATAAGACTTGAGACATCTGACCACACAGAGCTTATCATTGTGAGGAAAAGCCGGATAGAAAACTTCCTGAATGTTAGTTTTAGTTCTTCTGTTGATCTTAAACACAACACCTTGAGGGGAGAACTGGCGAAGAGATATATCAAGGGCCTTGACATCAGAAACTCTTTTGATGGAAATCAAACATAGAAGAGTAGTAAGTTTAAAAGAGAGGAGTTTAAGCGACAGGGCGTCATTATCTTCCCAAGAATTAAAGAGATTCAAGATCAAATTGACATCCCATGTAGAATGATATTTAGGTGCTGGGGGACGTTTAAGTCGAATACCTCTAAGTAGTTTACATACAATAGGGATTTGTCCAATGGGAATGGCGTTGACAAGTTCATGGTAAAAGGAAATTGCTGATCGATAAAGATTAATGGTGCGATAAGCCTTACCATCATCAAATAATTTAAATAAAAAGTTCAAGAAGTGGGGGAGAGGTGCACGAATGGGATCCAAGTGCCTTTGTGCGCACCAATCAGCCCAAAACTTCCAGGCTGATCGGTAAGCTGTCCTGGTGCCTGGAGCCCAGGCTTCGGAGAGGATAGTTCTAGTTGATGAAGAAATGTCTGGGTCAAAAGAGGTTGGCCCGAAATCAACCAAGCAACTAGAGGAAGTTGTTGTGATAGTATTAGCGGATGAGGGTTGTTGGAGGGATCTAATAGGAGGTCTTGTAATGGGGGAAGGATCCTGGGAAAATCCAGAACCATGCTGAGAATTTGTGGGAACCAAGATTGAGTCGGCCACCACGGAGTGATCAGGACTATTGTAGATTTGTGAAGGAGAGTTTGAATGAGAACTCTGGAAATCAGATTGAACGGGGGAAAGGCATATAAGGGTTGGTGAGGCCAAAATTGGAGAAGAGCATCTACTCCTAGTGCTTCTGGATCCGGACGCCAACTGAAGAACCGGGGAAGTTGGCGGTTGAGTCTGGACGCAAAGAGGTCCAGATAGAGGGGTCCCCAAAGAAGATTGAGTTGTTGAAATATTAGTGGATCCAATCTCCAGTCGCTGTAATCTGTAAGATAACGCGAGTTCCAATCCGCTACAGAATTGGATAATCCTGGAAGATATTCTGCTCTCAGGGTAATATCCCTGTCCAAACAAAAGTGCCAGAGTTCTTTTGCAATATTGACGAGCAGTTCTGATTTTGTCCCTCCTAATCGATTTATGTATTGGACAGCAGTTATGTTGTCCATGCGAAGGAGTACACAGCAATGGGACATGTCTCTTATGAAACTCTTCAGGGCGAAAAATCCCGCTTTGAGTTCTAGACAATTGATGTGAAGAACAGATTCTGTGGGAGACCATTTGCCTCCCGTAGAAAGGGATCCGAAACGGGCGCCCCAGCCAACCAGGCTGGCGTCCGATTCCAAGATGACATCTGGTCTGGAAAGAAAAATCGTCTTCCCATTCCATTCCTGGATATGATGGAGCCACCAGACCAATTCTTCTCTGGCTTCTGAGGATAATGGTATCTCGTCCGAATACCCAAGGCCCTGTTGAAGATGTTGGATTTTCAATCGTTGGAGGGCCCTGTAATGTAAGGGGGCAGGAAAAATGGCCTGAATTGAGGCTGATAAAAGACCGACTATCCGAGCAATGGCTCGTAGAGAAATAATATCCTTGTTCAGCAAAGAACGAATCTCCCTGCGAATAGTTTTTAACTTCTTCAAAGGGAGACTCAAAAGAGCCGAACGAGTATCTATCAAAAAGCCTAGAAATTCCATTTGTTGAGAGGGTATAAGAACAGATTTGTCGTAGTTGATCAGGAAGCCTAGATAAGATAAGAGAGATAGTGTCCAATTCATGTGGGAAAAAGCCTGGGCACGAGAGGAAGCCATAATCAAAATGTCGTCTAAGTAAATTATTAGACGAACGCCCCGAGATCGCAGAATGGCTATAACTGGTTTCATCAACTTGGTGAAGCACCAAGGGGCTGATGAAAGACCAAAAGGAAGGCAAGTAAACTGCCATTTCATGTTGTTCCAAATAAATTGGAGAAAAGATTGTGAAGATTGGTGAATAGGGACCGTAAGGTAAGCATCTTTCAGGTCTACTTTGATCAGCCAATCTTCTTGAAGAAGAAGATCCTTTAATAAATGTATTCCCTCCATTTTGAAATGACGGTAATACACAAAGTTGTTCAACAACTTGAGATTGATTACAGGTCTGTGACCTCCGTCTTTTTTCTTCACCAGAAAGAGGTTGCTCACAAAACCTGGTGAATCGAGGGGAATTTGGATAATAGCATTTTTTGAAACTAGCTCCTCGATTTCTGAATTGATAAGAAGTTGATCTACTTTTGAAAACTGTATGGGATGAGGAAAATGAGTCTGTATCGGAGGGGATATGAACTCTATTTGATAACCTTTCACAACTGAGAGGATCCAATGGTCGGAAGATACTGCATCCCAATTTTGGGAAAAAAGAAGGAGTCTTCCGCCCACTGGAGGATGGAAAGAAACTGGGTGACTTACCTGAAGGCCTGGATCTTTGGGCGCCTCTGAAGCCTCTTGCCCTCCATGGGCGTCCACGGGTAGGAAAGAATGGCTGTGGGTGGGTAACCGAAGGGGCAAATGATGATGACCTTTCTGGTTGAGGTTGGGGGCCTTTATATTGGTATTGGTATCTGTTTTGGTTACCTCGGCTGGGAAAACGGCCCCTGCTTTTCCCAGCCCTGCCAAAAAAACTTTTTTCAGATTAGATTGTGCCTTGTCGAGGCTTGAGAATAACCCTACATACTTAGATATCTCTTTTACAAAGTTATCTCCAAAAAGGAGTCCTTCAGTAGGGTTGGTGGACTCAGACGTGGCCAAATGAGTAAGCTGTGGATCCAGCTTCATTAATATGGACCTTCTCCTTTCTGTACAGAAGGCCTCATTTATATTTCCAAAAAGGCACATAGCCCTTTGGGCCCAACCCCTCATAGTGGGTATATCTATGGGGTTGCCAGAGGCTGCAGCCTCTTCTGTAATATCTATGATTTTGGCTATAGGTCCCAAGAGGTCCAGGAATTTATCCTGGCACGATCTGAAACTCCGGTCTATTCCCTTTTTGGGATTTTTTCCCGATTTCTGTAAATATTTAATTAAAATGGGATCTACTTCTGGAGTCTGGGAAGTGTCAACAGAAAGTGTGGGTCTTGGGCACTCTGCCCGTAATTTATTTCTATCCTTTTTGTCAAGACCCCTTTTTAGCCAGAAAGAAATAAATTTGTCAACCTGAGGGTTTGTAGACCCCTCACCTGACCTTGGGTGAGAAATTTGGGAAGGGTTAAAGAATGGTAACCCCAAAGAATCCAAAATGGTGGAATCTGAGATTGAGGTGTCTCCATAATTGGTATTATCCTCACCCACATCATCTGGCTCAAAGGATTGATCCCCATTGTCAGAGGATTCTGAATCCTCATCAGAATCTGTCTCCTTAGACTCCGTAAAGGAGTCCGGTTTGGATCTTTTAGAGGCCCTTTCTTCCCGTACGTCATACTCTTCCTCACGGGTGGAGGGTTTAGGATGCAAAGATTGAGCATCTGTATGGTGGCTGCAAGATGGGCGCAAGCCTGGAATGTGGTCTTGACCCCGCTGAAAGGATAAAACGGAAGGGTCGTCTTTATTTAGAGGCCTCTTAAAGGGTCGTTTTTTATGACTTTTATCAGTCTGCTGTTGCTGAGAGGAAAATTGGTTAATGGATCTAGCCACAGATAAAGCTAGAGTGTCCTGCATAGAAGCCATAGCCTCAGACACTGCACTTTTGACTGATCTGGCTACAGACTGGTCAACCAGTTCTTGAATTTCCATAGAAATTGTGCTTCTAGGATCTTTAGCAGTCATTTGATCAGATGACATAATTGTAATAGCAGAAAATATGCAGCAGATTTTTTAACCTACTATAATGGTTAAAGTAAAATAGCACCACTAGTGATAGGTGTAAACACACAATATATTATCAATATATCAGTGGTCTATAAAAATATCAATCAATATCTATATATAAATGTTAATTAATTAATCTATTAATAATGTGTTAATAAATGGGCTACTGAGAATAATGTATATATAGAAAAAACTTCTTTCCTGAGGGAAAAAATTTGACCAACTGTGTTGAATAGCTATGAAATGTACTGCAGTGTTCTGAAAAGAACGCTAGGCGGCAGTATAAGCTAATAATTATTGTTAGTCAGAGAAATTTTAGTCAGCCAATAGAACGGGAACCTGCTGAAAGACTGGTCGCGTCGCGAATGAAGTAAATGAGGGCGGGAACAACTGGTTGATCACCAACCAGAGGAGATATCGCGAGAACAGAGAAAAAAGAAGTACGTCATCAGGGAAATGGCCGTGACTGAGGAGAGAGAGCGGCGCGTGAGCGGAGTGTGGCGCGCGAATACAGCGCCGATACCTTAATGTGAGAACAAGGTAGGAAATAATAGGAGAATATAGAAAACTGAATATAATGAAATAACGATGAAAGCGGAGTATATGAAAACATAAACTAGAGATAAGGGGAGAAATATGTAATATGATAATTAATATAACAATTATATGAACCAAACTTAGTAATGAATAGTGACAATGAACGTAAATAAAGCACTCATCTGAACTGTCCGCGGAGCAGCAAAGAAAGAGGACTAATGACAGTCAATGGGTCCTTATATAACCTGGGATACACACCTATTGGATACCTGTTGTGACAGCATGTTTGTGTGTGCTTACCTGACACCTGCGTGTGTTATCAAAGTTTTTTCTCTGTATTACTTGAATATTACGTTCTTGGGCTGCTATGTGTTTGCAGTAAAGAAAGATATTGCATATAATGCGAATGCCTCCTGTCTGATATAAAATCGTAGTTTTCTAGTGTAAATCCACTTTAAAGTGTCTGGAGATCATCAGTTAAGATCACACTCCTGGAGCCAGATATAGAATATTTCCTGTGATATCACTGGCTGACATTTCAGGAGGCATATTTATCTTTCTGGCAAGATGACCCTATAAGTGATTTCCGCTCCACATGTATATTAATATGTATATGCATTGTGAATGATAATATCCTCTAACCGTGCATGTAGGTGATCTGCATAAACCTTAGCTGCTGCTAATGAAGTCAAGGGTCAGCTTGCTATACATTTGGAAAATCAGATCCATACTAGAGAAGTTCTAAAAAATCTCTCATATCTTATGTGTAAAGTCTAAACCTTTCTGAGTTTTCTTTATTAGGTTTTTGTGTCAAGATAAAGGACTTGTGAATGTTTCAAAGCAATGCAGTGCAGATAGAAAATAATGAGCAGCAGTATCAGCTCCAGAGGCTTTAACATGATAGGGAGAGAGGAAATTGTCTGGATGATTTGAATTGTTATGTACATATGAATCTATCCATTTAAATGTGTAGAAAACCAAAGCTAAACATCTTATTGTTATTCATGGATTATGATGAGGCACAGTAACTGTTTACATTTTTTCCTTATAGGCGGAGGTGTGCGCTGGAACAGTGGCTGAAGTCATCCAGTCTGTTGTGAATGGAGCCGATGGATGTGTTTTCTGCTTTGGTCATTCCAAGCTTGGTTAGTATTAAATAATCTGCTTCCATGTGACTCTAAGTGTAGAGTGGTCTAATGTTGTTAGTAAATCCAAATGATTAGAAGTAAGAAATGGCACTCACCATCATCCATGTTCTTCCTGTGGTCTGATTACCAGCGACCACAGGGCCGGCAGCGCGTGACGTCACACCTCCGCCCCCGTGTGACGTCACGCTCTGCCCCTCAATGCAAGTCTATGGAAGGGGGCGTGGCAGCTGTTACATATATACAGCAAACATTACTTACATAAATATTTGTATTTTGTACAGGGGCATAAACATTTGTTTAGCTGTTTCCAAAATATAAATAAATACAACTAAATAATGTACTTTTATTCTGAATACTGCACTGATGTCCCAACACCAGACCCTGTCTCGTTTCCCCCCCACTTCAACTTTGGCTTTTATTCCAATGCAGGCAGAAAGCTTCCCCTCCTCTCTGTATCAGTGATGCTGGAGGCTTACTGTGTAGTTCTGTTCAGTAGCTAAGCTAGCCCCATTACAATCATGACATGCAGAGACAGAGAAGGCTATGCCCCCTCAAGCATGTCACCAACACAAAGATGAGAGGGGGCTCTCTGTCCAAGTTGGAATGGATTGTGGAGAAGTGCTGAGCCCCTGAGACAGGGTTGTAAAAGTGCACTATTGGAAGTTTCAAAATGTACATTTAGGCAACAGACAAATAAATTGCATGTCCCTTTAAAACTGACTTAATGCACATATACTTTATAAACAAATACTTTTGTATGTATACCTTTTAATCTGTCTCCCAGGAAAGTCATACACTATGATCGGCAAAGATGACTCCATGCAGAATCTGGGCATTATCCCTTGTGCTATTTCATGGCTCTTTAAGTTGATCAATGAACGTAAGGAGAAGACTGGAGCTCGGTTCTCAGTTAGAGTGTCAGCAGTGGAAGTGTGTGGGAAGGAGGAGAACCTGAGAGACCTCTTATCAGAAGTGGCTACTGGCAGTCTTCAGGATGGTCAATCTCCTGGAGTCTACCTATGTGAGGATCCAATATGTGGCATGCAGGTAACTAGAGCATTTTCTTTACTTAGGTGTGACATATCATGTATAGAGAAAATCTATGGGTAGGCTTGATAAGCAGATGACATAGTAGTGGAAATCTGAGAGATATCAGTGGATATTATTGAGATAAATTCACTCCCATCATAAGACTTTGCCTGTGCTGCACCAGCTATGTGCCTGAACCATTAGACATATATCCAACATCCACAGTTTTAAACGTGCCCTCTCAGGCAGGCCTATATCATTCCCTATTTGGCCTCCCCTACTATCACTGCATTACATCCCCCCATCCCCCACTATTATTCATCAGTATCCACCTATGCTCTATGCACATTTGACATTATCAGATTGGCTAATGACCAGTTCACCCACTTTTATTTGTATTTCTATTTCTGAAAGATGGCTGTTCAGTTTATTAAATAAAGCACTTTCTGCTTTTTGTCTCAAACATATTTCCTCATAGACTGTAAGCTCTTGCGAGCATTATTTTATCTCTTTTAATACCTGGTGTGTAATTATGTATGTCTGATTTTTCTCCTTACATGTTCCCTCAGAATCAGAATTGTAAAGTGCTGCAGAACATTATATTATTATTAATTCTTATTTTCAGAGTTAGTTTTAGTCAAAACAAATTTGTGAAAATTAACATTAGGGCCTACTACCAGCGGCTGGCCACAAACTCAGCTCAGAAGGATCAGGCATGTTGGATTGCCACTGCCTGATCCTTTTGTTCTCTGAGAAATAATCTGCCCCAGAGGAACTTGACAGCAGCTTAATTCTCCACTGTCCATTCAGAGCACAAGATTGCTTAGACAAGTTAAGTATTTATGTGTATGGAGGCATCAGGAGAGATAGCTTTTGGCTGAAGGAATCTAGGCCCTGAATACATACATACATGTTTTTTGAATATACTTTAATGCATTTTTAGGACCCAACACATGCTTCACATGTGAGCTGAACGCATAAGGCTTCTTTTTACACTTGGGTGTAAGTTAAAACTGTATGGTTCTTCAATAATACTTTCCAGTGTATTAGCCCAGAAACAGGCTGTAAATTAAACACCAATAAACATTTAGCACTTTGTTGTTCGAGTGCAAAACCCTGTACTAATAGCCATACTATATGTAGTATAAGCAATACACAGTTTAGTAGATTGTATGACACCAAATCAACACAAACCATTGCATATTGTTGTATGATGAACCATGATAGTAAAACTATTACTGTAGTAATAAATTAGAAGCCTACCAGACACTAAAATCAATCATCCTGGTAGATAAGAAAGGTGGCAGCTCCAGGATATCTTTCAATAAGGGATGTCAAGTCAAAACATTGAAAAATATAAAACAATTAATTGGAGTTTGCATTTGTTCTATTGCATTATAAATCAGTATATACTATCCATGGGAGTCTGCTTTCTACTATATCTGATCTAGGGCAACCCCAGGATGCTGAAATTGAGTGATAGAAAAGAACTTAGCATAACTTTTCTAAATGAATAGTTTTTTGGAGTCTGTTTCAGCTTATTTAGATGATGCTAGAAACCAATGAGGTAAGAATTGATAAACACCTCACAATGTGTGGACAATTTCTCTAGAATTACTTTATAAGTACCGTATATTCCGGCGTATAAGACGACTTTTTAACCCCGGCTTTTTTTTTTCAGAAAAGTCGGGGGTCGTCTTTTACGCCGGGTATTGGGGTCAGGGATAGAAAAACCGGCTCCCATATGCGGGGGCCGGCCAGAGCAGATAAAAACTAATTACTGATACTAAAAACCAGGGTGTCTCCAGCTGTTGTGAAACTACAACTCCCAGCATGCCCGGACAGCCTTTGCCGGTCCGGGCATGCTGGTAGTTGTAGTTACACAACAGCTGGAGGCACCCTGGTTTTTAGTATCACGGGAGCAGATAATCATAGATTTTCCTATGCCGGACATCCCTGTGTCCCGAAAGATCTTTTTGGGACATAGGGATGTCTGCCGGTCACTCACCATTCCCCGACCGGCGCGCGTCCTCCTGCGGTCCTTCTCCACTTCTCCGCCTCTATGGTTGTACGCACGGGACATCAGTGACGTCTTCCTGCGACCATAGAGACGCAGGAGGACCGTAGGACCATCGCAGGAGGAGGCAAGCCGGCCGGGGCCTGGTGAGTGACCTGCGGCGCGTCATCTTCTTCAGTGATCCGGTCACCGCTCCTACAGGTAATCAGAACACTGTGGGGGCAGTACAGACATACAGCCTCCAGCCATACATTGTATATGGCTGGAGGCTGTATGTCTGTGAGGGTGGGGGGGGGGGGGGGACTGTCTACTAATGTGGGGGAGCTGCCTACTAATGTGGGGTAACTCCCGACCTAATGTGGGGTAACTCCTGATCTAATGTGGGGGAAGCTGCCTACTATTGTGGGGGAACTGTCGACCTAATGTGGGGGAACTGCTGACCTAATGTGGGGGGAGCTGCCTACTATTGTGGGGGAACTGCTGACCTAATGTGGGGGGGAACTGCTGACCTAATGTGGGGGGAACTGCTGACCTAATGTGGGGGGAGCTGCCTACTATTGTGGGGGAACTGCTGACCTAATGTGGAGGAGCTGCCTACTATTGTGGGGGAACTGCTGACCTAATGTGGGGGAACTACAACCTAATGTGGGGGAACTGCAACCTAATGTGGGGGAACTGCCTACTAATGTGAGGGAGTTGGCAACCCTAATGTGGGGGAACTGCCAACCTAATGTGGGGGAACTGCCAACCTAATGTGGGGGAACTGCCAACCTAATATGGGGGAACATGCTGCCTACCTAATGTGGGGGGAACTACAAGGTACTGTACATCGCGGTAGAAGGGGTAGTCTTATACGGCGAGTATATCCCAAACTCTATATTTTAACTGTAAAAGTTGGGGGTCGTCTTATACGCCCAGTCGTCTTATATGCCGGCATATACGGTATATAAATAGAGCAGGTTGAACTGATTCTGCCCAATCGTATTTAGAAAGTTTTCTTTTCTGCCGATACAAAGCTGTCTCTACAATTCTGAAACTATGTAATATAGTAGAAATAACTTGTGAATTGCTTCAACAACGTGTCCTCTGTGTCCAGTTGCAGAACCAAAGTGAGCTGAGGGCACCCACAGCTGAGAAAGCTGCCTTTTTCTTGGATGCTGCTATTGCCTCCCGCAAGTGCAGCCAACGGGACTGTGATGAGGATGACCACAGGAACTCTCACATGCTCTTTACCCTGCACATTTACCAGTATCGCATGGAGAAAAGTGGAAAAGGAGGCAGTAAGTATGAATGTCATTAAAAAAAGATAGGATCTAGCATAACTGACTGCAATTCACTTCATTTTTATATTTTTGGAGCACATCAGGCCACCCTTGGATCCAAGGATATCAATGAACATATAGAAAAAGACAAATACAACTTCCAGCTTCATAAAAACGCTGACTTTTATTAGGTTTCTTCTAAAAACATAGATCAAACCAACACATTTCAGACAATCCAGCGTCCTTATTGATGTTGATGCATCAAATGCGTTGGTTTCAGTTTGTCATTTTTATTTTATTTTTTTAAAGAAATAACTTTTATGGAGCTGTAAGCTGTATTTGTCTTTTTCTAAAATGATAAAACAATCTTTACCTTCCCACTCTTCTGCAAACTGTTCTATCTACATTCAATAACAATAAGAAAAGATTTAAAGAAGTGTGGTGGCATAGTATTTATGATACGGCAGTGAATGGGACATTGTACAACATGGGGTAAACTCTCCAAATAATCTCCAAATAATAAAGAGGTCAGTTGCTTAATGGCTTCGGTGATTTTTATGCTTATTCACAATTGGCACCCAAAGCCAAAAAAAATGATACATGTAAAAATATGTAGCCATTGAAAAGATAAGGATCCTATAGCAAAGATGCCATCATAATGCCAACATAGTAAATATAGTAAAATTAAGGATCAGATGCCCACAATCAAAGGAAAACAATGGGTCAGATACCCACTTTTATAGAGGAATGACAAATCTGAAATGTAAATAGTAATGGGGGGGACTTTATCATTATAGGTGTAGGTGAAGCATTTTTGTACACCTTTTTTGTGTGCTGCTAAAGTGTTAGTGCACAAAATGTATTAAATGATTGCAGGGCATTTGATAAATGTTGTGCAGGTCACATTTTCTGAAACTTCACATACACCAAAAAGCTAAGCTGGTGCTGGGCTGGGATATTTTTGAGCCTTTTACTTGGTTCTTCTGCAAAAATGTTCCCTTTTTTTTAAAGCCAAAGTTGATAAATTCATTGTCATAGCTGGTTAACAAAAAAGTGTAAACCAAAAAGTCACAAAAAATTGCCTGCGCTAAATGTGTGACAAATGTACACACAAAACTGCTCTAAAGACAATGATAAATGCCCCCTAATATTCCTACCACCATAAGTGACATTGAGACCTCTCCCTGGTTATAGCCATCTAAATATACAGCATTATAAACAGTATTGATCTTGAGTTCTTTGTCTGGAATATATTAACCAACATCATTGTATAGATTCATCAGTGAGTGGTCAGTGAAATTCAGCAAGATATATAATCAGCATATATTAGGAGCCCTGCATATGAACCGAGCTTGATCAAAAGTGACAAGACGTAAACCAAAGACTAGAAGATTTGAACAAAAGCAATTTTAACAGAAGGGAGCAGTAAGAGTTCACGCTCAGCTGTATGCTGGATGGATTTATTTTCCAGCTGATTGATGACAACCAAGTACAAGGAGAAAACAGGAAAATTGTTCGTTTCCATCTAACTCTCAACTGGCAAAGTCATGTAGTGTAGTCCCTATTCGATAGAGGAAAGCCAATGAATGATGGATCTTAGAGTGTAGCGCAAATAAAGGATTTTATGTAAGGGCGAAAAGTAAAGCAGGCATTTTACATAATAAATGCATGAATAACAAGATGACATACATAGCCCTTTTCTGATTTCAAGAGTTGGTTGAGGATTTGGGTTTTCCATTATCGCATCCTTCCTGTATCTGTTTTAATGTAAACATATTGCTGTTTATTTGCATATTGTATTGTTGTGCATCGTTCTAAAACTTACAGAGACTAAAATCAGATTTAGTTCACTTTTTAATGCCCTAAATAATCCTAATGAACTTGGCTTTGTGTGAATGTGTCACTTTGCAGCTGTGAATATTCTATTGAGATTTGCCCTTATGTAGGGAACAATGCACTCCCGCTAGATAATGTTATTAGGTTTGTGGCTTAAGCAGATGGCAACATACAGTAGGAAGGGAAGCCAATGTACAATCAGTTGTTTAGCTGGATAGTCTAGTCGTGTCTGAAAGATGCTATAGCAATTTATTTAGACAAATAGTCTCTGTCCATTTTCCATTGAAAGCCTTAATTTCCCTCTATCTATGCTGTGTGAATCAATAGTTCAGATCATTTAACACTTTGCAATGTACAAATAACTCAAGGGAACTGTCTTTTCTATAACATATGTTCTAAACGTTATATTGTGAGCTCTTGAAGTTGGAGGGTAAACAGTTTTAAGGGACAAAATGTCTTATAAATTCATAAATGACTTTGGATACATTTAGAACAACAGTTTTTTAAGGCTCTCTAAAGCTACAAACAGACACACTTTTGTTTGGTGTTTATTATAGTGTGTCTTAGTGTCTTAGCATTTTTTAATTGATGTTTTTTCCCAACTTTTTTCTCATTACAAGTCATGTGATTCTTTCACTACGTGATTCGAGGATTTCTTTTAAAACATCAACATACCTGCGTACGTGGCATTTTTTCTGGTATTTTTTCCTTCTATAGAAGTCTGTGGAAGGAAACAATTTCTTGAAAAAAAGCCATATCCAGAGCACGCTGAGATTTTGAAAAACTGTCATAACCCCCCCCCCCCCCCCAATAAAGGGTAAAAAAAAAAATATATAACATGTAGATATGGTTTTTCATATCTCCATATTGAATTTTTGCCCCAAAAAACACTATGCAGCGAATATAGTGTTTTTTGAGCATTTTATTTTACAAAAATGCTGTTTCCAACCTTACTCCCGTTTTTTTCACTTACAAAACATTATTGCGTTTGCCTCCTCTAGTCTATGCAGTGTGGAATTTGTAATAGCACTTTATCATAATCTTAGGGAAGGTGCTCGACTTCTTGATGGTTAACTGGCTTTCCTTTCTTTTGGCAGTGTCCGGAGGTCGCAGTCGATTGCACCTTATTGATTTGGGAAGCTGCGTAAAGGTGCAGAGTAAAAACAGAGATAGCAGCACAAGCTTGTGTCTCTCTTTGTCAGCACTTGGGAATGTCATCCTTGCATTGGTTAATGGAAGCAAGCACATCCCATACAAGTAAGCAACGTAAAATAATAATTATTGTTAAAAAGATTTAGTACACACTGAAATGTATATGTTATTACAAATGCAAATGTCAAGCCTGGACTATGCAGGCACTACAGCTTGGCTCCAATGGGACTGTAATGTTATCTCATGCACAGTAAATTAGTGGTTAAACAAATGAAAGGTGGAAAAAGGTGACCAGCACCCTCTATAAATTATAATTCTTCTATATCATTTTTGTATTCTCTTTTCTAAGATATCATATAGACCTCCTTTGGTCTTTGCTTCGTGCTGAGCAGAGGCTTCCAAAATGGAGCTAGAGCCCTGTGATCTGTCTCCAGGGGTCTTGTATTCAACAAAGCACAGCTCCTATAATGAATAGGATCATTGCAGGTTCCATGCTGAATAAAATAACCTAGGAAAGTGTGAAGTTCAATCTCCAACTCATGCAGCCACGACTGTAGGCGGTCTAAGCTGTAATATCTCAGAAAAGAAGATTACGTTTATTATTTATATGCCAAAATCTAAATTTGTATTAAGACCTGACTTTTTTTTCCCTTTAAAATAGTTTTTATTAACTTTTCAAACACAGAAGGGTTACAGGAAGGGAAGAAAGGTTTGGGGTTACAAAATAAAACAAAGCATTCCACAATCATCCTAGGGAGATGGAGGTCTGACGTTCAATGCAGTGTGGACCATAATCAGTGGTATAAACAGATAAGTCATGTCTTTTTAATAATGGGTACTTTAAAGCAGTTTACAGGGGAAAAAACAACTAGTGTTGATTTAACTAGAAAGTTATACAGATTTGTAAATTACATCTAAACCCCCCCCCCCCCCCCAGATCTTTCAGTACTTATCAGAGTTTGTATGCCCTGAAAGTTACATAGTTCAGGCTGAAAAAAGTTCATCTTATAACATAACCCTACTGTGTTGATCCAGAGGAAGGCAAAAAGAAAACAATGAGGTTATAGCCAATTGCTGCATACTAGGGGGGGAAATTCCATCCTACTCCAAATATGGTAATCAGAACAATTGTAAACCTGGAACAACATTCTATCTCCATAAGTCTAGTATCCATAGAAAAACATCCAGGCCCCCCTTGAACTTGTTTATTGAGTCAGCCATTACTGTGATGATGAAACCTTCTTCCCTCCATATGTTGAGGATGCCCCCTTGTCATGGTTACTGGCATAGATAAAGAGATCACTAGAAAGATCTTTGTCCATTCATATATTTGTATATTTTGATCAGATCGCCCCTAAGACGTTTTTTTCCCCCAGACTAAATAACCACAAACTTGATAAACTTTCTTGGTACTGTAATCCTCCCATACTATTAATTATTTGGCGCCCTCCTCTGCACCTGCTTCAGTTCAGCCATGTCCTTTATATACAGTGGGGCAAAAAAGTATTTAGTCAGCCACCAATTTTTTAAGTTCTCCCACTTAAAAAGATGAGAGAGGCCTGTAATTTTTATCATAGGTATACCTCAACTATGAGAGACACAATGAGAAAAAAAAATCCATAAAATCACATTTTCAGATTTTTAAAGAATTTATTTGCAAATTATGATGGAAAATAAGTATTTGGTCACCTACAAACATGCAAGATTTCTGGCTCTCACAGGATACTTGTAACTTCTTCTTTAAGAGTCTCCTCTGTACTCCACTCATTACCTGTATTAATGGCACCTGTTTGAACTTGTTTTTAATATAAAAGACACCTGTCCACAACCTCAAACAGTCACACTCCAAGCTCCACTATGGCCCAGACCAAAGAGCTGTCGAAGGACACCAGAAACAAAATTGTAGACCTGCACCAGGCTAGGAAGCCTGAATCTGCATTAGGCAAGCAGCTTTGTGTGAAGAAATCAACTGTGGGAGCAATTATTAGAAAATGGAAGACACTGATAATCTCCCTCAATCTGGGGCTCGACGTAAGATCTCACCCCGTGGTGTCAAAAGGATCACAAGAACAGTGAGCAAAATTCCCAGAACCACACAGGGGGACCTAGTGAATGACCTGCAGAGAGCTGGGACCAAAGTAACAAAGGCTACCATCAGTAACACACTACACTGCCAGGGACTCAAATCATGCAATGCCAGACGTGTCCTCCTTCTTAAGCCAGTGCATGTCCGGGCCTGTCTGAAGTTTGCTAGAGAGCATTTGGATGATCCAGAAGAGTATTGGGAGAATGTCATATGGTCAGATGAAACCAAAGTAGAACTTTTTTGTAAAAACTCACGTCGTGTATGAGGAGAAAGAATGCTGAGTTGCATCCAAAGAACACCATACCTACTGTGAAGCATGGGGGTGGAAACATCATGCTTTGGGGCTTTTTTTCTGGAAAGGGACCAGGAAGACTGATCCGTGTAAAGGAAAGAATGAATGGGGCCATGTATCGTGAGATTTTGAGTGAAAACCTCCTTCCATCAGCAAGGGCATTGAAGATAAAACGTGTTTGGGTCTTTCAGCATGACAATGATCCCAAACACACTGGCCGGGCAATGAAGGAGTGGCTTCGTAAGAAGCATTTCAAGGTCCTGGAGTGGCCTAGCCAGTCTCCCGATCGCAACCCTATAGAACACCTTTGGAGTGGTGCCCAGCGACAGCTCCAAAACATCACTGCTCTAGAGGAGATCTGCATGGAGGAATGGGCCAAAATACCAGCAACAGTGTGTGAAAACCTTGTGAAGACTTACTGAAAACATTTGCCCTCTGTCATTGCCAACAAGGGGTATATAACAAAGTATTGAGATGAACTTTTGTTATTGACCAAATACTTATTTTCCACCATAATTTGCTAATAAATTCTTTAAAAATCAGACAATGTGATTTTATGGATTTTTTTTTCTCATTATGTCTCTCATAGTTTAGGTATACCTATGATGGAAATTACCGGCCTCTCTTATCTTTTTAAGTGGGAGAACTTGCACAATTGGTGGCTGACAAAATACTTTTTTGCCCCACTGTATACAGGCACACAAAATTGGACACAATACTCCATATGCAGTCTGACTAGTGATTTGTATAGAGACAAAGCTATGGTCTTGCTAGGAGACTCCATGCCTCTCTTGATACATCCCATGACTGGGATCCCATGACTGGTCAATAAAGTTGAGCTTACTGTCCATCAGTACCCCTCGAGTCATTTTCTGTAATAGTTTTACCTGATGTTTTATCATTTAGCACACAATTGTATGTTTTACACACAGGACATGTTTTACATGTCCTGAATTCATAACCTTACATTTCTCCACAATAAACTTGATTTTCTATATCTGTACCCAGCTTCCTCAGATCCCTCTGTTATACTATATTATCCTTCTTTGTGGTGATCACCTTAGAAATTCTACTCTGTAATACCTCTACAAGGTCATTAACCTCTTACGGATGCAGGGCATACAGGTACGACCTCACGTCCTGGTACTTAAGGACGCAGGGCGTACCTGTACCTGGTACTGTTACCAGAGTTTGAAGCGTGCTCACAAGCTGAGCACGCTTCAAACCTGGTGGGTCCCGAGTGCTGTCAGCAGCCAGGACCCAAGGTTAATGCCGGGCACTGCTGATCGGGCCGATGCCCGGCATTAACCCTTCAGACGCCGCAATCAAAGTTGATCACGGCGACTAAACCAAGAGTATCAGAGCACCGATAACACTAATCAATGCCATGCTATGGCATAGCATTAAACAGTATATGCAATCAAAAGATTGCATGGTATAGCCCCCAAGTTAAGTTTATAAATGTGAATTAACCCCTTCCATAAAAAAAAGTGTGAATCACCCCCCTTTAATAAGTAATGTAATAAAAATACAAATAATCATATGTGGTACCGCTGCGTGCATAAATGTCCAAACTATTAAAATATAAGGTTAGCTAAACCCCACGGTCGATGGTGTACACTTAAAAAATACCAAAGTCCAAAAATTAGAATTTTTGGTCACTTCATATACCATAAAAAATAATAAAAAGCAATCAAAAATTCCCATCAAAACAAAAATGGTACAGATAAAAACTACAGACTACGGCACAAAAAATTGGCCCTCATAGAGCTCCGTATGTGGAAAAAAAAAAGTTATAGGGGTCAGAAGTTGACAATTTTAAACATACTAATTTTTGTGCATGTAGGTATAATTTTTTTTTGAGTAGTAAAATAAAACTTACATAAATAAGGTGTCATTTTTACCGAAAAGTGCACTGTGTAGAAACGGAATAATATACAGCCCCTAAAAAGTACTTGAAGGATAAAACATTTTTTATAGAAGTGATTTACAAATCTGTTTAACTTTCTGGCACCGGTTGATTAAAAAAAAAAAAAAAAAAAGTTTTTTACGGGAGTACCCCTTTAAGGCCAAAATGGGCTGGGTCCTTAAACCCTTAAGGACCCAGTGCGTATGGGTGCGCCCTAGCTTCCTGGTAGTTAAAGACCCAGGGCGTACCTGTACACCCGTGGGAATTCCACACGCCAGGTGGGGACCGCCGGGTGGGGACTGAACCGGGATGCCTGCTGAAATCATTCAGCAGGCATCCCGTGCAAATGCCCAGGGGGTCCTGAGAACCCCCCATGTCGGCGATCGCCGCCAATTGCCGGTCAATTCAGACTGGCGATTTGTGGTGATTCCGGGTCAATCGGGTCTCTGGTGACCCGGAAAAAAAAGGTGAATGGAGCTGTCCGAGACACGGGTGCCACCTCACTATCACGTGATTGATCAGTTGGAACGACCGATCAATCACTGTCCTTCTGGGCGGTGATCGGAGCCAGTGGGGGGTCTCCAACCTTTCCCTGGTACGGTGGGGGTCCCCCTCCCCCTCAGGAGCGCCGGTGGGGGTCCCGGTGGCAGGCAGCGGTGATGGTCCTGGCAGGATACAGGAGGAGGTGAGGCCTGTTCACCTCCTGCTGTTGCTTAGCAACAACTCTCAGCATGCACAGCCAAAGGGCATGCTGGGAGTTGTAGTTTTGCAAGAGCTGGAGTTCCAACTAACACTCCCAGCATGCCCTTTGGTAGTCTGTGCATGCTGGGGGTTGTAGTTATGCAACAGCTGGAGGCACATTTTTTCTATGAAAAAGTGGGCATCCAGCTGTTGCATAACTACAACTCCCAGCATGCACAGACTACCAAAGGGCATGCTGGGAGTTGTAGCAGTGTGCCTCCAGCTGTTGCAAAACTACAACTCTCAGCATGCCCCTCGACTGTCAATGTATGCTGAGTGTTGCAGTTTTGCAACAGCTGGAGACACATTGGTTGTGGAACAGAGTTTGTGTCCTAACTCAGTGTTTCACAACCGGTGTTCCTCCAGCTGTGTCAAAAATACAACTCCCAGCAAGCATGGTCTGTCAGTGCATGCTGGGAGTTGTAGTTTTGCAACAGCTGGAGGTCCCCCCCCCCCCCCACAGGGTACATTCACACGGGCGGGTTTACAGCGTGTTTTCTGCTGCAAGTTTGAGATGCCGCAAATTTTTCCGCCACAGCTCAAACTCCCAACAAGAAACTCACTGTAAACCTGACCGTGTGAATGTACCCTAAAAACACTACACTACACTACACTACACAAAATAAAAAGTAAAACACTACATATACATATGCCCCTACACAGTCCCCTCCCCCCCCCCCCCCCCAGTAAAAAAAAAAAAGTCTTGTATGGCACTATTTCCAAAACGGAGCCTCCAGCTGTTGAAAAACAACAACTTCCAGTATTGCCGGACAGCCACTGACTGTCAAGGCATGCTGGGACTTTTGCAACAGCTGCAACACTGCCTCAAATGCGCATGGCGCTCTCTTGCTTTGAAGCCCTGTCGTATCAAGGAAATAGTTTAGGGCCACATATGGGGTATTTTCGTACTCTCACTCCTTAGCCTTGTTGTGCACCCGCAGATCACTTTACACCCACATATTGGGCATTTTCATACTCAGGAGAAATTGCGTTACAAATTTTGGGGGGCTTTTCTCCTTTTACCCCTTATGAAAAGGTAAAGTTGGGGTCTACACCAGCATGTTAGTGTAAAAAAATGCTGGTGTTGCGCCATACTTTTAATTTTCACAAGCGGTAAAAGGAGAAAAAGACCCCCAAAATTTGTAACGCACGGAAATACCCCATATGTGGGTGTAAAGTGATCTGCGGGTGCACAACAAGGCTCAGGAGTGAGAGCGCACTATGTACATTTGAGGTCTAAATTGGTGATTTGCACAGGGGTGGCTGATTTTACAGCGGTTCTGACATAAACACAAAACAATAAATACCCACATGTGACCCGATTTTGGAAACTACATTCCTCATGGAATGTAACAAGGGGTATAGTGAGCCTTAACACGGCACAGGTGTTTGACGAATTTTCGTTAAAGTTGTATGTGAAAATAAAAAAAATAAAACATTTTCACTAAAATGCTGTTGTTACCCTAAATTTTTCATTTTCACAAGGGAGAATAGGAAAAAGCCCCCCAAAATTTGTAACCTCATTTCTTATTTATTTATTTATATAGCGCCTACAGATTCCGCAGCACTTCTTCTAAGAACACACCCCATATGTGGATGTAAAGTGCTCTGCGGGCGCACTACAATGCTCAGAAGAGAAGGAGAGCCATTGGGATTTTGGAGAGAGAATGTTTCCGAAAATGAAGGCCATGTGTGTTTACAAAGCCCCCGTAGTGCCAGAACAGTGCACCCCCCCCCCCCACATGTGACCCCATTTTGGAAACTACACCCCTCACAGAATTTAATAAGGGGTACAGTGAGCGTTTACACCCCACAGGTGTCTGACAGATTTTTGGAACAGTGGTCCGTGAAAAGGAAACATTTTAATTTTCATTTGCACTGCCCACTGTTCCAAAGATCTGTCAAACGCCAGTGGGGTGTAAATGCTCACTGCACCCCTTATTAAATTCTGTGAGGGGTGTAGTTTCCAAAATGGGGTCACATGTGAGGGGGGTCCACTGTTCTCGCACCAGGGTGGGCTTTGTAAACGCACATGGCCCCCAACTTCTGTTCCAATCAAATTCTCTCTCCAAAAGTTCAATGGTGCTCCTCCTCTTCGGAGCATTGTAGTTTGCCCCGCAGAGCACTTTACATCCACATATGGGGAGGCTTTTTCTCCTATTACCCTTTGTGAAAATGAAAAATTTGGGGTAACACCAGCATTTTTGTAAAAAAAATATCTAATTTTTCATTTTCATGTCCAACTTTAGCAGACATTTGTCAAACACCTGTGGGGTGTTAAGGCTCACTGTACCCCTTGTTACGTTCCTTGAGGGGTGTAGTTTCCAAAATAGTATGCCATGTGTTGTTTTTTTTTTTTGCTGTCCTGGCACCATAGGGGCTTCCTAAATGCGACATGCCCCCCAAAAACTATTTCAGCAAAATTTGCTTTCCAAAAGCCAAATATGACTCCTTCTCTTCTGAGCATTGTAGTGTGCCAGCAGAGCACTTGACGTCCACACATGGGGTATTTCCATACTCAGAAGAGATGGGGTTACAAATTATGGGGGGCATTTTCTCCTATTACAACTTGTAAAAATATGGGTAATGGTGTTAGCTCAGCGGCATAGTGATACGTTTTGCAGAGAAGCAATTATGATTCTGTAGTTCATTTCTTCATTTTTATTGGATGCTTTTCATAGGTTTCTTACATAGTTCAGGAATAAAATACATCAGTAGGTATAAACATTCATATGCGCCGACAGAGATCAATCACACCAAAAGATCACCAGAGATTTCGGGTTACGCCACCTTACTCAAGCTTTTATAAGGGGTTCTCCACTGCTTTAACCTTCTTGGGGCAGTTAGGTAGTACTGTGGCAATATGTTATTACCCCTTTGTTTCCTGCTGGTAACGCTACTGTAGTTGGGTTATTTTTTACCTTATTTTCAAACCCGGAAGCTGGTTACTTCATTAGTTTGCTGGCTTTTTTCGACCACTGTTTTTTTTTTAGCCGCCGCCATCTTTCCATCGCTACGTCACCCTGCAGGGTGTTGTGTTGGAGGCCAGTCTGCCCCACGCTCAGTACGTGCCCGCCTCCCGCGCTGATGAATATTCCACCATCATAATTGCGGACCTCCTTCCTTTCAGCTTCTTATAAGCTGATTGCAGATTGGGCTGCTCGCGGCGAATCGGCTCCGTTGTATGGCGCATGCGCAGTTCGGGAGGGTCATCTGCACATGTGCCATTGTGTTTTCAGCTTTGGGACTGACGCGCTGGGGTATTAACACTCCCGAAGGTTTGCTAGGCGCTCTCTGGCAGATGACCCTCCCGACCGAGGATGAACTGCGCATGCGCCCAACAACGGAGCCGATTCGCCGCGAGCAGCCCAATCAGCTTATAAGAAGCTGAAAGGAAGGAGGTCCCCGATTATGACGGTGGAATATTCATCAGCGCAGGAGGTGGGCAGGCCAGCCTCCAACACAACACCCTGCAGGGTGACGTAGCGATGGAAAGATGGCGACAGCTGAAAAAAAACAGTGGTCGAAAAAAGCCATCAAACTAATGAAGTAACCAGCTTCCGGGTTTTAAAATAAGGTAAAAAATAACCCAACTACAGTAGCATTACCAGCAGGAAACAAAAGGGGTAATAACATATAGCCACAGTACTACCTAACTGCCCCAAGAAGGTTAAAGCAGTGGAGAACCCCTTTAAACACAAGTAAAACATAGAAAACGTCATTTTTTTAAACAAAGTACATTAGAAAGATTTTTTTATTTACCATAAGGAGCGCAATAGCAAAAATTTGTTTAAATGAGAGTGACCATTAAAATATTTTACTCACAACAGATAAACTTATAGGCCAATAATTTCCAGGATAAATTTTTGACCCCTTTTTGCATATTGGTACCACATTTGCTAAGCACCAGTCCTGTGGAATACTCCCTGTCATTATAGAATCTTTAAATATAAGGAATAAGGGTGAGTCTAGCACGGTACTTAGTTACCGCAGAAGTCTGGGATGGATGCTATCTGGGCCCGGTGATTTGTGTTCCCCCATTACACTCACACTATTTCTTATGGGGGCAGCATGTTCTTTTTTTTTTTTTTTTTTTCCCATTCAAACACAATGCTCTCTGCTGTCACCTCTGCTGTGTCCGGAACTGTTAAGAGGAGAAAAGGTTTGCCATAAGGATTTGCCACTGCTCTGGACAGTTTCTGACATGAACAGAGGTTGCAGTAGGGAGCACCATGTCTGACTTCCTCCAGAGAATACAGCAGCTGATAAGTACTGGAAGATTTGAGTTTTCTTTTTTTTTCTTTTTTTAAATAGAAGTAATTTACTAATCTGTATATTTTTATGGCAGCAGTTGGTTTGGAAAAATTATACTTCTCCGGAGTACCCCTCTAAACACTGTAGCTGCATATTAACCCCAATGAAAATACGACAGCAAAGAAAGACAGGAGCTGGGCCGCATAAACAACACATTTCGAGAAATAGAATATCTTACATAGAAACAGCAGCTCCCGGCATTTCAAGAAATAATTCTCTCTTTGTCAGGTTCTGAAGAACCCATTTATTATATTTACGGTGTCCACGGTTCTGCGTGTGCCCCAGCAAACACAATTTTACAATTAATAATGATGTGTGTGTGGCTAATTGACCAGAGGAGCAGGTGTATGCATAATTTTAGAAAATGGGCCTTACATTTAAAGTAATAGATTAAACGTAACATAAGCCAAAAAAAATAAAAAATACAACCGCTGAAAAAAAAAAAAGGTTGTAAAAATATGGCCAGTATGATTTTATGCTGCAAAAATACACCAGGAAAAACAGTGCGTGAACATATCCTTACCATTACCGCCAGCTAGTCTTACAGATATATAAACTGTGTTTTAAAGGAGTACTCCGGCGCTAAGACATCTTATCTCCTATCCAAAGGATAGGGGATAAGATGCCTGATTGCGGGAGTCCCGCCGCTGGGGACCCACCGTGATCTTGCACGCAGCACCCCGTTAGAATCAGTCCCCGGAGCACGTTCGCTCCGAGTCTGATTACTGGCGATCACGGGGGCCGGAGCATTGTGACGTCACGGCCCCGCCCCCGTGTGATGACACGCTCCGCCCCCTCAATGCAAGCCTATGTGAGGGGGCGTGACATCACACGGGGCGGGGCCGGGATGTCACAATGCTCTGGCCCCCGTGATCGCCAGTAATCAGACCCGGAGCGAACCCGGGGACTAATTTTTAAGGGGGTGCTGCATGCAAGATCACAGGGGTCCCCAGCGGCGGGACCCCCACGATCAGGCATCTTATCCCCTATCCTTTGGATAGGGAATAAGATGTCTTAGCGCCAGAGTACCCCTTTAATTCTATTGCTGTTAGATAAGAATTATAGTATATTATTAGAATATAAATATTTGCAGAATTTTTATGTCTATATATTAGGGATCAAACGATTATCGGTATGGCCGATATTATCGGCCGATAATCACTATTTTGGGCATTATCGGTATCGACAATTATCTTGCCGATAAGCCGATAATGCCCTGCCCCCCGCACCGCGACCGCCCTCCCGATCCGCCGCCCCGCACCGCGACCGCCCCCCCCCCCCCCCCCCGTAGTGCTGGGCGGTATACCGGTATGGATTTTTGCCCATACCGCTATACCGGTCGGGCCCCTCCGCCACCCTCCGAGTCAATAAAAAAAAATTAAACTTACCCGTAATGGGGGTGGTCCGGGCCATCCATCCTGTAGTGTCCGGCGGCATTCAGAGTGGAGGGTGAACCGGTCCGGGCTGTCCTTCTTCTCCGGGGGTCCTCTTCTCCACTCCGGTCGGGCTCCGGCCTAGTACGCTGCATAGAGGCCGCTACGCCGTGACATCAGGTGCGTCGCTGCGCATGGGCGTCACTGCGCAGCGGCGTCTATGCAGCGTACTAGGCCGGAGCCTGCCCGGAGTGGAGAAGAGGACCCCCGGAGAAGAAGGACAGCCCGGACCGGTTCACCCTCCACCCGGAATGCCGCCGGACACTACAGGAAGGGAGGATGGATGGCCCGGACCACCCTGACAGGTAGGGGGAGAGAAGCGGGTGGTGGTTGCGGCGGCGTCCTATGGCACCGCAAAAGCCACCGCAGTGCATTGATTTAAAGCGCCCGCTTTAAATCAATGCTCTGCAGCGGTGTCGAGGGGGGATAAATAGCTGATAACTTATACCGTAATATCGGTATAAGTTATCGGCTATCGGCCCTAACCTCCACCGATTATCGGTATCGGCCCTAAAAAAACGATATCGGTTGATCCCTACCATATATATCACATAGACATACTATACTCTAAGTACCCATCTTTCATAACTGTCCAACTGTAAGTGGTTAAACAACCACCTCTAAAGCACCAAAGGAGCAGCACACTTAAGACACCTTATGAAGTGACATGTATTCTCCTGACAGCGCACTCTTGCCTCTTAATAAATCTATACACAATAAAATCGCCTGATTTAGCAGTTTATGTAATCAACACTGTACATTTTGACATTTCTGTTGCTGCTCCCTGGATATATTTTGAGCGCACTCATGCATAATCCATACCGGTGTGGTTTTTATGTTCTCTCAGCTAATATCATGATCTGTACAAAATCCAATTTTGTTGATTTTTTTTTTTTTTTTTTTTCTAAACACACATTGCCTTTTATCTGGTTAGAAGAGAAATAAAAACAAACAGCTTCATTTGTTGCCTATGACAGCTCTCAGAGCGGCTTCTGAAAAATTAGAAAAAATTCACACGGGGAGAATATGAAAAGTCCTCATTTTTCTTCATCAGTGTCAAGCTGTGAGAGGCTGCAGGAAAGTTGGAATTCATTAGTACGCACTCACAGCCCTCTGATTAGTCTGTTCTCTGCAGTTTTTATTCTGTGTGTGCATTCTGTTCCACCACATCCAAGGGTTCTCCAGTAACCCTTCTCATAAAGCAAAAAGATCTGCTTGTATCTAGGAGGATATATGTCCTAGCAACAATACGGGAGACATAGAGGAGTAGCAAAAAAGGGTAGTATAGAGACACCTATTCAGAATGTAAAAATTTTAAGACATAAGACCAAGCTTTTCCGCATAGGTAAGTATGATAGGAGCTTTAAATTGGGAAATTAGATCTGATCCCTTAATGTTATGCATACACATATACATTTTAGAGGAGGGCTCTGTCCCTAGACATCTTCTCCTTTATCAAAAGGGCCGGAGATCACGTTGGTCCCTGTAGCCCGACTCCCGCGATCTCTTGCCTGGCACCCTAGCGTTCTGATTATTTATGTTCAGAATGCCGGATTTGGCCGTGAGGTCATGCCCCCTCCATTCATGTCTATGGGAGCGGCCAGACTCCCCGCAATTAAATGGGCACTGTCAGATACAAAAACTTTTGATACTTTGTAAAGCATGCAAAACCAATAGGGTTTGCAATTGCTTTCATTAGAAAATTTTCAGTATTTCATACTGAAGAAGCCAGTCAATCAACTGCCCCCCTCCCTACCTGCTTGGACACATACTAGTCCTGCTGTGTCCATGCATCATCACCTATGTCATGGACACACTTCCTTGATTGACAGCTGTGAGTGCAGGGCTCACTGCTGGAGGAAAAATCCTCCCACTGTCAGCTTGTGTCCCGCTACTGTCAGTGAGGACAAGCTGGGAGTTGTAGTTTTGCTAATGCTAGGGGAGATGTGAGCAGACAGCATACTGAGGGAGGGGGCGGAGACCTGCACAGTGAGGCCACGCCCCCTCCCTTTGAGAGGAATTCTGACTAGTGAGCTAAATTAAAAGTGTAATATAAAAATAAAGGTGCTAGACACATAAAAATTAGATGTACATGGTCAGGATTAGGTACTGAGTGTTATATTAGAAAAAAAGTTTTTTGTTGGATCTGTCGGGTACGCTTTAAACATCTTATCCCCTGTCCTTTGCATAGGGGATAAAATGTCTAGGGTGGAGTTCCCCTTTAAGGCTACGTTTACACTAGCTAATTTCCAGCCTGAAAAATTATGCCTGGAGATTCTGAGTTTGTGTTATTTCTGTAGTATGGACTGTGCACTGGAATCCGATTGACAGCACTTTATAGTTTAGAACTTACACTCGGAGATTCCGATTTTTTTTTTTCACCCTGACAGTGAAAGTGTATATTTGTGCCTATTTGGAAGTGTTGCAATAGGGGCAAGATAGAAGTTATAAGTCCACAGGAGACAAGTACCTTGCAGAACAATTCAACATTTGTGGTGCCAGCAACCAGGACGTTTATCCAGGATGCCAATTTCACATACAGAAGGAAAAACTGCAGCACTCCCTGTAGCTCCAGTAATAATCATGATTTATTTATCAATGTTAGTACAACATTTCAGCCCCCCCCCCCCCCCCCCAAAGCCTTTCTCAACCTTAGACAATCTCATTTATAAATATCTTATTAGAGAATTCTGAGTGTATAAAAGGGAGTCCATAGTGCCAGCTCTTAGCCAGTTAACCAGAAATAAGAGAGGTTAACAAAAATCATCTCTCTCTTGAGGGCCCACAATGTTGTACATTATACTGACAATATACCGGTATTTATCTAATAACAAGCTGTAATGCTCAATTCATCCTGTGGTGGAACATTTTGTGCCAGGTTGTTCCATACATTACAGCTGATCCCTTGGGCCCTGAACAGCAGGGCCATCTTATTTTTGAAGTACCCTTCGAACATATAGGGATTGAAAAAAATGGACCATCATGAATGGGACTTAATATATCAATCCTTTTGTCATTCTTCTTATATTTTATTTTATAAGCCACACTGTGCAAATGCTGCACCGGCATAATATTCCTTAATAGTGGATAAAGGGATCAGTGCAGGCCATTTTAATATGCTAGCCGCTGTAAGGGCTTATCTCACAATTAAATAGTTAGGGATGTTTTTATAGTTTCAATATACAAACATGAATTATCTGCAAGTTATTTAGCCCATCTCCCCTCATATTCCTCAAATATGATTTGATTAGCGCTAAATGAGGCTTTAGAAGGGATTTTGCATACAGATGAGTTTGTGCTGAGTTCAGCAGACCTTCCATCACAGTCTCCAGCTATAAATACCCTCACCTGTTTCCCACATGGCTTCGACTCAATTACATGAAGACACAACCAATGCTGATTAGCGGCTATTTAATTGTAGGAATAACACGATGGCGTCTAATCAGTATTCATAGCACGGCTGGTCATTTTTTCAGCAAACTATTTCCACTTTCCCAATAAAAAAGGAACTAAAAAAAAAATCCAATACTATATACCTTTCCGATACTGTCTGATGTTTCATTAGAGTACCATGACCTGAAACCTAGTATCAGTTGATTAACCATAGCGTGGGTTTTAATTCTCTTACACGTTTTCTGCATTCAGCAGCTTTTTATACAAGACCCTTTTCGTCATAATAAATTATTTTTTAATAATTCATTGACTGATGTGTGGTCTCAAGGACCTTTACTTTCAATTAAATGGATTCCATAAAATAACCAGAAAGCTTCCCACACTATTAAATTATTAGCATGCTATTCTTGGGTAAAGAGCTCACAAGGATATGGATTACATGCCAGTTAAAAGAACATTAACAGGATTGCAAAAAAATATTGCTCTGTTGAGAAAATAATATACTCAATATAATTATATTAATATAATAATTATGGAGGTTGTACAGAGGCAAGCAATGCCTGAACCTATGTACTATATAAAGCCATAGGGACTATGTATACCATAACAAGGTGCCTACACAGTACTCTGTGGGGATGTCAATGAGCTGAAAACATTGCATAGCTTAAAAAATAAAAAAAATTAAAAAAAGCACCTGCTAGGGTTTTCTTCAGTTTTTTTTCCAAGGAAGGGAATGACGTATCTGTAAAAATGCTCTTTAACCCCTTAAGGGCCAAGCCCATTTTGGCCTTAAAAGGGTACTCCAGTGGAAAACATTTTTCCTTGTATGCCCCAGAGGAAGTTCTTTTCTTTATGAATTTATGACCAAAGTGCTCTCTGCTGACACCTCTGTCCTTGTCAGAAACTGTCCAGAGCATGATAGGTCTGCTATGGGGATTTGCTCTTGCTCTGCAAAGTTCCTGACATGGACAGAGGTGTCAGCCAAACCTGCCGACTCTTCACTGACAGACATTTTTGGTGGAGAGAAGGGTCGGCCATATTGAATTTTAACTGCCCGACCGTATTGTTGTGAGAGAGATAAACCACTGTCTGGCTGCTGTTAACTCCTCCCTATAAAGAATACATGAACGTTCGGTCATGCTGACATTTCATGTGTATGAGGAAGTTAGGAGAGATAGCCATCGGCTAAACAACCGTTCAGCCAACAGCTATTGTGTATGGGCTAAAGTTTATGACCACCTTAATATAGAGCAAGCCGATGTAACCTGTCGGTTGTTTACTAACTTATACTGTCATACCTGTTAGCTCTCCTTATGTACTAAACTTTTATCAAATATTTCAAATCAGGTGTTATGAGAAGCTGCACTGTCATGTCAGGTATCAGACTTTCCTACAGAACCTATTATTAGTAAAATAAACTTTAAAAAAAAAACTACTTAAAAAATTTAAACTTGAATATTTGCCTAGTCTGCTGTCACACTTACCAACGTTTCTTCTCTCTTACCTGGAATTCTACACTGCTAAAATCTCCAGTATTTATATGAGCCACTTTAGAATTCTGTGTAAGAAAATCTTGGGAAAGTTGGAGGTTTTATCTCCCAGTATTTTATCTTTAATAATAATATTGTGTACAGCTTTTGAATTACTTTAATAATATATCATGCATTTTTTTTGTTTATAACATAGACTTGTATTTGCCTTACTTCTGTTTGGATGATCTTAGCAGATCTATCTCAATATAACTATCATTATTGGGGTGATGTATCCAATAGTGCCCCTGTTTCTTCCTCCCAATCTGATATCAGGCAAAAGACTTTCTGCATTATACCAGGTGGGACAGTTGCAAAGGACACCCACCTGGCATAGCGCAGGTGAACTATACTAATTAATAAGATGTGTACAGTATCTGCTGGACATCGGATGGTTGCCTTTGCACTGGTCCCATTTGGTGTACTTGATGTAAGATTAGTATGAATAAAAAAATCTGGAATATACAGAGATTTGCCTACCTTTGGACCAGCACAACAGAAATTAATACTGGGGTGGATGAAGGATGCAATGGTGTGTCATTTTGAATGAATGAACAAAGATTTTCTAGCATCAACCTTTTTCACCAAGTACACAGTTCACAGCTTAAAGGGGTACTCCCATGGAAAACTTTTTTTTTTTTTTTTTAAATCAACTGGTGCCAGAAAGTTAAACAGATTTGTAAATTACTTCTATTTGACAATCTTAATCCTTCCAGTACTTTGTAGGGGCTGTATACTACAGAGGAAATGCTTTTCTTTTTGGATTTCTCTTCTCTCATGACAACAGTGTTCTCTGCTGACCTCTGCCGTCCATTTTAGGAACTGTCCAGAGCAGGAGAAAATCCCCATAGCAAACATATGCTGCTCTGTACAGTTCCTAAAATGGGCAGCAAAGGTCAGCAGAGAGCACTGTGGTCGTGACAGAAGAGAAATAAAAAAAGAAAAGCATTTCCTCTGTAGTATGCAGCCCCTAAAAAGTGCTGAAAGGAGAAGTAATTTACACATCTGTTTAACTTTCTGGTACCAGTTGATTTAAAAAAAAAAAGTTTTCCATGGGAGTACCCCTTTAAGGTGTATATGTCATTTCTAAAGATTTTCAACCTGCATAGTTTTGTTAAATTAACCCCTCATAGTAGTGAAAAAGTGATTTTATTGTACTTACTGCTGTTATTGAGCCCTTAAAAGCCCACTCCGGGGTACATTGCTATTTTTTTTTATTCTTTATATGTTATGGGAAAGGACCAGAACTGGACTGTTTGCCAGTAGTACACACAGGTTCTTCCTCCTTTAGTTGTCTGGACAATCACAGCACTCTACTTCTTACTGCTATGCCAAGACATAGTGCTGGTGAAAGTGTACTGGACCCAACAGGTTGATATTGTGCTGGAATGTGGTGGCATGTGGAGGTAGAATGGATTACTGATGCACTGACTTTATAAGGTGCGCTGTTAGCAAAAATTTAAGAAACTGCTTTAACATCGCAAGTGAGGAGTTCCTCTTAGCACTGAGCTGCTGTTTCTGAGATGAGGGAAAGCCTTAATTTACCTTTCAGGCACAGTAAATCCTCTGTAGGACAGAGAAAGCCTGACAATCTTGCACACAGTAGTGACTAAGACATACCCCAACTTCCTGTTTTTTTTAAATGCTGCCTCTGTTACGTGAGACAAATTTCTCCTGACAACAGGCAGTGGATTGCGGAGACAATCACATAGACAAATGGAGGGGCATTGCTTTAAATTACAGTAGTCATTTAATGGCTGTAACCAAATAAAGCAGATCATTGCTACTGTCCTTCTATGGGTGTCCTGCTCTAAATGCTACAGTACTGGGAGTGCTTTGTTAACATAAATGCAAATGGTTTACATATAAATGAATAAATATGCACTGTTTAATATACTCGTTCTGACTCTTACCATGAGAGACTTGTAGACACATGCTTACTATGCCTACAGGCTTTATGGGCCTGGCCATATTATGTGACATTATGGCACACAGGCAGTACTTGATCATATGCCAGTCAGTCCCCAGATGACATCACTCACAGAACATCCAAGGGACTAATTTTACGATTAATAACCACCACCTTTATGTGACATGAGTGTAAGAGAATAGGAGATTGCCTTGACATACTTTGTTGCAAATACTGTACAGTGTGGCCAGAATATCACCCTCATTGTAACCTTTCTTATGTTCATTTCTTTCATAGTTCTACTTCAGTACATATGCAGCCAATAAGAAATTGTTATCAATATTAGCAGGAATAAAAGACAGGCATTTTGGTGGGAATGGATGCATAATTATTTCTGTCGAACAGATCTGTAAGAGTCCATTACTGTACTTGTCTAATTAACATTGTCATATAAAATGAATTTGGAATTCATTATTGCAAGAAACAAAGAGTGAGATAAGACAGAAGGAATAAGTGTGGCATTTAGTATCTAAATAGCTGTAGAGATGTTGATGAATGTAATTAATGGCTGTGTAATAAAACATCCCCAGTGCATTTAAAGGAAAATGTATGTTCATTCTGCGGCAGGACGTAATATAGAATGTCCGATAACATTTTGTGTCAAGTCGTGGTCCTGTGCATATTATTTATCTAGAAAGCTGTGTACTCTGGAGGCAGCCATTTTATCTGATAACCTATATAAAGTAGGCTACCTTTTTGTACATTATCCATGTGAGAAATGCCTTCTAAATATTAAATAGTCTGGGTGTGTCTTATAGTAGAAGCATTATTAGTATCCTGAAAATACAATAATTTGTAACATAGAAAAGTAATTTTCATTCTAATAACAAAGCTGTCAAAACTAATTAGGTAGCTTAAAAGCCAAGGTATTAACATTTTTCTTCGTAGACACAGTTTTGGCATGAAGTCAAATGGTCAGTGGATTGATATAATTCCATAAAGGAAATCCTAGTGACCCATCCCCTGTAGATCTTATCTTTACATGAGATGCTTTGTGACTCTGCAGCGTGATCCTGATTAGCATGCCATTAAGGAGAGGAGAGGAAAAAAAACTTCAGGGCTCTGAAGTCACATCATCACAGTACAAGTGAAACATGTTTCACTAATGCAGCCTTAATTCATTTTGTCTCTGCAGAGAGAGCAAGCTCACAATGCTACTTCGTGAGTCTCTGGGGAACATGAACTGCCGCACTACAATGATAGCTCACATTTCGGCTACTGCAGGAAACTATGCTGAGACACTGTCCACTATCCAGATTGCATCGCGGGTGCTGAGGATGAAGAAAAAGAAAACCAAGGTAAGAGATGCTTGATTACAATTACCATTGCAATGTTTTTACTGGGCAGGTTAAGATCAATTGCAATGAAGCAACAGATTATGTGATAAGTCAAAGCTCTGTTTTAGAATAGTTGAGGGAGATAGACATTAGAGCAGTATGAAATATGGAAAGATGCAGGGCTATAAGGGTCTCACGTAAGAGAAGCATGTTGCGTATACCAACATACTTTATATTCATTTAACTAAATATTTACTATTTAGCTTTACTTTTGTAAAGCAATGACCCTTATGTTTATATTATCTGTATATCTATCAAAATGTTTGGTTTCTTAAAATTTGTATAAGAATTTTTAATCAACATTACGTCTTTGGCTCCCAAAATGCTTATTTTTGCAGTGAAGTATGTTAACCTTAACTAAAACATTGTTGTATCCTTTCCCATGTACTTTCAGGATGTGTATGTTATTTTTTATTACACAAATTATTTTTGTAATTTTACAGTCCTTACACAGTGAACAATGAGGCAGTCATGGACATAACATGTAAATAGATGTTTCAATGCTTCAAAGATATGTACTTTCAAATTAGTTTGTTTTTACAATTTATTGATAGCGGTTGTGTTATATGTAAAGATAATTCTCTGTTAGCAAACCTATTATTGACATAAGGAGCCATGTTACTTTTGTTCTCATACAAGTTTGGACTTTTTTTTAATTAACAGTATACATCAAGTTCATCTGGAGGAGAAAGTTCCTGTGAAGAAGGACGAATGCGTAGGCCAACTCAGCTGAGGCCATTCCATTCGAGAAATGTGGTGGACCCTGACTTCCCTCTTCTTAGTTTATCCAGTGACCCAGATTATTCCTCAAGCAGTGAACAGTCATGTGATACAGTTATTTATGTTGGCCCCAATGGAACAGCATTGTCCGACAAGGAACTTACAGATAATGAAGGGCCACCTGACTTTGTCCCAATTGTTCCAGTTTTGCAAAAGTCAAAAACTGAAATGAAACTGGAGGATGTAAATGATGTGGCTCACAGCAAACCAGAGAGGGATTGTCTAAAATGTAATACTTTTGCAGAATTGCAGGAAAGGTTGGATTGTATTGATGGTAGTGAAGAAACAAACAGATTCCCATTTGAAGAGCTTCCCGCTCAGTTTAGTGGAGAAAGTAAAGCTTTATGCCCAAACACAGAGCCAAAAAATCTATCAGACACAAATAAAGAAGAAAGCATTTTAGAAAATGTACAATCTGACAAAGATGCCAGAGAAAATATTGTTGGACCAGCTTATAAGATACCAAGAAATCACTCTCCAGTTCCACCTGGGAATGTAGCTAACACATCTACTCCATCTTCTCCTAGGAGTGTTACAGGTAGCTGTGGAGTGCACAGTGGAGCTTCCCAGTTAGTACAAAATGCCAGCTTACAGGGAAGCAGAGAAAGTCTAAACAGTTGTGGGTTTGTGGAAGGAAAACCAAGAGCGATGGGTTCACCAAGATTAGGCATTGCCAGTCTCTCTAAAACTTCAGAGTACAAACCACCAAACTCTCCTTCACAAAGATGTAAAGTATATACACAGAAAGGAGTTCTACCTATTTCTACCCCTCCACATTCAGCAAATAAAGATCCCGGGTTACTATCAGAATCTCTCCCACAACCAGAGATTCGAACTCCCCCTGTGGGTATGAGCCCACAAATAATGAAAAGATCAATATCTAATTCAAGCAATTTGTCTTCTGAATCTGTACTTGCAGAACAGCAAGAATCTGAGGAGCCCAAAAAGGAGGTTCTTAGTACAACAATGGTAACTGTCCAACAGCCTTTGGAACTGAATGGAGAGGACGAGTTAGTTTTCACTTTAGTTGAAGAGTTAACAATAAGTGGAGTCCTTGACAACGGTCGTCCAACTAGTATCATCAGTTTTAATAGTGACTGTTCTGTGCAGGCTTTGGCTTCTGGTTCTAGACCTGTAAGTATTATAAGCAGCATAAGTGAGGACCTTGAATGCTTTTCAAGCCCAGCACCTGTATCTGAAGTCAGCATCACACAATTCTTACCCCTTCCTAAGCCTGGACTAGAAGAAAAATGTCAAGAAGGTGGAAGCAGGAGGTCTTCCATAAGCTCTTGGTTGAGTGAAATGAGCACAGGTAGTGATGGCGAACAGTCATGCCACAGTTTTATTGCTCAGACATGCTATGGTCATGGTGAAGCATTGGCGGATCCTCCTATTTCTGAATTCACAACTGCATTGCAGAATATTAGTGCGATGTGTGCAAACAAGAGACAGCAGCCAGAAATCGACAAAGTGCTCATTCAGTCAGAAATGGTTGAAGCCATTCAGAATAATGCGCCCCCTATAAATACCTGCAAGATTTCAGCAGTAGGGAAAACCACAGTCACTATATCAAATACCTCAAGTCTGAATGGCTGTGAAAACTACATTCCAATGAAAACAAACATTACAGTTTATCCCTGCATTGCAGTGAGTCCTTTTAAAGCTCAGGAGACTGATGATTGCCTGCCAGGATTAAATCTGCCTGAAAAATTGTCGCAGTCTGTAGAAAACAATTTTGGAGACTGTAAAATAGAACCTATATTTGATGATCCTTGGTTAAAACGTGAAGATGATACCAAAAGGGAGAAAAATGTTTCAGTTGATGGACAAATGCCTGAAGCTGCTAACTGCATAACCGACCATGACTTGTATAGAAAACAAAGTATGACAGACAGATTAAGCAGTAGCAGTGGCGAAGGCAGCATCTCCCCACTCTCTGAGAACCTTAAGAGAGTTGTTGATGGGTGTGAAATGGCACTAACCACACATAATCTAGTTCATGTAAGTGATTACTCACAAAGAAGCAGCCTTTCTAGAGTGTTAGAAAGAACCTATAAGCAGGAGGAGCAGGAAATGATGAGCTATGACTTTGAAAACAACAGTGCTGGCTCCGTTAACCCACTTCAGATATCTAGATCTACTTTAGAGAGACGAGTTGCTTCTCCTAAACATTGCATTCTTACTCGTCCCAAAGGCACTCCACCTCTTCCACCAGTAAGGAAATCAAGCCTCGATCATAGGAATAGGGCAAGCCCTCAGCACACTGCAAGCAGTCCATCAAAGTACTCTCTTTCTTCTTTACCCAGTCTTCCAGATGAACTTAATGGCAAATTGACAGGATTTAGTATGGATACCAGAAGCAACAGTAGTAGCAAGCTATTTAGTGCCAAACTAGAACAGTTAGCTAGCAGAACAAATTCTTTGGGAAGATCCAATGGAAGTCACTATGAATGCTTGTCTTTAGAGCGAGCAGGAAGCCTTTCATCAGTTAGCTCAAGAATGATTCTAAGTAAAGATAGCACTTTGCCCAGGTCCGGGAGAAGTCTTAATCGAAATGTCATGTCATCTCCAACTAACACCTCTCAATCAGCAGGAGCTTCTCCAAAAGCTAGCCCTTCAAAGATATCAGCAGTAAGCAAGCTACTTCTTGCCAGTCCTAAAGCCCGCAGCCTTTCTGCCTCTGCAACCAAAACCTTGAGCTTTTCTACAAAGTCACTTCCACAGTCTGTTGGACGAAGCTCAAGCCTTCCTCCAAATGGGAAAAATATGTCTTGGTCAACGCAGTCTCTCAGCAGAAATAGAGGCTCTGGTCTTGCTTCCAAGTTGCCCTTGAGAGCAGTTAATGGAAGGATCTCAGAGCTACTCCAAGGTAGCACAGGAAGTCGGGGGGTGCACTCACATGGAAATTCAGACTCAGATGAACGTGGAGCTCCTCATACTGAGGAGAAGCCCACTGTACACACGTTGCCATCCCCATATAGCAAAATTACTCCTCCACGAAAGCCACATCGCTGTAGTAGTGGCCATGGCAGTGACAACAGCAGTGTTCTCAGTGGCGAGCTTCCACCTGCAATGGGCAAAACTGCACTTTTTTATCACAGTGGTGGCAGCAGTGGTTACGAAAGCATGATGAGAGACAGTGAAGCCACAGGAAGTGGTTCTTCTGCTCAAGACTCTATGAGTGAAAACAGTAGCTCTGTCAGTGGGAGGTGTCGAAGTCTTAAATCATCAAAAAAGCGATCTAATTCAGGTATGGTTCAATGGACTTTTGTCATTTTAAAAATTTTGACCAAATTTGTAATTTATGGACCTTTTAACATTTCTAGTGTAAAACAGGCTTGTTGCACACATTTCACATTGCAGCCATAATAGTAATGACCACATGCTTGTTTTAATGGGAATCTTTTATTTTTCAACCTGTCACTTTCACGCCACTTGAACCTCAAGTCATTAGGGTGGTCCTTGGCAGCTTCTCCCCGCCCCACCATTCTTGATTATCAGGTATCTTCTGAACCATCTATTGAATGTATATGTTGCAATTATTCCCCAGTAATACCTCTGGAAGGCCAAAATATTCTGATGTATAGACATACGGTAGCATGCATCACCCATAGGCCCAACGGATAAAGGGGTGTTCCGGCTTTATACATCTTATCCCCTATCCAAAGTATAGGGGATAAGATGGATGATCGCAGGGGTCCTGCCGCTGGGGACCCTCGCGATCTCGGTGCAGCCCCTGGCATTCTGTGCCGGGCTCTGCCTCTGAGACAAGGACGTGACATCATAGCCATGCCCCCTAGTGACGTGCATGGAGGAGGCGTGACTTTACTAGGGGACGTGGCCGTGATGACACATCCCCGTCTCGGAGGCAGCGCCCGGCACAGAATGCCGGGGGCTGCATTGAAATCGCGGGCGTCCCCAGCGGAGGGACCCCTGCGATCATACATCTTATCCCCTATACTTTGGATATGGGATAAGATGTATAAAGCCAGAATACCCCTTTAAAAAAAAATGTATACTGCACAGTAAAGGTTTTTTTTTATGGTGTGTTCCACTGTAGAGTAAAGCACAGACTATGATGACAAATGCCAAAAGGATATTCTTGTAAGAGACAAGAAGCCTTATATGCATCAGCACAAATACTGGGTGAACATATGACAATGAATGTATAAAGATATTATTATACACACACTAACTCAGGGATTATGTTACATAGGACTGAAATGGTACTGTAATATAGTCATCAGCCCTTTACCCTTTGTATGAATCAGCTGCTTGTACATTGCTGGTGTTGACATCACTGCAAGAGAAATTGATTGGAGGAGCAGCTGGGAACCATAAAATTGTAGCTGTATTAGTAATCAATAGCCCACAGAAAGGCTATGAGAAAATGGCATTGGATATAATTAAGCAATAAAATTGATTGCACTGGTTGTAAGATACTGTACTGTGCCTGCATTATGCTATAGCCATTGTAGATAAGGCAATTTGTCTTTCAAAAACTGATGGAATACAGTACTGCATAACGCCAATGAAAATCCATATTGCTTAGAGCCATCACTTTTTTTTACTCGGATTATACTATACACTAGTTCTAAGGCATTTATTCTGTGAAATATATTGCTACTATCGTTTATATAAACATTTAGTAGATAAGTGTAATATCAGAAATAAGCATGTGACAACAGTTAATATAAAAATTAAACACATTTATAATATATGTTTATTAGCTTTTGAACTCCTGTTAGACTAGAAAAGTTATAAAGAGAAATAACATTTAAATTTTTTTAGTTTTTTCGTTACACAGTAGTCTGTATCGTTCCCTCTCTGTCATAGACAGGACCACAGATAGGAGGAAGGCCAGACTACATAGCCAGGCATTATTATCTAACTTTTTATTATTTTTCTATTATTTTATTATTATTCTACTGTCAAGCAAAGGTCAAAAACTAACAAAAAGTATGGTACAAAAATGTGTTTATTTTTAGGTTAACCAGCAATATATGATAGGTAGTTTTAAAGGGGAACCTTTATTAGGCTGGGTTCACACCACGTTTTTCAAATACGGTTACCGTATACGGTTTTCCGCTAAAAAACGTATGGCAAAAACTGTATGCAACCGTATACAACCGTATGACTCATTAAAACAAATGACAAATTAAAACGTATACGTTTTTTCCCCTTACGGTTCTATCCGTTTGCATCAGTTTTTGCCAACGGTTTTGCTATTTTGTTGGAATTAGTTTTCCAGCAATTTAATAAAGTTACTATTGTTCTATTGAAATTCCAATCTGTGCATGTGTCAACTCCAAAATTGGATTAGAAAAATCGTGTGCAACCGTATTCTGAAATTCTGTGTACGGTTCTCATAGACAACAATGTTAAAAGAACCGCATACGGTTCGCATACGGTTTTCCAACCGGAGGCAAAAACGTGGTCGACAGCGTTTTTGCCTACGGTTGAAAAATCGGCAAAACCGTATCTGAGGCAAAACGGATGCAACCGTACACAACATTTGGAATACGGTTTACAATGCATTCTCTATGCATACGGTTTCGGATACGGTCGTATACGTTTTCTTGCGGAAAACCGTATACGGTTACCGTATTTGAAAAACGTGGCGTGAACCCAGCCTTATACAGATTAAATACTGGATATTTTTGATAAGGCAATGAACTACATCATCACAGTATATCATAGTATATTACATTACAAGGGCATTTTTTGCTACAAATTATATTTTTGTTATTTTCACATAGTTGGCTCGTAAATTTTATACTGGTATGTGTACAAATACACCGACTACAAAGATACAAATACCCAATATCAGAGGGGGTAACACACATAAATACCCCTATGTACTACTAGGATATGCAGTATTGGAAAGTATAAGGTCTTCAAAAACAGCAGTGAACTACAACACCTATACTTGAAAAAGCTGTAAACAGACACAAGTAAAGTGCAAAAAATTACCATCTTTATTGTTTAAAAACAAAGGACACACATATTGAAAACAGAGATGTGGCAACTGAAAAACGGGGCATCTCCAAGACTACCGGTGGTATTCAATAGTGCTAGTCGCATATGCATGGGCATACAAATCACTGACATGGCGTCTCCTGGCTACACTTTTGGCGTATACATGTGGGTATCTGACCTATTGCACTATAGGTGGCTTTTGTGTATTTTGTGCACTTTCAATTAATTTGTAGCTCTTGGTGTAACTTGTGGATACCTGCCGTATTTGTACCTATATTTTGGACTTTACTTGTGTCTGTTTACAGCTTTTTCAAGTATAGGTGTGGTATGTGTATGAGATTGACATTTTACTGATATTGCAGCATTTATGGTAAAAGAGGACATCATGTCATTAAAAAAATACCCCTGAAATTAATTGTATCCATTTCCATGCCATCTTTAAATTGTCATGTACTCTTTTCATTTAGTTATTACTACAATATGTCCTAGTGAGGAAGGGTAAAAGGAAAAAAGAAGGTTCTCGGAAACAACTTATGCGCCACTTCTGCAAACCTGGCAGATCAATAGAAGGGATTTTAAGACATGAAGGCATCATTGTTAGTATTTAGCATTTCAGGAAACTTTACAGGCTTGTCAATCAGCCTACAAACCATTGAAAGATTATTGATATATTTAGCGAGAATTTTCTGATTACTACGTTGTTATGCACTGTGTGTTCTGACATGTTACTATGTTATATATTATAACAAATTGTTCTACAGTAGCTCTCCTGTGGAATTAGATCGGCAAGCCTTTGCTTGTGCATCCTTGTGCACCCATGCCCATGAGTCTGTTTCCAATTTGGTTGTCCTTTCTTGGACCATTTGGGTGGGTACTAACCACCATATACTTGGAGCATTCCACATGCTGCTTTTTTGAAGATGCTCTGACCCAGTGATCTAGGCATCACAGTTGGGCCATTGTCAAAAAGTGCTTAGATTCTTACAGTTGTTCATGTTTCCTGCTTCTAACGCAGCTTCAAGAACTGGTTGTTTACATTGTAATGAGATAATCAATTGTATTAATTTCACCTGTCAGTAGATTTAATAGGGTTTAATAATTGATCAGTGTATTTTTAGACCCTAAATTGAACTAGACTACATCAGTTTTTGGCTGATTCATGTATTTCCAAAACAAAAATGCCACACAATAAAATACCTAAAATACCTCCTGATGGAGCCCATTTATTTTTTTACTGTCTTACTGAATGTTTAAGTTTTATTCACACACACAACTCCAACACAGTGGATACATGCTATACACACACACACAACTCACACTGTGAATACATTCTGTATACACAGCTCACAAAGTGGATGAAACCATATCCCTACACAAATGTATACCGCAGACCATAGATGTGACTTTAAAATAAGTCCAGATCCCAGACTAACCAAAAGACTCTCTAAATTAATCACCATTAGACCTTTAAATAAATCAGAAATGACAGGACCAGACACTTATATTAATTCAAACTATTGGCTACACCCATAAATTAGTCAGGCCAGTTTCCAAAATGATATAGATAATATGGAGAGGCTCCTGTCTGTCTGACCGTCACTGAAGACCTGAGCAACCCAACAAACACCTATACCTAAGGTGTAAAAATAGGGAAAATATGTTAAAAGAAAAAGAAAGCCCCATTTTTTTTAACACAGTTTCCAAAATGAATCAGATCTCAGATATTAAAAGAAAAATTCAGACCCTAGACCAGATGTCTCCTTATACTCATCACAACTCACTCCATTGTTCTCTACTTCTCCAAATGCCTGCACACATATGGTCCTGGTGCAAGCCAGGACCCAGTGCAATGACACCTAGAACAGAATCTGGGAGTGAGGAGCAGTGAGTTAAGAAACCAGCCATGCTCATTGCTGCCAGAACCTTCTATATATAACACTCAAGTTTCAGAAGACAGGAACCCCGGTGGATGTGGATCTGCTTGACCTGTGTGGCAGATGATTTGGACCGTACCAGGGAGCGGAGTTTAAGGTGCCGCTGGTTTTCACCAGAGCCCGCCGCAAAGCGGGATGGACTTGCTGCGGCAGGCAGCACCCAGGTCGCTATCCCTGGGACGGCTCGACCACACAGGAGGCTGAGGAGATGCGAGGCATAGGAGGGATAAGGCAGCTCGTAGTCTGGATAGCAGAAGGTCAGGGCAGGCGGCACAGTTGCGTAGTCAGGACGTAGCAGGAGGTCAATAGGCAGGCGGCAGACGAGCAAGGTCAGGTCACAGAGCAAAGAATCAGATACACGGCAAAGCAGAAACAGGAATGCTTTCTCTCAGGCTCAAGGCAACAAAGATCCGGCAGGGGAGTGAGGAGGGTGGAGGAATATATAAATGAGACACAGGTGAATCACACTAATGAGCGCACTGGCCCTTTAAATCTTAAAGCTCCGGCGTGCCCTAGGGGACGGGGGCGTGCCTGAGCAGTGAGGCAGAGGCTGGGGCAGGAGAAGCACCAGGTGAGTGACAGACTGGGGCCCGCATGCGGGCGTGTCCCGCGATGCGAGTCCCAGCCCCGCTGGCAGCAGCAGGTAACGGGACCATGTGCTGATGGCCAGGGTGTGCGGCCGGAGCGTATAACGTAACACTATACTGCGTCAACTGTCTAACCGCCTCCTTGTATACACTAATTCTTAGACAGTATAAACTTAGAATGTGCCAAATTTATCACAGTGGCTCATGCTGTTTAATAAATGTGCCACATCTTTCAACTCTCTTTTCACTTTATACTGCCTATTAGTTTATGGCATTTTATCTAGTGTCAGCATTTTGATACATTGCACCACATTTCAGACCCCTTTTAGTAAGCCACACTTTATTTAAAAAAAGCCACACCTTTTTTAAGTTTTACACACAATACTCATTAGTGTCTATAATACACAATAAATGTGGCACAAGGTATATACACCAATTTCAAATGTATTGTATGCCCCAAATTTTGGCACACTTGCAATATTAAATACGAGCCATTGTTGAAGAGTATTGTAACATTTATATTTTTTAGACTACATTACAGTTTCTCCATTATAACTTTATATGCTGGCTTGGATATTGTGTTCTATATACGGTATGACAGACAGCTGTGTTTCTTGTACAAAATCTATGCTGCAATGCTGAATTACCATATTCACTCTAATGATAAACATGAAGTTTAATACAGTTATGACCTTAGGGAACGGAATAAACAGCTAGTTGCAGATATGTTGGTATTAGATTAAAAAAACATGAAGGTTGCGCATCACATTTGAAGGCTACAAACTGACATAAAGGCTACTCCCTGTGTGCACTTGTTGTTTCTTTAGGCTTTTGGCAGGGACTGAAGGCAATACCTGAAGGTTTGACTGTATGATGCATTGATAATACTAAAATATTACTAAATTACTGTATATTTCCTAATATCTGACATCTACATCTCAAAAACATCTATTATTTTGGCCATTTGGATCAAAAGTAAAATATATGTCAGTTATTTAGGTACCTGAAAAGTACACACTGGGGAGATAATGTAGGGTAGAAGAGTCCTCCATGCCATGAGAAGTATCCTTATCTTACCTTTGGCTTCAAAGTAATTTAGCAGTGAGATAGGAAAAGATCTCAGGGGCTGGAATTAGTTCAGATCTGAGATGATGACCGGTGGCAGTATGACAGGAAAGAATCAAAGGCAACAACTCCCACAGCCCATCCATTTCCAAATGGGATTTTTTTTCCATTATGGGAAATCATAAAAAGGGCATGTCATTTAGGAGAGGAGATCACTATCTCCTGTGCCTTGTATACTGCACTCGACAATTCATAGTGCTCCAAAGATTATGGCGGTTAAGATACGCTCATCTCAGGTCATGCAACCTTGTCCAGCTTATTTATGACTGTTGTGACCAGAAACATTTCTGACATAAATGATCACCATATATCAGTAGATGCCCCTGCATGGAGACTTCCACTGACACGAGGGGTCATTCGGAAGCTCTAAATCTATGTTTAACCCTTCAGAGGAGATTTAATACATCTTTTTGTTCAAAAAATCACAAACATTTACACCTACTATGAAGGCTTTTTTTTCTACAATATTGACCGGTGGACTATAAAGTCATGATTAAGCTTTCAATTACAATTCCATCAGGAGAACCTCAAGTCTTATTGTAGTTCATCCCATTGCTACTTTTGTAACAACGTTATTAAGAATGTTTTCATTTAATGAATCCATAGAAAAGATACCGGTTAAGTGTACTGAATTTCAATGCAAGAATTCCTTGTTTGTGGACGCTCTGGATATAAACAGATACAGTAACGCCTTTAGCAAAGCGCTCAGGGACAGGATTACTGCAGAACATATATTGCAAAATGTGCACACATTCTGTTTTATCCCATACATCAGCTCCGAATGATTCCTACCATGCCAGCACAATGCTTAAATCTACAATAGATCAATATATCTATCTTTATTTTTTCTTTTGATCATTTTGCTAGAAGTATCTGTCGGTTGTTGATGACAATAAATCTATGGCCAACTTTAGCCATATACCCGGTGATAAATAAGCTGCAATGCAGCTATAGCCTTTAGATTTTTACAATTGTGATAGAAAATTTACATACGTTTTTTTAAGGTTCCTTTAAAACAGGGGTAGAGGCTGGATGAGGCTGGGCCACATGCGCCCCTCACATATAATGCCCCCATCATGCACACCTCACATATAATGCCCCCATCATGCGCCCCTCATATATAATGCCCCCCATCATGCGCCTCTCACATATAATGCCCCCATCATGCGCCCCTCATATATAATACCCCCATCATGCACCCCTCACATATAATGTCCCCATCATGCGCACCTCATATATAATGCCCCATCATGAGCCCCTCATATAATGCCCCCATCATGCACCTTTCACATATATAATGCCCCATCATGTGCCCCTCACATATATAATGCACCCATCATGCGCCCCTCACATATATAATGCCCCCATCATGTGCCCTCACATATATAATGCCCCCATCATGCGCCCCGCACATATATAATGCACCCATCATGCGCCCCTCACATATATAATGCCCCCATCATGTGCCCTCACATATATAATGCCCCCATCATGCGCCCCGCACATATATAATGCCCCCATCATGTGCCCCGCACATATGTAATGCCCCCATCATGCGCCCCGCACATATATAAAGCCCCCATCATGCGCCCCTCACATATAATGCCCCCATCATGCACCTTTCACATATATAATGCCCCCATCATGCGCCCCTCACATACACAGTACAGACCAAAAGTTTGGACACACCTTCTCATTCAAAGAGTTTTCTTTATTTTCATGACTATGAAAATTGTAGATTCACACTGAAGGCATCAAAACTATGAATTAACACATGTGGAATTATAGACATAACAAAAAAGTGTGAAACAACTGAAAATATGTCATATTCTAGGTTCTTCATAGTAGCCACCTTTTGCTTTGATTACTGCTTTGCACACTCTTGGCATTCTCTTGATGAGCTTCAAGAGGTAGTCACCTGAAATGGTCTTCCAACAGTCTTGAAGGAGTTCCCAGAGATGCTTAGCACTTGTTGGCCCTTTTGCCTTCATTGGGTTCAGGTCCGGTGACTGTGGAGGTCAGGTCATCTGGCACAGCACCCCATCACTCTCCTTCTTGGTCAAATAGCCCTTACACAGCCTGGAGGTGTGTTTGGGGTCATTGTCCTGTTGAAAAATAAAGGATGGTCCAACTAAAAGCAAACCGGATGGAATTGCATGCCGCTGCAAGATGCTGTGGTAGTCATGCTGGTTCAGTATGCCTTCAATTTTTAATAAATCCCCAACATTGGCACCAGCAAAGCCCCCCCACACCATCACACCTTCTCCTCCATGCTTCACAGTGGGAACCAGGCATGTAGAGTCCATCCGTTCACCTTTTCTGCATCGCACAAAGACACGGTGGTTGGAACCAAAGATCTCAAATTTGGACTCATGAGACCAAAGCACAGATTTCCACTGGTCTAATGTCCATTCCTTGTGTTCTTTAGCCCAAACAAGTCTCTTCTACTTGTTGCCTGTCCTTAGCAGTGGTTTCCTAGCAGATATTCTACCATGAAGGCCTGATTCACACAGTCTCCTCTTAACAGTTGTTCTAGAGATGTGTCTGCTGCTAGAACTCTGTGTGGCATTGACCTGATCTCTAATCTGAGCTGCTGTTAACCTGCGATTTCTGAGGCTGGTGACCTTATCCTCCACAGCAGAGGGGACTCTTGGTCTTCCTTTCCTGGGGCGGTCCGTATGTGAGTCAGTTTCTTTATAGCTCTTGATGGTTTTTGTGACTGCACTTGGGGACACTTTCCACCTAGAATATGACATATTTTCAGTTGTTTCATACTTTTTTGTTATGTCTATAATTTCACATGTGTTAATTCATAGTTTTGATGCCTTCAGTGTGAATCTACAATTTTCATAGTCATGAAAATAAAGAAACTCTTTGAATGAGAAGGTGTGTCCAAACTTTTGGTCTGTATTGTATAATGCCCCCATCATGCGCCCCTCACATATATAATGCCCCCATCATGCGCCCCTCACATATATAATGCCCCCATCATGCGCCCCTCACATATATAATGCCCCCATCATGCGCCCCTCACATATATAATGCCCTCATCATTCGCCCCTCACATATATAATGCCCCATCATGCTCCCCTCACATATATATAATGCCCCCATCATGCTCCCCTCACATATATAATGCCCCCATCATGCTCCCCTCACATATATAATGCCCCCATCATGCGCCCCTCACATATATAATGCCCTCATCATTCGCCCCTCACATATATAATGCCCTCATCATTCGCCCCTCACATATATAATGCCCCATCATGCTCCCCTCACATATATATAATGCCCCCATCATGCGCCCCTCACATATATAATGCCCCCATCATGCGCCCCTCACATATATAATGCCCCCATCATTCGCCCCTCACATATATAATGCCCCATCATGCTCCCCTCACATATATATAATGCCCCCATCATGCTCCCCTCACATATATAATGCCCCCATCATGCTCCCCTCACATATATAATGCCCCCATCATGCGCCCCTCACATATATAATGCCCTCATCATTCGCCCCTCACATATATAATGCCCCATCATGCTCCCCTCACATATATATAATGCCCCCATCATGCGCCCCTCACATATATAATGCCCCCATCATGCGCCCCTCACATATATAATGCCCTCATCATTCGCCCCTCACATATATAATGCCCCATCATGCTCCCCTCACATATATATAATGCCCCCATCATGCTCCCCTCACATATATAATGCCCCCATCATGCTCCCCTCACATATATAATGCCCTCATCATTCGCCCCTCACATATATAATGCCCTCATCATGCGCCCCTCACATATATAATGCCCTCATCATTCGCCCCTCACATATATAATGCCCCATCATGCTCCCCTCACATATATATAATGCCCCCATCATGCTCCCCTCACATATATATAATGCCCCCATCATGCTCCCCTCACATATATAATGCCCCCATCATGCTCCCCTCACATATATAATGCCCCCATCATGCTCCCTTCACATATATAGTGTGTCAGGTGACGCCATCACATGCACCGCACAGGACGTCAGCGTCCCTGTGTCCTGCGCTGCGGATGCGATTGCGTTCACCCCTACAGGAAGGCTCGTTATAGGCTGCAGCAGGGAGATATAGGTACAGTAGGCACACGTGTGTGAAGTCTTCCGGCATTTAACGCTGCTTGCCCGAAGCAGAGCTAAATACCTGAAGAAATCACCTGCCGGGCGTGCGGGCCGCAAAATTTCGTTCAGTGGGCCAGGAGTTTGAGACCCCTGCTTTAAAACATCTTGTTGATTACATTTTGTCAGGAAAGAAGATAAGACAAAAATGTAAGAAACATTTGTATTTATAAAAGGAACAATATAAAATTAATGTGAAATAAACTGAAGCGAGTTGAACACTGTGGTGTACAGGATCATCATAGTAGTGAAGTCATATGTGCACATACTAGTCCATTTAATTATTTTTTTTTATATAGAATTAGTGAATATTGACTACATTAGATTCATATAGTATTAGTGATATAAGACGACTGTAGTCACTCATATATACCTCCAGCATTTGGTACCATTTAAAAATATGGTGACAAATGGTCTATTGGCCAAAATGGTGAAAATTATTTTTTTTTGTGATCATTGACTATATAGGAAAGTGCTGTCTGCTACGCTCTCCTATACAAAAAAAAACTAACTAGCGATTCGCCTGACATTTCTGTTTTAGTACTTATTATAACCATTTTGAAATAATTCTAAAGGATCTTTTCTCTGTTATTGCGCCTAGAGATGTCAATTTACTAATATTTTTTCCAGGAGAAAAAGAATTGTTAGAATAGTTTTTTCATTATTACTTTCTCTTTAAATACATGATGAGTCTTTAGTTTATTGAGATGACTCTTGGCAATTCAGAGAGACTAGGTACTTCTAGGCCAGGTTCACACTACCGAATTTCTGACCGAAATTCCACTGCATGAAGCTTTACATGCAGGTGAATGGGTTTTCCATGAACCCATTCACACTGCGGAATTTTCTGGTTGGAATTTCCAACAGAAAATTCTGATCATAAAAAATTCCGTCAGAATATTGAACCAGTTCATTGTTCTGGAAGAATCCATATTTCTGTCTATGGCATTCCTATCTGCACAGTCCTGATTCAGTCAGCGCTGGTCGCACTTGGAAGCTCCGGATGGAAGTTTTCTGGCTGGAGCTTCACAAGTGTGAACCTGGCCCAAAGCTTTCCAATGGAGAGGTATCAGTAATTTTGTTAATGCGAACAAGTCTCATAGCTGATATATTTATTGGCCCCAATATACTAAAATTTTGACAGTGTAAACTTAGATTAGACAGGGTCTGACAGGCTCATACTGTTGGATAAATTTGGCACATCTTTAGACTCTGTTGTCTAACATTATACACCTATTAGTTGGCATACACGTGTCTAAACACACAACAAGTGTCTAAAAAACAAGTAATAAATCTTGTACAAGGCATGTTAACCATTTTCAGTGCAAACGAAACCACAATTCTGGTACATTTGTTATAGTAGAGTTAGTTTTTATAAGGGAAAGATTTGTTTGGACATGGTGAAACCAGTGTTACAGCAAATATTCTTTTGATATTGTCTAAAATATCTTTTCAAACTGTAGGCTAGAAGAGCAGGATGAGAAGATGAATAGTAAGATGCAAGACACTACCAAACATCATACACACATTTGCCTAGTTATTATTGACGTTTTAGTTGTTAGTGCCTATGTGTTTGTACACAGCAAGGCTTCTGTGTAAGGGATCGGGGAGAAATATGTTCTTAAGGACTATGAATAAATAGTAAGGATGACATCACTCTGGAATATATAAGTGTGCTGAAACCCTACAAAAACCATAACTGTTTATGCAGGTTCTACACTCAAGGTCAATATTTTAGTGTACTGGTTGCGTGAATACTTAAATCCATGGTATGAGCCGCTTCTATAATTGAATTGGAGCAGTAAGTAGAGCGCTGATGCAGGACAATTATTGGAAGCGCTATTTTAATAAATTGTTGAGGTCAGTGTGAGTGCAGAGGTGTGCGGTGTGCATGCTTGACCTACCACAGCCGGATGTGGAGGGGATTTTATTTTACTGCTGATGAGAATCATAAATCTTTGGTTTGGGAAGAACATCTCAGCAAGTTGCAGTAAGAAACAAGACATTTTCATTATCCTGTAAAAGCACAAACTCATATAAGCAGGCTGTGTGTCTCCTAGCAGCAGAATAACACAGCTATTGATAGATCAAATTGTTTCTGTCTGAGCTTGTGCGGGAATTCTCTCACACTTCCTGCACCCTTCTGTTCTCCTAAGTGCCTCACACAGAAGAGTTAATAGTCTACCTGAGATTAATGGAGGTGATGACATGTGTAGAGACAACTTGTTACTGAATGAATACAGACACTGGTAGGTGAATTATAAATGTCTGTGCCCTATCTAGACTTTGTCCGATCATATGTAAATAAAGCTTATTAGTCTTTAGTCCAGGTAAAATCATACATTTAGAAAAAGTGGGTAAGTCACTTCTGTAGGCATCTAGTCACGTCACTCAACGTAGACTCTGTTCTCATTATTTTACAGCCCAATTTTTGGCTGCAAGCCTCGAGCTTCAGTGTATCATTAAAAGAAAACAGTCACCCGTTCACCCGCACTATACCCGATACACCAGGTTATAGTGCAAATGAACAGGAGATCGATGCGGGGTCTCGGACTGCTATACCTACCCACTGTCTGGAACCCCAATCCTCCGAAGGTCCCCCTCTTTCAGCGCTGACTTGCGCTCTCGAGGCGTGCCCACTGGCTGGATTTAAATATTCCTAAGCGCTGGTCATGTGATCGCTCATGCTACTGAGGGCTCACGTGGTCTACACTTATGAATATTTTAATCCAGCCGGCGAGCCTGCCTCCAGAGCACAAGTCAGCGCTGAAAGAGGGGGACCTTAGGAGGATTGGGGTTCCAGACTGCCAGTAGGTGTAGCAGTCCGAGACCCCGCATCGGTCTCCTGTTCACCTGCACTATAACCCTGTTTATCACGTTATTGTGCGGGCGAATGGGTGACTGTTTTCCTTTAAAGGAGTACTGCAGCCAAAAAGCATTTTTTTGCGTATATGGGATAAGTGTCTGATCACAGGGGGTCTGACCTCTGGGACTCCCCACAATCTCTGCGGCGGCTCTTCCCATACAGGAGGCGTGTCGGCTGCAGCATGATACTGGGGCTGTCACTCCCCCTCCATGTATCTCCATGGGAGAGGCGGAGATCCAGCATTCGTGCTTCTTTGCCTCTCCCATAGAATAGAATGGAGGGGGCATGTCTATGGACCTTATAGTGAGGTCGACGAATCAAGCATTAGCCGTGCAGAGCTGTGGCAATGCCAGGTCCCTGTACTGGAGATCGTGGGGGTCCCAGTGGTCGGACCCCCTGCCATCAGACACTTATCCCATATCCTGCGGATAGGAGATAAGTGTTTTATAGCTGCAGTACTCTTTTAAGGATATATTTACCCAATGAATATGAAATTAATGTCCATTTAGTTATGTAGGTCATAAGGTTGAAAAAAATACATCAGTCCAGCATTTAAACCCTTATACATTAAATAAATATACAGTATACCATCATATCTACAATATCATACACCCCCTCACATTTTTGCAAATATTTTATTACACTGAGGAAATGACACAGTGTAATACACAGCCTATATAACAGTGTTTAATGTTGTGTCCCTCACAGCCATTAATGTCTAAACCTTGGCAGCAAAAGTGATTACACCCCTAAGTGAAAATGTCCAAATTGCAACCAAAGTGTCAATATTTTGTGTGGCCACCATTATTTTCCAGTACTGCCTTACACCTGGGCATGGAGTTCACTAGATCTCTACAGGTTGCGATTGGAGTCCTCTTTCACTACTACATAACGACATTGCAGAGCCAGTGGATGTTAAAGACCTTGCGCTCCTCTACCTTCCATTTAAAGAAATAGTAACATATTTATAAATAAAATGTTTACAAAGATATAAGGGGTGTGCTTATACTGTATGAATAAACCATAAGTAAGTGATCTAGCTGAAGTCTACAAATCATAGTTTTACTTACAGAGATATTAGTTTAATGCTACTGGTGCTCAAGATCCCATGAGATATATGGACACCTAAAGCAAGTAAGTCTGTGACATCCAGCTAATCCCTTGTTGCTGTGCCACGGACCAGTGTAGACCACACGTAGAACTTTGAATAAAACCAATAAAAGGATGTCCAGCCCAGCAGCTCACAGTCAGATGGTAACTTTATTTGTAGACAAGCACTGACTCACATAGTGCAGATAACAGAGTGACGCGTTTCAACTGACAACTCAGTCTTAGTCATACTGAACGGTGAACTCAGTACTGGGGGAGATTTATGAAAACCTCTCCAGAGGAAAAATTGCCCAGTTGCCAATAGCAACCAATCAGATCGCTTTTTCCATTTTACAGAGGCCTTGTTAAAAATGAAAGAAATGAGCTGATTGGTTGCTATGGACAACTCAGCAACTATTCCTCTGGACAGGTTTTGATAAATCTTCACCAGTATGACTAAGACAGAGTTGTCAGTCGAAACGTGGTGGTCCACCCACAGGACCCTTTTGAATAAAGAAACAACGATAAAGATACTAGTTGTAATATATAAATGTCACCACACATATTCCAATATATAAATATAAAATTCCAAATGGCTAAAGATATTAACATGAAACTTGGTACTCATGTTACTAATATGTCAACTACAAACATAAGATAGGTAAATTAACCCTTACCCACCTCCATTTGCGAGGGTTTTAGTTTAAAGTCCCATACAAGTCTATGGGAAATATATGTTACTGCATAACTTCCAAACAGCTGGAGATATTTCCGGGACTTCCGGTGCTTTACTCCACAAGCTCTGCTCTGCATCTCCTGGTGAATGCATCAGTCCAGCTTGCAAGCCACACCCTCCACGCATGCCACATCCTATCTCGTTAAAAAACATCCACCCATTAAGCCACACCCCTTTTATTTTCTACCCTTTTTGTGCATTAGTCTGGCTTGCAAATCACACCCACTTCCACAAAGCCATGCCCCCTTCTTTTTTCTTCATCACAACTCAGCTCCACCTGAGGATGGGATATGAGGATTATATATGAGGATGGGATAAAAGGTCTGGCTATGAGTGGGGATAAAAGGTCAGGATATGAGGATGAGAAATAAGGAAGGGATATGAGGACAGGATATGATGATAGGATATGAGGACAAGATATAGGATGGGATATAAGGACGAGACATGAGCACAGGATATGAGGACGAGATATGAGGTCGGGATATGAGGACAATATATGAGGACAAGATATAGGATGGGATATGAGGTTGGGATATAAGGATGGGATATAAGGACGAGACATGAGAACAGGATATGAGGACGGCATGTGAGGACAGGATATGAGGTCGGGATATGAGGACAATATATGAGGGGATATGAGGTTGGGATATAAGGACGAGACATGAGAACAGGATATGAGGACGGGATATGAGGACGATATATGAGGACAGGATATGAGCTCAAAAGCTTTCTCCTTTGTTGCTTTTCCTCCCCAACAAGGATTAGGAAGCAAAATGCGGGCAACGCCGGGTACTTAACTAGTAATAAATAAATTACGCAACTATATCTTAATGCAGATATAAATGCACTAGTCAAGTCAGTCTTTGGATAAAACTGCTTCTGTGTAGAAAGGTTGGTCTGTTCCTATGGAATGGATCTCCTCCAGAGAAATAATCCTATAAAATGTTCTTATAAACACACTGCATATACCAGCACTGAAAATGAAAGATACACTATATATAGTGTATATTTGTATTGGTGCTATGCACCTAGCAGTTTATCTAATACAAAGTTCCTGTAGGAAAAAAATATGTCACAATATCAATGTACTGTGCTCCGCTATATAGAACTCCTGTGGATCAAAAGGAAAAACAGTCTTTAAACTTTTCTCCGTCTTATTCAGAGATGCTGAGGTATCACTGAGGATAGTGAATCGTGCAGTGCAAGCTAGGTGCTGTGCACCCAAAAGAGATAGACTATCCTAGAAAGAAATGCCATCTGGTGATTGAATTGTCCTGCCACTGTTGGCAAGAAGGAAACAATCTTAACACAAAACTGCTGCCATTGCAATTTATCACTGTGCCCATTTAGGCGTCAATGAGCGACCAATTTTCATAAATGTGAATATATTTTTCTATGCACTCACAGCTAATGCCTGGATTCTGGAGCTAAAATACCATGTGTAATCCTGGATCCCAGATCTTTTTTTGCCGACTAACTTGCTGTTGTCAGCAGCTCTGCTTAGTATAACATCAATTGTCATCAGAATATTCTGAATAAGATCATCATTCATAGGCCTCAGGCACGGCCAGACATTTATTTTGGGCCCCCTACTTGTAGTAGTCAGCAGCAGCTCCTGTCACTGCTCTCCATTGGAAGACAAGCTCCTTCTTGTTGTGTGGCATTATAACAAACACCATTACATTGTTTCCTGTGTCTTTCCAGTTAAGCTTATCAATTGTTTGTCATATAGACCACAAACACCAGGGAGTGATGAGTTGAATTTACATGGAATTTACAAAGAGTAGAATGCTTCGATCTTTCAGCTGAGTAATGCTGATCATGTCAGTCATGGTGTTATAAAAAAAAGGCACCTTCTCATTTAACGATACCACAAGAAAGTTGTCTTTATCTAGACATGTCTTGCTTTCTCATGCAGAATATTTTTTGAAAGAATTTAGAAATTAAGGTTCCTTTTTCCCCCCGAATCATACAAAAGAATTCAAAGATATTTTTTTCTAACATTGTAAATTCCATCATGCTTTTTGTTAAATAGTCATTCATCAATATTTTCAAATATTTAAATACAATTACAGCACTGGATTGGGTACCAATCTCAGCACTCCCAACAATCATTCATTGATTGAATGTGCCACAACACATTGGCCCTGATATACTATTGTAAACCCAACCTGTCTTGTTGAGTTGTGCGCCATAATGTGTTGCATTGCGCCACAAATTTTGTCTGCACCAAAATTTGTGCCAAAAATCAAAGGGGCATGGTCACTGGGAAAAGGGAGCATGTTCCCAACATTCCCAAAAATCTCAAAATATTTACTAAGGTTTCCACAGAAAATGTGGTGGATTTGAGCTCTGGAAGACCCCACAGCTCACAGCATGTTTAAAAAAAGCTAAACATAGGGAAAAGTGCCAAACATAGGGAAACATTAGTGAATACTGTGGAAAATACCTGTCGGGAATCAAACCCCACAAAGAAAACTACACTCCAATCTTAGTAAATCAGGGCCATTGTGTTTACCAGGCACAGCTCCATACATTTTGTAGCAGTCACAGTATCCTCAAAACAGCCAGCCTTAGTGTACCCTAAATATTCCCTGAAGTGATCCCAAAGTAGCCAGGCAGTATAATAGCGAGGCAGTATAATGGTGTCTTGCATAATTGTGTTTGATGATGAGTTAGCATGACTTGATACAGACTTCAACATGGGATGTTTATTGCTGGTGCCAAGTTTGTCAGACTGCTGTGTATGGAGACAATGGATAATTGATGTCAATAGAGAGATGAAATTAGGGTCAGTAGTTTTTGTCACGGTTCCTCATAGGTTGTCTGAGAATCAAAGTGAGGCTACGTTCACATCAGCATCTGAGCTCTGTTCGCAGAAGCTTTTTAAATAACGGGACATGAGCGAAGTGAAAAATTAGCAGTATTGCAAGCAGACATTTTTTGTGTGCTCAAATCATGCAAAGTCAATGGTGTTCATTTTCCAACGGATCGTCAGGCTTCATTTTCTGTAGTGAACAGACAACCAGAACAGAGCTTCTGATGCAGTTGTGAACTTAGCCTCACCATCAAAATCCAGTCCAGAAGTTGCCGTGTTCCCTCTGATCACTCAGGTACCCATCATTTCCTAAAGAAATATATAACATAAGGTCATCCTATTCTATTGCATTATGGTTCATTATAGGTTATTTTGTTGGAAGACAAGGGGAGCAAGGGCACTCTGACCAGTCTGCAGCTGTGTAACCCCATGCACAGCAAGCAAAAATACACGGCGGGGGGGGATTTAATAAGCACCAGCACCTGCCTTTTAGGCAAGGCAGTCACACATCCCCCGCCCCATTCCTCTCTTTTAATGTAATGGATGATATATGTGTGAAGTCTTGGACTTGGCTGACATGACAACAATTCCTCCAACCCAGTCAGGTCATATTGGTATTAATCCATTTTCCTGAACTTGCATTGACTGATCTTTCCATAAACTAGGATCACAAAGACGCCGGCTTATTCCAGCCTTATCACTTGATGCAACTTCTCCTGTCAGAAAGCCAGCCATCAGCCCTGGAGTACGCTGGGTGGATGGTCCATTACGTAATGGACAGCGAAGCCTAGGAGAGCCATTTGAAATAAAAGTGTATGAAATAGATGACGTAGAGAGGCTGCAACGTCGCCGAAGTGAAGATTGCAAGGTATGTACATCATCAACCAGTAATATAGTTGGTCCGTATGTTAAATAACTATTTTCTTCAACACAAGTCCATGATGGTTACTGAAAATACTATGTTTATGTAGTTTTGGTGGTCAAGTCAATTTGTTCCTCTGTTAAAAGGGCATTTTAGGCAGAAATGGTTCAATAATATGTTACATGGATAGCCTTATATTTGATGATACATTTCAACTGAAGTTGCCACAGCATTGTAAATTTCAGTTGATTGCTGATCCCCTTTTAGAGGACCTGTAGCCAACCCCGAAAAAATAGATTTTACTCTCATTAAATAACCTTTTTACAGTTTCTTGATGTCAGACAAACTATAAACCCACATATCACGGGAACGGGAAAAGCAAATCAAGAACCTGTAAAAAGGTGTGTGATCAGTACACCCTAAGCTATTTAATGATAGTAAAACTTTTAAATTTTTTTATGAGTCGACCAAAGGTCCTTTTTAGATATTTAGTCCTTGTTTGCTCATAAAGAAGAATTAATACCAGCTCCCCTTTATGTGTAAAATAAGAGGGAGGCTAGAAAGTAGCTAAGTTAAACTATAGGAGATGTCAGTAACCAAGCAAAATGAAAAGTCATCTGAAGGTGACCTGTCCGTATCAGGTAATATTGGCAATGTTCACAATACTCTGGTACATTATACAGCATGTTGGTGAATATATATATATATATATATATATATATATATATATATATATATGTATATTATTCAGAATGAACATTCTTGACTACATTAATTTGTATAAAAATGTTTTTGTTTTTTTTATATCAGACGGTATCACGGTTTAGTTCAAAGCTAAAGATCCTTGAACATCGCCAGCAGAGAATTGCAGAGGTCAAAGCTAAATATGAATGGCTTATGAAGGAATTAGAGATCACCAAGCAGTACTTGATGCTGGATCCAAATAAATGGCTCAGTGAATGTAAGTCATTTTTGATTAGAAGATTTCTTTTTCTGTGGAAATAATAACCAAAGCACTTCATTAGGAACCTCCATACACCTGTGTGCTACCGTTGCAAATAACCCAATACCTCAAATCACAAGGATATAAAAACAGCAATTAAAGACGTGAACTGTGTAAATGTCTGTGAAATTATTATGGGTGCCAGATGTTGATCTTCTGGGATTTTCAGGCAGAAGTCTACAAAGTACAGAAAATGCTATTCACACATCCAGTTGTATCAGCCAAGAAAAGGAAAATCTACATGATTAGTTAAGCACTGGAATATCTTGATATATGTTAAGATCACAATTTGGCATAAGCCACACAAATCCAATGACTATGTTTCTTCCATCCCCTAAATGCAAGTATATGGGAGGGGGCGTGATGGCCGTCACGCCCCCTCCCATAGACTTGCATTGAGGGGCGGCGCGTGATGTCACACAGGGGCGGAGTCGTGACGTCACGCTCTTCCGCTCGCGTTGTCGGGATCCGAAGCCTCCAGCGTTGCTGGAAGCCGTTGAGGTGGGTGCTGCAGCCGAGATCCCGGGCCCCCAGCAGCGGGACCCTTGCGATCTGACATCTTATCCCCTATCCTTTGGATAGGGGATAAGATGTCTAGGGGCGGAGTACCCCATTAATACTAAGTGACCATTGATTTACTGTTTCAGTCTGTCTATTGTTTGTTCATATTGCCTTTCTGCAGTACAGTAGAGGTATCTGTCAGCATCCAGTCAATAAAGAGATGTCAACATATCTACATCCTGCAGCGGGCCCCATTTATTTCAGTGGCCAGACTGGTGACTCTATTCAGGGCGCTTTCCACTTGTATGCACAAATTTAATGGGACAAAATAGCACAGCAGACTACTCTACCTCTAACATACTGCAGAAACACATTATGAAAAGGGCCTTACCATAGGCATCCCTTTAGATCTTTTCATGGCTTTTCCAGTCATGTCACCAATTATATGGTACACTTTGGTTGTTTCTACAAACATGACATTATGTTTAGAATATGGCAATGGTCCTAATTCTTTTAGAATGGGGTGGAATGTGAGATTGCCAGCTTTATGTTGAATCCATACCATGAATAATTCAAGGTATTCTGCTGTCAGATTCAGAAAGGTGTAATAAAGGAACCACTGCGTACATGTCTATTCCCCAGGTTTGGTATATTGGATGCAGCATTGTGTATTTGTTGCTGTTGTGTAGATTGTTACATTTTAATTCCTTATTACTTTGTTTCAGTTGACTTGGAACAAACCTATGAGGTCGACTCCCTGGAATATTTGGAAGCACTGGAATGTGTGACAGAACGTTTAGAAAATCGAGTCAACTTCTGCAAGGCTCACCTTATGATGATAACCTGCTTTGATATCACGTCAAGGCGTAGGTAAACCTGGAGGATTGAGATTAAGCTAGCGACCATGGAAAAGACTTACTCCCCCTCAGCAGTTAATATTACCCTCCTGACAACATCCAAAGACATTGGAATGAAGACAACCAGTGGGCAATGTAATGTCGGAATGCGACAGAGAATGTGAAAAGAAGGGCAGGGAAGACACTGTCAGAATAAACATATTTGCAAATTATGTTTTGGAATTTAAAAATATAAAAAGACAAAGGTCAGCAGCAAACTGAAGAGAGCACTTTGAGAAACTGTAATGGTTAATTTTTGTATATAGAGACTGATAGCAGAATTGAACATTTTCCTCCTTTATGAGCATCGGGGGACAAAGAAAGAGGGACTAAATGGTTCAGAAGTACTGTACGACAGAGGAGAGTCTGTAGTAAGACTTAATAAGTGCCTTTAAACCTTTAATATCCAAACCTTTATGTTCATACTTTCTTGTGTACAGATGGTGCTAGTCACGGAAAAGAAAAAAAAAAATCAGAAAAAAACAACACTTTTTTTTATGTATTTGCAGCTTGTTTTCCCATTGTGTATTATCTTATCTCTGACTTGCTGTTTTAAGTACCTGTGTTTGTTGCAATGTTTTATGATCAGTACAGCTTATGACTATGCGTGATCTGTCTGTTATCAATGTGTGGACACTTTAAGGATTCACATGGTCAGTTCCTGGTTAAAGGGTTTTTTGTGACAATTACCGAAGATAAACAGCTTGTGTATGCATGTTTAGGTATACAGTATTAAATGTACAATGGGCACAGCTCCATACAGTATTAAAAGAAATGTTTTCTAGTCTTATTTGTCATGACTTGTCCAGAAAATCAGTGTTGAGAGGATTGCAGATATGGAGAAAATTCCTACCTACCACCTGATGGCATATCTAAAGATGATGCTGGTAGGGAATTTGGGACTTCTTATCCATTAGTCTGATGTTGCTCTTATAGGCTTTTTATTTTATTTAAGATCCGTCACTAGGGAGAGAGGTGTGACTCAGTGGCAACCGAGGGGGGGGGGGGGGGGGTGTGACTACTTACCGAGGTCCCGGCTGCTGAACCAGGCCCCAATGGTATTGTATGACGTGTCTCTCCCTAGAAGTGTATAGTGGGAGAGGGAGCAGACGCAGAGACCCCACTGTCCCAGTGGCTTTTTTAAAGTAGGATTTCTTTAGAACTCCAAAGGGTTTCAGAGGAAATCATGGTCTCCCAGAATCCCAATGCCTGTAACTATTTCAGGAGGTATGTGCTTTGAGAAGCATGAAACAGGTGAATTAAAGATGCACACAAGGTTTACCAATATCAGAGCACTGATAAATAAACTGTAACAAGGTAAGCATGTGATGATGGGAAAGTTTGAGATTATTATGATTATTATTTGTTCTATAAAGTAGCTTTAAAGTGGTTTTCTGGGATAAAAAAAAAACTGGAACCGGCCTTAAAAAGAAAACAAAACAAAAAAACTTTACCCTCCCCTAAAGCTGCCACTGCTCCAAAGCCATCACTGCACCAACATCCCCCACCAAGCCTGCTGTGACATTGCAGCCAATCACTGGCCCCAGCCGCCTCTGCTTGCATGGACCATATGTAACCTTTGAGGCCAGTGATTGGCCGCAGTGCCATCAATTTACGTGATGTCATCAAACCAGGCACAGCAGGATAAGTGTTGTTTTTGGCTAAGTTTCCACTTGTTTTTTTTTTTTCTGGCAGTTCTTGGTAAACTGCCACTGCCGTTTTTGAGCCAAAGTCAGAAGTGGATCCATAAGGGAGGAGAAGTATAAGTCCTTCCTTTTTATGTCCTATTCCTTTTGAATACACTTCTGGCTTTGGCTCAAAAACTGCAGTGGCAGATATCCAAAGACTGACAGAAAAAAAAACAAGTGGAAACTTAGCCTTTTGTCTTTTTTTATGCAGATTCCTGTATTAAATTCTTTTTTTTTTTTTTTTTTGTCAAATTTGAAATGTAAACAAACAACCATACCATCCCTATGCCGAGGGAGATAAACAAAAAAGACACTGAAAACAAACTATGACCTGGTGCCCAACACAAAGCACAATAGTGAAAAAACAAACAAAGAGTAAGGGAAATTAAAAAGAGAGAATAGAGGGGAGAGGAAAAAGAAGGGAGGGGTTGGGAAGCAAAGGATAACATAGACACTCAGACCAGAAACAACAGCTGTCAGGGAACCAAAGGGGAGAGGCCCCCAACAGCCCGGGCCTGTATTAATTATTATATATTACTATATTATCAGCCAGCGGTACTGGCTGATAATGCGGGGGACGCTGATCAGTTTGATGCCTACTGTGCCCAGATCCGCCCGGCTGAAGTTTTCTGCTGGGTGGAGACGGGCATGATTGACATCAAACTGATCAGCGTCCCCCGCAGCCAGTGCCCCTGGTTAGTGTGGGGGGAGCAAGCTAACAGTTTTCCTTTAAAGGGTGGATTCTTGTATTCCTGTATAAGACCACCCTGAAAGTGTTTTATGAGATTTGAGAAATGATTTGCTTTTTTTTTTTCCAGAAGAGGGCCACTTTTGTCAATGGACTGTCTGGTATTGCAGCTCAGCACCAAATACCTTAATGCCAGAAGCTCTTTTTTAACTTATAGTTAGCCATTTCAAAAGAACACAGAAGCTAAAAATACACATTGAAACAGAGGATGATCTTGCCCCTACTGTTTGTTAGTGTGCAGATATTAAGACATTTTCTTGAACAGCCTATTATAAATCCTGGGGAAGACAAAGTGGTTTATACACTGCTGCTCTGTTCCATTTTTGGTTAGGAAGCAACCAAAGGGTTGACTTTAGCCAACTGCAGACAGGGCAGAGGGGGACTTAAAAGAGGTGTATGAAAAAGTAAAAAAAAGTGTTTAAAAACATAAATAAGCCCCACCACTAATAAAAAATGTAATTGCCCCTCCTTTCCATTTTTACTATAAAAAATTTAACAAAAATAAACATAAACATATTTTATGTGGCTGCGTACGGAAATGTCTAAACTAAAAAATAAAACTTATAAAAACAATCTACTCTATAGCTAGAGTTGCTGAATTTTGTTCACTTTATATATCAAAATATATAATGAATAAACATGGATTGAAAATCTGACCTACAGAATGTGTAATTTTTATCTTAACGTGCACCACGTAGAAATGAAACCCCCAAAAGTTGCCTAATTTTTTTTTTAACTTGGCCCCAACAATATATATATTTTTTTGTTTTGCTGTAGATTTTATGGTAAATTGAATGTTGTCATTACAAAGTACAATTGGTCGCGCAATCAATAAGCCTTCTTATGGACTAAAACCTAAAACGCTGTGATCTTAAGGGGTTAACATACATCAACACATGTACAATACATTTGGAAAGGTTTCAAACCCTTTCCCTTTTATTACATTTTGTTATGTTGCGGCCTTGTGCTTAAATAGGTACTCCGGTGGAAAACTTTTTTGTTTAAATCAACTGGTGCCAGAAAGTTTTGTAAATTACCGTATTTATCGGCGTATAACACGCACTTTTTAGGCTAAAATTTTTAGCCTAAAGTCTATGTGCGTGTTATACGCCAATACACCCCCAGGAAAGGCAGGGGGAGAGAGGCCGTCGCTGCCCGCTTCTCTCCCCCTGCCTTTCCTGGGGTCTAGAGCCCTGCTGCTGGCCCTTCTCTCCCCCTGGCTATCTGACGTCATGCGCCACGCCATGCAGCGCATAGCAACGACGCCGGGGACGCACACCGGAGGCCTGCAGCAGCGCGGACCCGACCCAGGTAATTATGCCACCGGGGATGGGGGGAGGCAACGGGGCAGCGGTGCCGGCAATGGGTGCCGCTGCCCCTTCTCTCCCCCTGGCTATCGGCGCCGGCAATGGGGCGCCGGTACCGATAGTCAGGGGGAAAGAACGGGCAGCGGTGCCGATAGCCAGGGGGGAGAGAAGGGCCGGCAGCAGGGCTCTAGACCCCAGGGAAGGCAGGTGGAGAGAAGCGGGCAGCGACGGCCTCTCTCCCCCTGCCTTTCCTGGGGGTATATCGGGGTATACACGCGCACACACGCACCCTCATTTTACCATATATCATTTTTTACCCAAATATCCTTGGTAAAATGAGGGTGCGTGTTATAGGCCGGTGCATGGTATACCCCGATAAATACGGTACTTCTATTTAAAAAATCTTAATCCTTTCAGTACTTATTAGCTGCTGAATACTACAGAGGAAATTCTTTTCTTTTTGGATTTCTTTTCTGTCTGTCCACAGTGCTCTTTGCTGACACCTCTGTCCATGTCAGGAACTGTCCAGAGCAGGAGAAAATCCCCATAGCAAACATATGCTGCTCTGGACAGTTCCAAGAATGGACAGAGGTGTCAACAGAGAGCACTGTGGACAGAAAGAAAATAAATCCAAAAATAAAAGAATTTCCTCTGTAGTATTCAGCAGCTGATAAGTACTGGAAGGATTAAGATTTTTTAACAGAAGTAATTTACAAATCTGTTTAACTTTTTGGCACCAGTTGATTTAAAAAAAAATGTTTTCCACCGGAGTGCCCCTTTAAGTAAAAACAAAACAAAACAAAAAAACATGTTTTTCCCCCAGCATTCTGCCTCAATACCCCATACATTTTACATGGATATGAGTACTCAGACCCTTTGCTAAGACAGTAGACATTTAGCTCCTATTTCTCTTGATCATCTTTGAGGCGTTTCTACACCTTGATTGGTGTCACCTGTGGTAAATTCTGGTGTTTGGACAGAACCAGTCCATATAAGATCTCACAGATTAATGCATATCAGAGCAAAATCCAACTCATGAGGGGGAAAGAACTGCATGTAAAGCTCAGATACAGGATTGTGTGGAGCCACAGATGTGGAGAAGAGTACAAAAACCTTCTGCTTCACTGGAAGTTCTTATGAGCATATGGTCTCCATAATTCTTAGATGTTTGACATCCCACTCTGCAGTAAACCTGCCAGAAAACCCTGCAACATTCATTATATAGTAGTGGCATAGGGTAACAGCAGCTTAGCTCCCACTGAAGGCAATGAGAGCTGAGGTGTAGTTACCGGGCCACCACTATACAATGAATGTTTGCAGGGCTTCACTGTGTAGTATAAGGAGTTGAACAGCTGATCAGAAAAAAATCAGGCATAAGCCAGGAATCATATAGTCCCAGAATATTCTAAAATTGCTTACTGATTGTGGCATGTGTGTGTATACAATTCTGTGAGACTTTTTTGCTCAATGAGTCTAGCGTTTATATCCATCGAAACAATAAAGCTAAAAAGATTCATACATTTTCACTCAACATTTTTCCAACTGGCTCACGTTATATACCCTATATACTACATAAGAACTCATTAGGATGTCATGTATGGTTGTACACAGGATGCACAGTGGTGTATATCATGTGTGTATTTTGATATATGTTGCCCTTGTCATTCCTAGGGTAGAATACTTTTGAAAAATAGCATTTGATTGAGCATGCCACTGTTTTATTATGTCTCATGGAGTCCTGAGGTGGGACATCGCTGTGGCCGGTGATAGGCTGAAGCACCGTGTGAAGTTCCGGGCTAAAGGAAATAGGAAGCAGACAGCCCGGCCGACCGATCAGCTGTTGAGGAGCTCCGGGGGAACATAGGAAGGTAAGTGAAAGTTTGTTTTCTCTTTTTTTGCAGCCCGGGCAGGATAGAATAAGAATAGTCCGTACCGGACATCTCCTTTAAAGGGAACCTGACACATGGAAAATGCAGTCCAATCTGCAGAAACTTGTAACAGAGCAGCTGACGCGCAGCATATATATATGTAGTTTATGGAAAATGTTCCAGGATAACTTGTCATTTAGTCATGTAAATCTCTGCCGATTCAGGACTAAGTAGTCATGAGGGCAGTTCTACTCAGTGATTGACAGATAAGTGCGCATACAGAGAGAGCTGTCCATTGAGTTTGACTGCCAACTTGGCTACATGACCATAAATGTTCAAATTAGCAAGTGGGCGGTCCAACTCATGCTCATTCTTATACACATATAGCTGTCAATCACAGCTTAACACTGCCACCATGAATATTTAAATGAGTTATCCTGAAAGTTGTTCCACAAAACAATAGAACAATCTGCTCAGCTTTTCCTGTTTTATAAAATGCTGCCTGTATGTTGGACTGCATTTTCCATGTGATTCCAGGTTCACTTTAATGAATAGGAATTACCATAATTGTTAGAGGAAAGTACAAAAATACGACCTTCTTTCACAACAAGTAACAAGAGAGATGTATTTAGTGATTTACCTGCGTGTATTCAGTTGATCTCATACTTTCTTTAGGGTTCCAGTAGTACAAAAGGGTTGTCATCTGACTGCCAGTCTGGACTGCAAAGAAGTGGAGCTGAAGAAAACATTAAATGTCAACCTATTGTGTGTTCTATAGTGGCCACTGTGAACAGCAGTAATTTGGTTTTTATACACGGCTAGTCACATAAAAAAAATTTAAATGTAATATATGTATAGAAAACCTAATGAACTATTATATTAATAAACCATTAATAAACCACCAAAAAAAACATGATGGGGTTAATTTTTTATATAATATTTATTACGGTTTCCTTTTGCCTTCCTGCTATAGGTAAAGTTAGAAGGATCTGTCGCCTTTTTGCTCTATTCTGTGAAATATATAATTTATTGGTAATATCAGAACATGTTAATTATACAGCATGTGGTTCATAATTTTTTTAAATCCGTTTTTATTCATAACCAAAAAGATATATAAAAAGCAATATGTAAAGATGCATCAACTTTTACAATAAAAAAACCATAAACACAAGCAGAGAGCCTCAGATCATTAAAGGTATACCCTAATAAGCATGGTAAACGGCACCAAAACCAGCTAAGGAGCCACCGTACAAATTCACAAAAGCGGGGTCAGGTGGGATTATCATGGGGTGGGGATAGTTGGACATTATGTAGAAATTCTATGTTTTCTAGTGTTTTTATGTAATTGATGTCTTCTTATGAAAGTTTCTCTTATTATGGCATCATTCACAGGTCACAAGAAGATCTTTACTAAAATAGTTGAAAATTAGAAGGTGATGATAACCTCAATCCATTTGTTATTTTTTATGTTGATGTACAATATCTTAATCACACATTGTGTGAACCGTAAAGAGGGAGATGTAGAATATTTACTTTCATTGGTTGTACAGGGAGAAGACAATCAGTAAGTTTGGATGTCACTCCAAACAGCTGTCACGCCCCCTCCCATAGGCTTGTTTTGAGGGGCGGAGCTTGACATCACACGGGGCAGAGCCATGACCTCACAATACTCTGGCCCCGTGATCCGCAGTCATCAGACCCGAAGTGAACATGCTCCGGGGGCTGATGGTAACGGGGTGCTGCTTGAAAGATCACGGGGTCCCCAGTGGTGGGACCCCCGCAATCAGGCATCTTATCCCCTATCCTTTGGATAGGGGATAAGATGTCTTAGCGCCGGAATACCCCTTTAAGCATTCATTCCAAGGATTTGATCTGAAAGGAATTTGGAAAAAACAAAAACTGACCTGTGTTTAGATTTTGAGGAGAAGCTAGATTATCAAAGGTGGGACAGAAAAAGTACCCAGAAAGTGTTGGGTAATGTAAAGAGAATTTTGTAATTGGGGTAAGTAAAATATAATTTTACTTACCCCAAAACCATAGCTTGATTTTTAGGATGAACCAATCAATAAGTAAAAGCATAATTAGTGTATGATAGTACTTATACTATGCCAGAACCCCCCAGAGAAAAAGGCTAAACCGGGTCCAAAATTATGTTCTGATTATTTTTATAGTGTATGTTTATAAGGGACAGAGTTGTTATAATCATCATTATCTTTCTTTACACTTTACAATTCAAAGTATATACAAAAAATATCTACAGTATTGCAGAGTAGCAGATTATTCAACAAGTGGAAGATGATACAGGATGTCCACCGGCACAGATGAGCTTTAACTCCATGTTTTTATTTTCAGCATGGTACAAACAATGGTCATTTACTATCTGCAGTGGCAACTGGCCAGAATTTACTAACAGGGATCCACCTGGTAATAAATTCCAGCCAATCGGTATGTGCCCAGTTTATAATGAGTAAGAGTAATAAAGGTGAAAAGGGCAGATTCTGGAGATGTTCTTGAGGTACAAGGGGCATGAGCATGCAAATAGGTCAGTGTAGGTAGTGAAGGGGAGAAAATGCTAAGACCGCAGGCTTGTGGCCTAGTAATGGTGGTGCCACATACTGAAATATAAATATCAGATTTAGGTATATTAATATATGGTACAAACACGAGAAGTTACATTTTTGAAAGAGAGACAAAGAGGATACAATGTTTGAGATGACCAAAAGTCAATTACTAATATTTTATAGTAGTGCAAGGGTGCTGACCTATAAAGATATATTGTATATACAGTAAAGAGAAGATCAAGAACTTGATACTTGAGAAACCTCAACAGCAAGGAATAGAAGGCGGTAAAAATACATACCGAACAAGTGGTCAAAGAGGTAGGAAAAAGCAGTATCCTCAGTCCAATAGAGTGCAGCATGCTCCTAATAAGCTGATGGTCTAGTGTGAAACATAGTGATTTAGAAAGGTCAATACAGAATAGCTGCCGTTAGGTTTAGCCATCAGGAGATTATTTAAGACTTTTGTAAGGATGGTTTTCACTCTACAGAAAACAGATTCAGTAAGTGAATTTGGTTAGAATAGACTGAGTGTTCCAGGACTTTAGAGATGTTGGTGACAACTTTTTTGTACTTATAGTGCTAAAAACACTTCCTTCATAGGTCCTTGTTAAAATTCTGCTCACTCTTCCACAGCCTCTACAGTTTGCTCCGTGTGCTCTATTTTCTATACATAGCCCCTGCTGACAGCTTTCTGTGTGCTTTTCTCCCTACTTACAGCATGTGCAAGTTGTCCTCCAAGGTTTCTCTCCTTGTGTCCACTCTTTCAGATAGTGTGTAACCCTCTCCCTGCTGTTATCTCTAGTACAGAGAGAGCAAAAAGTCTGACAGATTTATCTTATATTTCTCTAACAGTTAAATTATAGGGGATTTTTTTATGAATACCATTTGCTCAGATGTTTCATGTTGCATTCAGGAAACAAATCAACAATACAAAAAAAAAAAAAAAACTCAGTGCATAGGCATCCATAGTCTTTAACTGCAAAGAATGATTCCAGATATTGGGGTTGTAACTATGTAAGACAATCCAAATATCTGATGATGTTTAGCGCCTAATAGTCATTGTTAGGATTCGGCTAGCTGGATGTGGATCCTCTGTGTCAGCGAGGGATTGGCGTGGACCGTGTCGGTGGACCGGTTCTAGGTTGCTACTGGTTTTCACCAGAGCCCGCCGCAAAGCGGGATGGTCTTGCTGCGGCGGTAGCAACCAGGTCGTATCCACCGGCAACGGCTCAACCTTGCTGACTGCTGAGAAGGCGTGGGACAGAAGGACTAGGCAGAGGAAAAGTCAGACGTAGCAGAAGGTCGGGGCAGGCGGCAAGGTTCGCAGTCAATAGCAATAGCAGAAGGTCTGGAACACAGGCTTTGGACAACACTAAACGCAACAAGATCCGGCAAGGAAGTGCAGGGGAAGTGAGGTAATATGGACAGGGAGTAGGTGGAAGCTAATTAGACTGATTGGGCCAGGCACCAATCACTGGTGCACTGGCCCTTTAAATCTTAGAGAGCTGGCGCGCGCGCGCCCTAGAGAGCGGAGCCGCGCGCACCAGAACGTGACAGCCGGGGACCGGGACAGGTAAGTGGCTTGGGATGCGATTCGCGAGCGGGCGCATCCCGCTATGCGAATCGCATCCCCATCGTGAATGTCAGTGCAGCACTCCTGGTCAGCGGGTCTGACCGGGGCGCTGCAGAAAGGAGAACGCCGCAAGCGCTCCGGGGAGGAGCAGGGACCCGGAGCGCTCGGTGTAACAGTCATATGCAGCTGACATCAGCTCAGGGGTTGGGCTTTAGGCACCAGTCAACAGTCATACAGAAAAATTTGGCATAAGGGGGTGAGTAGACGGATTCTGTAAAGGGCTTAAATAAAATAAAATTTAAGAATATTAATAAGTGGCTCAGCTAGGTCCAATGATCTGAAAAATATTTTTGGTTCCTTGAATACCCCTTTATAGGACTTATAGTGAAGAAGAGAAAATTAAGGAGGAGATCAATGTTACTTGGGGATTGATGGATAATATAATGTTACACATTGTCAAATATGACCCGCCTCATTGATTGGCTGTGTGGGCAGTTACTGCAGAGACATCACAGGAGGCAGAGAGCACAAGGGTCAAGGAGCCATTGGAATGGCATCAGTGGGTTTGGGTGGATTGGGGTAGCTGAGTATGCTTTCTTTTAATCGAGGCAGTAAATGATCCAAGCTCAAAGTGAGCTTCAAAGGTCAAATCTTAATAAAACCAGAGCTATAGTTTGATTTATTGGGACCATTTAATTAAGCAAAGCATTGTTGTATGATATAATAAAGTAGGTCCAAAAATTAGTGCAGGATTATTTTCATAATGTTTTCTAGTAGCCTACATTTATTATTGTGTTTGCTAGTAGACATTGTCTTAACCTTCTTTTTAAGACTTTTTAGGCACATTTATTATCATGTTTAGTATGTTTTCATCCTGAAAACAATAACAAATTACAGACAAAACAAGCTGGCATAGAAATAGGAATTTGGTCTAATTTCATCAGTTGTACACTATTCCTACTATTAACATTTTCTAGTAATCTAAAAAAAAAAAGTACACATTCTATTTGTAAACATGCTTTATTAACCGTTGCCGTCTAAGGATGAGCCAGCTGATTCCTGTAGCTGGGGGCCGACATTAATAGCCGACATGAGGCGATTGCCGGGGCTGGCTATTAACCATTTAGATCGCCACTGTCAAAGTTGACAGCAGCTTCTAATGGGACATTTAAACCGTTCCTGGTGGTCCAGTGGTGTGGATCGACCCCCCCCTGCAGCGCAATCGCGGAGGGCTTGCCTCTGCTTCCTGCTCTTCCACGGCTCTTAGATTGATAGAGCCTGGCTGAACCATTTTCATCAATTAAGCACAGAGCACACAGATCAATGTGGTTCTATGAAACCACATTGATCTGTATGAGGAATCTACTGATTCCTCCTAGAAGTCCCCTAAAAAAAGAAAAGTTGAATAAAAAGTAAAAACAAACAGCCATTTACGCCTTCCATATTAAAAGTTTGAATCACCCCCCTTTTCCCAAATTCCATATAAAAATAAACATATGTGGTATCGCCATGTACGTAAATGTCCGAATTATATAAATATAATGTTAATTAAACCACATGGTCAATGGCGTAAACGTAAACAAATTCCAAAATTTCGTATTTTTGGTCACTTTGTATACCCTAAAAAAATTTATAAAAAGCGATCAAAAAGTCCCATCAAAACAAAAATGGTACCTATAAAAACTTCAGATCACGGTGCAAAAAATTAGCCCTCATACATCCCTGTATATGGAAAAATAAAAAAGTTATAGAGTTCAGAAGATGACAATTTTACACATACTAATTTTGGTGCATGTAGTAACAATTTTTTTAAGTAGTAAAAAAATATAAAACCTATATATATAAATTAGGTATTCTTGTAACTGTTTGGGCCTACATAATAAATATATTGTGTCATTTTTACAGAAAAGTGCAAAGCATAGAATCGGAAGCCCCCAAAAGTTACAAAATGGCTTTTTTCCCAATTTTGCCCCACAAATATTTTTTTTTCTGGTTTCACTGTAAATTTTGTGGTGAAATGATTGATGTCATTATAAAGTACAATTGGTGGCGCAAAAAAAAAAAAAACTCATATGGGTCTGTATGTGCAAAATTGAAAGCGTTATGATTTTTAGAAGGTGATGAGGAAAAAACGAAAGTGCAAAATCGGAAAAACCCTGTGTCCTTAAGGGGTTAACTAACACAGCACACAGATACTCTTTAATTATAATGCAATAACATCTTTGAAAATATGTATTTTTCATTTTCATACACACATGAACTGACATGAAGTACAGTATAAATAAGACGGTCATTCATCTTTATACTGTACTGGAGTTTTGCCTTGGTCAAGCTTAGAGGACTGGCACCCACCTACCTATAAGGTTTCTTCCACTGTGCACTCTCCACACCCTTTTGTTTGAGCTGACATGAACATTACTTTATGATTTATCAAAGCATAATTTTTTAAGAAAATCTATATGTGAAATAAAAGAGGTCTGTAACATATCTACTTAAAAAAAAATCCTGTGTCATATCCAATGCATTCGGAAAGTCTTTAGACCCTTCAGCCATAGGTGCCTCCCATTTGTCTTGATCATCTCTGAGATGTTTCTACACCTTGATTGGAGTCATCTGTGTTAAATTTGGTTGACTGGACATGATTTGGTAAGACACAGCCCTGTGTATATAGGGTCTGACAATGCATATCAGAGCCAAAGACAAGCCATGAAGTGGGAAAGAACTGCCTGTACAGCTCAGCAATAGGATTATGAGAAGGCACAAAAACTCTGCTGTGTGGAAGTTCCCAGGAGCACAATGACCTACATATTTCTTAAATGGAAGAAGTTTTAAAACAACCAGAAATCTTATTAGATCTGGTCACCCCACCAAACTAAGTGATCAGGGAAGAAGGGACTTGGTAAGTGCAGTGACCAAGAACCTAATGGTCATCTGGCCGGGCTCCAAAGACCCTGTGAGCAGATAACCCTAAGAGCTGGGTTAACGTCCAGAAGGTCAACCATCACTGCGGCACTCCATCAGTCTGGGCTTTATGGCAGGGAGGCCAAAAAAGAGGCCTCTCCTCAGTTAAACATAGATGACACATGAAAAAGCATCTAAAGTTTACAAAAAAGCACCTAAACAATGTAAACATTACATAAAACAATAAGTAAATAATAAAAACACTTTGGGGGAAAGATGCATATAGATAGACAAATAGATAGATAGATAGATAGATATTATCACTGATAATATTTTTAGTCTTTTAGCTTTCTAATATGAAATTTAAATGGGCACTGTCATGAAATTTTTTTTATATGTTGTAGTACTGATGTGCTACAACATATTTGTAATATACTTTCATTATTTTTTTTTTCTTTTATTAAACCACTTTATTTTTACTTAGAAATCCAGCCACTAGGGGTCTCCCTCCTAGTGGCCGGCTGCAGCCTGGCGTGACGTCATGCATGAATTCGGACAGGCGGGAGCGAGCTCTCATAGCGCATTGGCTCCCTGACCTCACACGCCGGCCGGCCCCGCCTCACGCTGTTGCCTCAGGAAGGACACGGCCACGGGACTCACCAGGACTCACTTTGGGGTATGTCGGTTTGGAGTCGGGGTGGGGGGATTTTATTGCTGCGGCCATGATGACCAGGACTCACTTCGGGGTATGTCGGTTTGGGGTCGGGTTGGGGGGATTTTAGCGCTGCGGCCATGATCACCAGGACTCACTTCGGGGTATGTCGGTTTGGGGTCGGGGTGGGGGGATTTTACCGCTGCGGCCATGAGATTTATTGCTTTTGGGGGGGCATTGCGGGGGTAGCCATAACAGAACACAGCACAGGGTTTTCAGCACAGGGTGCCTCACCACTACAACTCCCAGCATGCCCTGACAGCCAATAGCTGTCAGGGCAAGCTGGGAGTTGTAGTGGTGAAACAGCTGGAGCCACCCTATGTAGGTGAACTAAGGGCGGAAGTCGCCCCCCCCCCCCCCCCAGCATGCATCAGTGACGTCGTGCCTGCTGGGGAAGTCTGCCTGGTAGTGAGCACACTACCAGGCAGACAAAAAATAATTTTTAATATAGTAAAAAAAAAAAAAAAAATTTAACCCTACGGGTTATGGATAGATAAGCAATAGGTAGGGACAGAAAAAAAAAAAAAAAGGATGGTGGGAGTTACCCTTTAAACAAATGTCACACACAATGTGTTTTTTAGGCATTAATAGTAAAGATATCAATGACCAAATGGTAGTGAAAAACCCCTTACTGATCCTCTACAGAAGGGGAAAACTTTCACAGGTGAAAATCATTTCTCTGGTCCTGCTGCCATGATGGGGGTTGTAGCGGCAACTTGTTCTTGAGCATCCATCTGTGTGTCCACACTTAAGCCAGCTAGGGAGGAGCACAAGCTGAGTTAATTACTATAGGGATTGATAGAAAGGTCAGAGCAGGTTTGCTCTGTTCACTGCTGCCAGGAGAGCTGCCCACATGTTACAAACAGCAGCTTCGTTTGGCATTCAACATGCGCTATTTGGCTGGAGAGCCGGGGATTCATATGGGAGATTGCAGGGGGAGGGGCAGCATTTGGACCCACAGAAATCTGAAACTTATTCCCTATCCTTAGGATAAGGGATAAGTTTTCAAATCCCGAAGTACTCCTTTAAGTTATATGTTATGCCTGATGAAGGCTATGGTGGGACAGAGCCTAAATGTGTTACCAATAAAGTATAAGATATTTGAAGTCCCTGTGAGGAGCTCCTCTATTGAGTAAATACCCTATATTGAATGCTGCGCCCTGGTGTGACAAGGTGGTTCATCCTATTAGCCTGGTCTTGGCAATCCTGTATTCCTACCCACACCCTGACCCTGGGTCCAAAGAGTGGTTCCATAGGGTGCTGCAGCCACCTATTCAGTGCCTAGCATACAATAGTGTTGTGCCTAACCAGCACAACCTGAAATGGTTAGTAGATTGATTGAAGGATTTGAGATCTGTACTGGCAGACTAAAGTTGAGGGAAAGCTAAAAGCTTATTTTCAAATAATTTTATTAAAGATTTTAGAAACAAACATTCCAGCAATTTGAACACAAATCAATACAAAACATGCATGAAGAAACATGGCACATTTCAAGAGGATGCATACAAGCAGGACAAACATCCGAAATATAAACCAATCGAAAAGAAAGGGACTGGTGCCTCTAGTTACATCCCTGTAGTTAAAAAGAAACATAATAAAATTGCATTACAGAATAATAGTCAGGTATAAAAACTCCCGGGGAAACCAGGAGGGGAGGAAGGAACCAACAGAGACATAAGGGGACACCAACAAGACGCACAAGGGAGAGAGGGGCCCTACATGTGTTGAATATTGAACGGCAAGGGATGAGCAAAGAAAATTAAAGATAAGGGCCCAAATATCTTATCCACGGCTGGGAAGTAGCTAAAAAATAGGATACTAGTCAGTGTGTCATTAGTCATGATCCAGTTTAGCTTGGATCAAATGTAATTGCTTTTAGCAATGGCAATCTTGGTGGCTAGTAAGATACAAGAAAAGAGCATCTGATTCCCCTTAGAGATATCCAGTATTGGGGCATTTAAAAGTGCTTGCTTTGGAAGCTTTCGAATAGCTGTGACAGAGTGAATAAAATTATACACATTAATCCAGAAGTGTAGCACATGAGAGCAGACCCACCATAAATGAAGCAAAGAGACACTATCCTGGCATCTTCCAGACCATTTCCTACAAATTGATGTTCGTGGAGTGTTTAGCAGTGGTTGAAGCCATTTGGGCCCACTCCTTAGATTCAAAGGTGCAGCGCAAATCAGATTCCCAATCTAACATGTATGGTATTTGCTAGCGGTCACAGTGAGATCACTATAGAGAGAGGAAATAAAGCCTTTAGTGTCAGGAGAATTGATGCAGACAGATTTATATATAGTGCAACAAGTAACATCAATGAGAACATTGTTGAAATGGACACCTCTGAATCTGAAATAGCATAAAAGGTACAAAGATGGTTGAGCGTTTTATAGCCCAATCTATCATTAAAGTCACCAATGTGAATCAATCCCTTATTGGTCCACTATGAGAATGCCAACAATACTATGCCTGGAGGGAAATTCGGATTCCAAAATATGTGAGGCGTGTGAGATGATTGTAAGAAAAATCGATTCCTAAGGCTGTCCCATAGACGTAGGGATTTTGAGAGGGTCGGGCATAGGATTGGGGGTCTACATCTAAAGGGAATCAGCTGCAGGAGAGTAATGGAGCACGTAGGGACAGCAACAGCTTCCAGAGCGACCCAACAGGGAGCACCTGAGCACGCCTGTACCTGAGTCAGTTGAGCGCGTCTAGCCACTTGGTAATATTTCTTTAGGTCAGGTATTCTTATGCCTCCTTGTAGATGCAGAGAGTGAAACCCCAATACAGAGTTCTCTGTAATGGAGCAGTTGCTTAGCAATCAGATTACTTCACTTTCAGAGGCCTTTTTAAAAATTAGAGAAGCAATCTAATTGGTTGCTATGGGCAACTGCTACTGTTACGCCGAGCGCTCCGGGTCCCCGCTCCTCCCCGGAGCGCTGGCTACACCCTCGCTACTGCAGCGCCCCGGTCAGATCCACTGACCGGGTGCGCTGCGATACCGCCTCCAGCCGGGATGCGATTCGCGATGCGGGTGGCGCCCGCTCGCGATGCGCACCCCGGCTCCCGTACCTGACTCGCTCTCCGTCGGTCCTGTCCCGGCGCGCGCGGCCCCGCTCCCTAGGGCGCGCGCGCGCCGGGTCTCTGCGATTTAAAGGGCCACTGCGCCGCTGATTGGCGCAGTGGTTCTAATTAGTGTGTTCACCTGTGCACTCCCTATGTATACCTCACTTCCCCTGCACTCCCTCGCCGGATCTTGTTGCCCTTGTGCCTAGTGAAAGCGTTCCCTTGTGTGTTCCTAGCCTGTGTTCCAGACCTCCTGCCGTTGCCCCTGACTACGATCCTTGCTGCCTGCCCCGACCTTCTGCTACGTCCGACCTTGCTTTTGTCTACTCCCTTGTACCGCGCCTATCTTCAGCAGTCAGAGAGGTTGAGCCGTTGCTAGTGGATACGACCTGGTTACTACCGCCGCAGCAAGACCATCCCGCTTTGCGGCGGGCTCTGGTGAACACCAGTAGTAACTTAGAACCGGTCCACTAGCACGGTCCACGCCAATCCCTCTCTGGCACAGAGGATCCACCTCCTGCCAGCCGGCATCATGACAGTAGATCCGGCCATGGATCCCGCTGAAGTTCCTTTGCCAGTTGTCGCCGACCTCACCACGGTGGTCGCCCAGCAGTCACAACAGATAGCGCAACAAGGCCATCAGCTGTCTCAACTGACCGTGATGCTACAGCAGCTACTACCACAGCTTCAGCAATCATCTCCTCCGCCAGCTCCTGCACCTCCTCCGCAGCGAGTGGCCGCTTCCGGCCTACGACTATCCTTGCCGGATAAATTTGATGGGGACTCTAAGTTTTGCCGTGGCTTTCTTTCACAATGTTCCCTACACTTGGAGATGATGTCGGACCAGTTTCCTACTGAAAGGTCTAAGGTGGCTTTCGTAGTCAGCCTGCTCTCTGGGAAGGCTCTGTCATGGGCCACACCGCTCTGGGACCGCAATGACCCCGTCACTGCCTCTGTACACTCCTTCTTCTCGGAAATTCGTAGTGTCTTTGAGGAACCTGCCCGAGCCTCTTCTGCTGAGACTGCCCTGCTGAACCTGGTCCAGGGTAATTCTTCCGTTGGCGAGTACGCCATACAATTCCGTACTCTTGCTTCTGAACTATCCTGGAATAATGAGGCCCTCTGCGCGACCTTTAAAAAAAGGCCTATCCAGCAACATTAAAGATGTTCTGGCCGCACGAGAAATTCCTGCTAACCTACATGAACTCATTCATCTGGCCACTCGCATTGACATGCGTTTTTCCGAAAGGCGTCAGGAGCTCCGCCAGGATATGGACTTTGTTCGCACGAGGCGTTTTTTCTCCCCGGCTCCTCTCTCCTCTGGTCCTCTGCAATCCGTTCCTGTGCCTCCCGCCGTGGAGGCTATGCAAGTTGACCGGTCTCGCCTGACACCTCAAGAGAGGACACGACGCCGCATGGAGAATCTCTGCCTGTACTGTGCCGGTACCGAACACTTCCTGAAGGATTGTCCTATCCGTCCTCCCCGCCTGGAAAGACGCACGCTGACTCCGCACAAAGGTGAGACAGTCCTTGATGTCAACGCTGCTTCTCCACGTCTTACTGTGCCTGTGCGGATATCTGCATCTACCTTCTCCTTCTCTACTATGGCCTTCTTGGATTCCGGATCTGCAGGAAACTTTATTTTGGCCTCCCTCATCAACAGGTTCAACATCCCGGTGACCAGTCTCGCCAGACCCCTCTACATCAATTGTGTTAACAATGAAAGATTGGACTGTACCATACGTTACCGCACGGAGCCCCTCCTAATGTGCATCGGACCTCATCATGAAAAAATTGAGTTTTTGGTCCTTCCCAATTGCACTTCCGAAATTCTCCTTGGACTACCGTGGCTTCAACGCCATTCCCCAACCCTGGATTGGTCCACAGGGGAGATCAAGAGCTGGGGTACCTCTTGTTTCAAGGACTGCCTTAAACCGGTTCCCAGTACTCCCTGCCGTGACCCTGTGGTTCCCCCTGTAACCGGTCTCCCTAAGGCCTATATGGACTATGCTGACGTATTTTGCAAAAAACAAGCTGAGACTCTACCTCCTCACAGGCCTTATGACTGTCCTATTGACCTCCTCCCGGGCACTACTCCACCCCGGGGCAGAATTTATCCTCTGTCCGCCCCAGAGACTCTTGCTATGTCTGAGTACATCCAGGAAAATTTAAAAAAGGGGTTTATCCGCAAATCCTCCTCTCCTGCCGGAGCTGGATTTTTCTTTGTGTCCAAAAAAGATGGCTCCCTACGTCCTTGCATTGACTACCGCGGACTTAATAAAATCACGGTAAAGAACCGCTACCCTCTACCTCTTATCTCTGAACTCTTTGATCGCCTCCAAGGTGCCCACATCTTTACCAAACTGGACTTAAGAGGTGCTTATAATCTCATCCGCATCAGGGAAGGGGACGAATGGAAAACGGCATTTAACACTAGAGATGGACACTTTGAGTATCTGGTCATGCCCTTTGGCCTGTGCAACGCCCCTGCCGTCTTCCAAGACTTTGTTAATGAAATTTTTCGTGATCTCTTATATTCCTGTGTTGTTGTGTATCTGGACGATATTCTGATTTTTTCTGCCAACCTAGAAGAACACCGCCAGCATGTCCGCATGGTTCTTCAGAGACTTCGAGACAATCAACTTTATGCCAAAATGGAGAAATGTCTGTTTGAATGTCAATCTCTTCCTTTCCTAGGATACTTGGTCTCTGGCCAGGGACTACAAATGGACCCAGACAAACTCTCTGCCGTCTTAGCTTGGCCACGCCCCTCCGGACTCCGTGCTATCCAACGTTTTTTGGGGTTCGCCAATTATTACAGACAATTTATTCCACATTTTTCCACCATTGTGGCTCCTATCGTGGCTTTAACCAAGAAGAATGCCAATCCTAAGTCATGGCCTCCTCAAGCGGAAGACGCCTTTAAACGGCTCAAGTCTGCCTTTTCTTCTGCTCCCGTGCTCTCCAGACCTGACCCATCTAAACCCTTCCTATTGGAGGTTGATGCCTCCTCAGTAGGAGCTGGAGCGGTTCTTCTACAAAAAAATTCTTCTGGGCATGCTGTTACTTGTGGTTTTTTTTCTAGGACCTTCTCTCCGGCGGAGAGGAACTACTCCATCGGGGATCGAGAGCTTCTGGCCATTAAATTAGCACTTGAGGAATGGAGGCATCTGCTGGAGGGATCAAAATTTCCAGTTATTATTTACACCGATCACAAGAATCTCTCCTATCTCCAGTCTGCCCAACGGCTGAACCCTCGCCAGGCCAGGTGGTCTCTGTTCTTTGCCCGGTTTAATTTTGAAATTCACTTTCGCCCTGCCGATAAGAACATTAGGGCCGATGCTCTCTCTCGTTCCTCGGATGCCTCGGAAGTAGAGCTCTCTCCGCAACACATCATTCCTCCTGACTGCCTGATCTCCTCTTCTCCAGCCTCCATCAGGCAAACTCCTCCAGGGAAGACCTTCGTCTCTCCACGCCAACGCCTCGGAATCCTCAAATGGGGTCACTCCTCCCATCTCGCAGGCCATGCGGGCATCAAGAAATCCTTGCAACTCATCTCTCGTTTCTATTGGTGGCCGACTCTGGAGACGGATGTTGTTGATTTTGTGCGGGCCTGCACTGTCTGTGCCCGGGATAAGACTCCTCGCCAGAAGCCTGCTGGTCTTCTTCATCCTCTGCCTGTCCCCGAACAGCCTTGGTCTCTGATTGGTATGGACTTTATTACAGACTTACCCCCATCCCGTGGCAACACTGTTGTTTGGGTGGTCGTTGATCGATTTTCCAAGATGGCACATTTTATTCCTCTTCCTGGTCTTCCTTCAGCGCCTCAGTTGGCAAAACAATTTTTTGTACACATTTTTCGTCTTCACGGGTTGCCTACGCAGATCGTCTCGGATAGAGGCGTCCAATTCGTGTCAAAATTCTGGAGGGCTCTCTGTAAACAACTCAAGATTAAATTAAACTTTTCTTCTGCTTATCATCCTCAATCCAATGGGCAAGTAGAAAGAATTAACCAGGTCCTGGGTGATTATTTACGGCATTTTGTTTCCTCCCGCCAGGATGACTGGGCAGATCTTCTTCCATGGGCCGAATTCTCGTACAACTTCAGAGTCTCTGAATCTTCTTCCAAATCCCCATTTTTCGTGGTGTACGGCCGTCACCCTCTTCCCCCCCTCCCTACTCCCTTGCCCTCTGGTTTGCCCGCTGTGGATGAAATAACTCGTGATCTTTCCACCATATGGAAAGAGACCCAAAATTCTCTCTTACAGGCTTCATCACGCATGAAGAAGTTTGCTGATAAGAAAAGAAGAGCTCCCCCCATTTTTTCTCCCGGAGACAAGGTATGGCTCTCCGCTAAATATGTCCGCTTCCGTGTTCCCAGCTACAAATTGGGACCACGCTATCTTGGTCCTTTCAAAATTTTGTGCCAGATTAATCCTGTCTCTTACAAACTTCTTCTTCCTCCTTCTCTTCGGTTTCCTAATGCCTTTCATGTTTCTCTTCTTAAACCACTCATCATCAACCGTTTCTCTCCCAAACTTGTTTCTCCCACTCCTGTTTCCGGCTCTTCGGACATCTTCTCCGTAAAGGAGATACTGGCCTCCAAGAAGGTCAGAGGGAAAACCTTTTTTTTGGTCGATTGGGAGGGCTGTGGTCCTGAAGAGAGATCCTGGGAACCTGAGGACAATATCCTAGACAAAAGTCTGGTCCTCAGGTTCTCAGGCTCCAAGAAGAGGGGGAGACCCAAGGGGGGGGGTACTGTTACGCCGAGCGCTCTGGGTCCCCGCTCCTCCCCGGAGCGCTCGCTACACCCTCGCTACTGCAGCGCCCCGGTCAGATCCACTGACCGGGTGCGCTGCGATACCGCCTCCAGCCGGGATGCGATTCGCGATGCGGGTGGCGCCCGCTCGCGATGCGCACCCCGGCTCCCGTACCTGACTCGCTCTCCGTCGGTCCTGTCCCGGCGCGCGCGGCCCCGCTCCCTAGGGCGCGCGCGCGCCGGGTCTCTGCGATTTAAAGGGCCACTGCGCCGCTGATTGGCGCAGTGGTTCTAATTAGTGTGTTCACCTGTGCACTCCCTATGTATACCTCACTTCCCCTGCACTCCCTCGCCGGATCTTGTTGCCCTTGTGCCTAGTGAAAGCGTTCCCTTGTGTGTTCCTAGCCTGTGTTCCAGACCTCCTGCCGTTGCCCCTGACTACGATCCTTGCTGCCTGCCCCGACCTTCTGCTACGTCCGACCTTGCTTTTGTCTACTCCCTTGTACCGCGCCTATCTTCAGCAGTCAGAGAGGTTGAGCCGTTGCTAGTGGATACGACCTGGTTACTACCGCCGCAGAAAGACCATCCCGCTTTGCGGCGGGCTCTGGTGAACACCAGTAGTAACTTAGAACCGGTCCACTAGCACGGTCCACGCCAATCCCTCTCTGGCACAGAGGATCCACCTCCTGCCAGCCGGCATCGTGACAGCTACACTTTATCTCTGCACAGGTTTTCCCCCAGTGACTCTATCCACATAGCCCAAATAACACAGAAATGGCTTAGGGACAACTCTATGAATATCCATGAGTGGTTGAGCCAGAGCCCTGACTTGAACCCAATTGAACATCTCTGTATAGACTAAAAATGGCTTCCACCAATGGTCCCCATCGAACCAGACAGAGCTTGGGAGGATCTGCAGAAAAGAATGACAGATAATCTCCAAATCCAGAAGTGCAAGCCTTTTGACATCACTGCCAAAGGTGCTTCAACTTATTATTTGTGTAATGGGTCTGATTACTTATGGAATATTTAAATATTTATATTAATATAAATTAGCAAAAACATTTTTAATTCACTTTTTTTTTTTTTTTACTTCATCCTTAGGGGGTGTTGAGTGCAGAAATGGGGAAAATTCGATTCCCAACTTCTGTAAGATTTTCTTAGACAAATGTCAAATACAGGAGTTTAAATGATGTTTGATTTTATAGTCATATGGCACATTCTGGAACACAATGGCGCAAATTAAGATATCGAACACATGGAGAAGGAGAAATGTCGGCAATGCCGCACTCACGATACTGCCGGAGTATGCTGGATCACTGCACCGTCAGGTCCAAATGCCACAAATCCGGTGCTCAGTCCGCCATAAGCATAAGCGTCGATAACTTGAAAGAAGAGATCGCAGACGGCACTCACGGAAACAGCAAGAAGTTTTATTCGGGATCGCTGGTCCACGCAACAAGAACGCCAGGTAAGTCGACCGGTTTTGCTCTACGCAGAGCGCTTACACGTGACGTCTGACATCGATTAACCCTTCCCCCCTTAAATACATACACCAGGTAATACAAAAATAGAAAAATAGACATTACAGGGTTAAAAGCACAAATATTGTGTATAATGTAGAGAGACTAGCATTAGTATTTACTAAATAGCTATAACAGCGCCTGAAACCATGTAACACAAACCGGGGTTATGCATTGTACTAATAACGCTAGGTGTGAACATAGATCCTATGCTAACAACATACACCTGCACTATGGAAATACATTAAGATCCTCCCGTAGGTTTAAACCTAATGGTCCTATGGCGTCTGTAAGTATAATCATTTCAGATTCTTTTTGTAACAATAATTTATGTCTGTCTCCACCAAATTTTAAGGGTGCAACTGTTTTTAATCTTAGGAATTTTAAATCTTCAATTCTGTTATTGTGTTTATATTTCATATGTTCTATCACTTTTGGGCAGCCTTTTCACCACTACTTACGTGTATATATATACATATATATATATATGTATGTATATATATACACTAGCTGAGTACCCGGCGTTGCCCGGTTTTTCCTTCCTCATCCCTGTTGGGGAGGAAAATCAACAGAGGAGGAAGCTTTTGACTTCATATCCCATCCCCATATATTGTTGTCATATCCCAACCCCATATCCTGTCCTCATACCCCGACCTCCTATACAGTCCTCCTATCCCATCCTCCTATCTCGACCTCCTATCCCGTACTCATATCCCGACCTCCTAACTCGACCTCCTATCCCACCCTCCTATCCCAAACTCCTATCCCATCCTCCTATCCCGACCTCCTATCTCAAACTCCTATCCCGTCCTCATATCCCGACCTATCACGACCTCCTATCCTGTCCTCCTATCTCGACCTATTATCCCGTCCTCATATCCTGACTTCCAATCGCGACCTCTTATCCCGTCCTCATATCCCGTCCTCCTATCTCCACCTCCTTCTTCGACCTCCTATCCCGTCCTCTTATCCTGTCCTCATACCCCAACCTCCTAACTCGACCTCCTATCCCGACCTCCTATCCTGTCCTCCTATCTCGACCTTCTATCCCGTACTCCTATCCCGTCCTCCTATCCCGACCTCCTATCCCATCCTACTATCCCGGCCTCCTATCCCGTCCTCCTATCTCGATCTCCTATCCTGTCCTCATATCCCAACCACCTATCTTGACCTCAAATCCCGTCCTCAAATCCCGTCCTCATATCCCAACCTCCTGACTCAACCTCCTATCCCTACCTCATATCCCGACCTCCTATCCTGACCCGTAATATGTGTACCAGGTATTGAAATATCTCCAGCCGTACAGATTTTATGTGGGAACATACATTTCCCATTGATTTTCATGGGACTTTAAACAAAAACCCAACCCTCACCAATGGGGGTAGTTAAGGGTTAAATTAACTATCCTATATTTTAAGTAGACATATAAGTAACATGTGACCAAGTATTATCGAAATATCTCCAGCCGTTTGGAAGTTATGCAGTAACATATATTTCCCATAGACTTGTATAGGACTTTAACCCCTTAACGACGCAGGACGTATATTTACGTCCTGCACCGGCTCCCGCGATATGAAGCGGGATCGCGCCGCGATCCCGCATCATATCGCGACGGTCCCGGTGCTAATCAACGGCCGGGACCCGCGGCTAATACCACACATCGCCGATCGCGGCGATGTGCGGTATTAACCCTTTAGAAGCGGCGGTCAAAGCTGACCGCCGCTTCAAAAGTGAAAGTGACCCGGCTGCTCAGTCGGGCTGTTCGGGACCGCCGCGGTGAAATCGCGGCGTCCCAAACAGCTGATCGGACACCGGGAGTGCTCTTACCTGCCTCCCCGGTGTCCGATCGACGAATGACTGCTCCGTGCCTGAGATCCAGGCAGGAGCAGTCAAGCGCCGATAATGCTGATCACAGGCGTGTTAATGCACGCCAGTGATCAGCATAGGAGATCAGTGTGTGCAGTGTTATAGGTCCCTATGGGACCTATAACACTGCAAAAAAATGTAAAAAAAAAGTGTTAATAAAGGTCATTTAACCCCTTCCCTAATAAAAGTTTGAATCACCCCCCTTTTCCCATAAAAAAAATAAAACAGTGTAAAAAAAATAAAGAATAAACATATGTGGTATCGCCGCATGGGTAAATGTCCGAACTATAAAAATATATCATTAATTAAGCCGTACGGTCAATGGCGTACGCGCAAAAAAATTCCAAAGTCCAAAAAAGCGTATTTTGGTCACTTTTTATACCATTAAAAAATGAATAAAAAGTGATCAAAAAGTCCGATCAAAACAAAAATCATACCGATAAAAACTTCAGATCACGGCGCAAAAAATGAGTCCTCATACCACCCCATATGTGGAAAAATAAAAAAGTTATAGGGGTCAGAAGATGACATTTTTAAACGTATAAATTTTCCTGCATGTAGTTATGATTTTTTCCAGAAGTGCGACAAAATCAAACCTATATAAGTAGGGTATCATTTTAACCATATGGACCTACAGAATAATGATAAGGTGTAATTTTTACCGAAATATGCACTGCGTAGAAACGAAAGCCCCCAAAATTTACAAAATGGCGTTTTTTTTTCGATTTTGTCGCACAATGATTTTTTTTCCGTTTCGCCGTGAATTTTTGGGTAAAATGACTAATGTCACTGCAAAGTAGAATTGGCGACGCAAAAAATAAGCCATAATATGGATTTTTAGGTGGAAAATTGAAAGGGTTATGATTTTTAAAAGGTAAGGAGGAAAAAACGAAAGTGCAAAAACGGAAAAACCCTGAGTCCTTAAGGGGTTAAACATAAACCCTGCCCCTGGCAAATGGGGGTAAGTAAGGGTTAAATGACATATTCTATGTTTGTTGTTGACATATAAGTAACATGTGTGCCAAGTTTCATGTTCATATCTTTAGCCGTTTAGAAGTTTTTGTGGAACATACATATATACACACGTTGAGTTTTATATATATAGAATCTTACAAACATTGATTTCCTGAATGTCGGCCAAAGTTGTATTGAGTGCTCAACAGTTTTTTGTTCTAAAAATTCCTTTTAAAAGATTGCAAAATTTTTGTGCAGTCGCACTCTTCCTGATGGATGGGGTGAAAAGGTGAAAAAGGGAATTGAAAAATGCACCAAATTTATTATACATCGTGTGACAATGTGATAAATGTGGCATATTTGATATTGGCATAAAAGAAAAGTGGAGTGGAAAGGCATAAGTGATAAATTCTCTTAATATCTCTATGTAGATCAGGGGTCTGCAACCTTTAAGACAAAAAGAGACACTTGGACCCGTTTCTGAAGAAAAAAAAAAATCTGGGAGCCGCAAAACCATTGCGACATTTAAAACAAATATAACACTGCATATATTGTTTCTTACCTTAATGCTATATATACAGGATCGTGAAGTCACATGTCAATCTGAAGAAAAAAAGGACTTTCACTTAACAATGTAAAATATATTTTTGCAAATTAATAGATAATTAAAATATTTAATTTACCTGGTTAATGGGACTTTTGCTCCTGAACCTCAGGGCTCAGTGTCTGCACATCAGGGCTGTAAGACGTCACCTTCATTTTCACACAGGCTGTCATCTGTGAGGTGTGATCCATGTTTGTTTTTAATATAGTTCATGTTGGAGAAGACCTGCTCACATACATACTTTTGGGTCAGCTCCAGAGCCATAGACTGTATCAGGGCATACTGGTAGTCGCAGCTAGTAACTACAATGCCCAGCATGCCCTAATACAGCTAACCCAAAAGGTTTGGTCAGCTACATAGGGTGTATGTGTATCACGGCTCCTCTCCGGTGGGGCTGGTGACGTCACTGACATCAGTCCCTGCCTGGTAACAGACGTGACGGCGCACACGTCAGTTACCAGCAGCCCCCGCACTGGTGCCTGGGACTGGGGGACGGACCAGACTGTGTGACGTTCCCAAAGAGGGGAGGGGGAGACGGAGGAGAAGGTCAGAGGCGAGGGGAAGGTGGGAGGGGATTTGGGCCCGGCCACAGGCAGCGCAGCACAGCACATAGCGGCGCAACTAATGTGTGTTCAGGCACACCTGCCGGCAGACATAGCAGTCCGGCGGGCCGCGGCGCTGGCCACACATGGGGGCAGCGCTGACATTCGGAGCCTTTTTGATAAGGTTCGGGGCACATGCCCCGGTTCTTTCAACGTAGTGACGCCACTGCATCATCCCCATGCGACGTCACAGCCAGTACAGCACCCGCCACAGTGGGGAGTGTCGGGGCGCACAATGCGCCTCCTCTCCTCACTAGTATCCGCCCCGGAGCTGCGGCAAAGGTGTAAAAGAGCCACATGCTCCGGAGCCGCAGGTTGCCGACCCTGATGTAAATGATCTATCTGTTAGAAGAAAACCCAGTTCTACAAGGCACTTCCTGTCCTGTGGTCATATCATGTTGTGTTATGTAAGGACTTGTCCTTGATGATGACCACACGTATAAAGCCAGTATCACTTAGCAGATCTAAGCTATAACATGGCAGCTGTTTCTGCCTTCGGGCATCTTTCTGAATGAAAGGACCTATCAGACTTTGCTAATAATGCCTTCTCTTATCATTCATGAGATAAACGCATTGAAATGCTGAGCTTTTACAGTATTGAGTACAGTCTGACAATAAATAAATGAAAAGCATGCACAACAGTTCATTCATCAATGTGAAGAAAATATGTTACTTCTTGTATTTTTGGATCAAGAATCTTCGTATGCAAGATCCACATCAACAGAGTATATAAGCAAATGATGGCATTTCCAATCAGCATCTTCCAGCTTCTTATTTTCTTTTATGTTTTCATATTAAACAAAATAATTGTATTTTGTCTGCCTTGGATGTGACGTTACTATGGTAACTTCCCAGACCGAATTTAGACTCTAGGGAAATATCCATATTGCATATTGAACACTTAATTGTTCAACTTTTCACCTTGGTAATGAAGTATCTAATTAAAAAAGATACAATGACTACAATATAATCATTTTTATTATTATTTGTATTAGTTATTTCTTGTCATCTTAAGGACATAATTTGATGGAAGGACCAGTGAAGGGTGCAAAGGGGTTAAGCCAAAATGTTGTTCGGTGGAAATATCTATATTTCAAGACACACTTCTTTTCAGTGAAAGTATTGCGAAAATATTCACTGATCTGAAATTGGTTTTACAAAACCCGCTCGGTTAGCCTTGATATATTCTGTCAGAGCTTCTGTATTCTATTTTCCTGGTAAGATTCCAAGACGCAGCGACAATCACACAAGGGACTGGGACATTGTGTGTTCCTATTGTCAGCCGAATACTGTGGCAGTTGCAAATTTGAAATGTAGTGTTCAAGTTCACAACCCCCAGAGTCTGGAGCCCGTGCCTGGATTTTGTTCACCTACAGATTTTCTATTAATCAATGGCATCTCATAAATATTCAAAATTCCCTCTTCTCCCCGCTTCCTTATGTATATGTCCTTTTGTTTTTCTTCTATTGAATCAGTTCCTTGTAATACTCCAAATGACTTAGGCAAACCCTTGTAGATGCTTCATCTTCCGATTCTGCAACCGATACGTCTCAGGAGGCTGCATCCTGTACTTCATTCTGTTCTCCTTGTATCAAAATTGACTTGTAGTGAGACTGCACTATCTTTACCTCTCTATACACACATGCAATGCAAAAATGACATTTTTTAACCTGTGGACTATTCTAGCAATATACTAAATTAATGAAAGTGAAAAGTAAAGTAAACTTCACTGAAAACACATCATGAATATGTAACAGTAATTGTGATAATAATGTGTAAAACTATTTAAGTCCCTCATCGCACTGCTGTACGTTGTGTTGTGCATAGAAATTGGATTCTTATCATTTTCTGAATTAAAAGCATTTGTACACAGCTTTGTTTATATTGAATTAAGATTCCATTATTTGCAGAGGACGAATAATAGAAAAACTGTCTGATGTTGGTTATGTTATAAATTAAGCAAGGATTCCAGTGTTCTTAAAAAATGTTGAATATTGCTGGGGCTGTAGAGAAAAAAAATAAACTATACTCACCTACCACTGACCGCCACAGATAGGGTAACAGCTTCCATTTGGCCCCTTCCGGTAGCTGGATGCCTGTCTATTCTCCCTGCTTCTAAATAAGAGCTCAGAGCAGGACAGAAGAAAGATGTGTACTGGAGTGGCTAAAGAGAAGTGCACAGTGGTGTCCTGTTCCAGCCAGTGATTGACTAAGTGAGCTGGTCCTCCCTCGTCTTGGAACAGGCAGAATATAGGAGCAGCAGGGGACCAAAAGGATCATAGTTTTTTTCTTTTCCCTACAGGCCAAGCAATACATGTTTTTTTATTTATTTTTTAAACTACTGGAACACACCGTAGTAAGGGAGTTATGGTTGGTACACATTTACATTTATCCCCTTAAAGGGGTACTCCATCCCTAGACATCTTATCCCCTATCCAAAGGATAGGGGATAAGATGTCTGATCGCAGGGGTCCCGCCGCTGGGGACCCCCGCAATATAGCATGCAGCACCCACCTGTTACTGCTTCCGGAATGGAAGATCATGACGTCACAACTCTGCCCCCGTGTGATGTCACGCCCCACCCCCTCAATGCAAGTCTATGAGATGGGGTGTGACAGCTGTCACGCCCCCTCCCATAAGCTTGCATTGAGGTGGCAGAGCGTGACGTCACACGGGACGGAGCCGTGACATCACAATGCTCCAGCTCTGTGATCGACAGTAGTCAGACCCGGAGAGAACACACTTCGGGGACTGATTTTAACGGGGTGCGGCGTGCAAGATCACAGGGGTCCCCAGCGGCGGGACCCCCGCGATCAGGCATCTTATCCCGTATCCTTTGGATACCAACCATCAGTACTGCTCTAAAAGTACTTTAAGGGACCCATGTTGTAGTAAATACTACTCTGCCTATGAGAAATACAAAGCATATTTACTGTATTTCCAAACTCTCAGCTCTAGGATGATGGCCTGAGGAAGTGTGAGACCATGCAAAAGGTCTTTCGCCTGTTGAACTTGGCCTAATCTGCTGTCTCCTATGATTGCCGTTTTGGAATAAAAGCGTTTTACTTGTGGAGCCAGTACCACATTTTCCATCCACAGTTTTAAAATGTTTCTCCTGTGAAAACCATGCTTGTAAAGATTTTTGCCCATGCATGTTTTTTTTTTTACCATAACCTTTAAAATGTGATAAAAATCGGGGGGAGAAAAACTGCACTGTGTGAACCATTTTAAAATTTATCGCTATCTACAACATGTAAAAGTCACCAAAATATGCATCCCAGCTAAAATTGAAAAGGGGTAAGTGAGATAGTGGTCCAGAGTGAGCTGAAGAAGCATTGTTCAAAAGGCTAGATACCACCTCCATTGCCGATACAGATTGCTCAGGAACGGCTGAACAGATTTTTTCAGGTAAAGTCAGGTTAGGGCAGGTGATGCTGCTGTCAGCTCCCCTTAAACATTGTTATCCAGAGTGCCCATATTACCTCTCACTTTTTTTTTTTACTCTAGATTTTTTTGTTACTTGCTTGAAAGTGACAAATGATCTCTTCTTGCTGTTGATGGAAATCTTCATGGTTTACTTCCAATGAATAACAATATGCCTTAGTCATGTAACACAAAAATGAAAAGTTTACTAGGGAACTGTAGAACTGTGTCTTGAAGCAAACCATGCACCAAGTGTCAAACTAAGATACTTTGGGCTTACCCACTCACAACAAAATTGTTAGGGGATGTTTGCACCTCCTTCCCACAAAGAGCAAATTTATATATAATCTCAAAGAAAATATAGCTATAGGACAATTTGCTATGTGTGCTATAATACTGGTGGCAATATGTGAAGACAAAAACAGACAATCACAGGCGCTGCCCTGTGCCGTTAGCAGAGGTTGAGGAAATGCATGCACTTATGCCAAATGCTCGCGTACCTGTGGATGTTGGGCTCAGAGCTCAACATCTATTTTAGCATGTATAGAATTCCAAAGCGTGGCTGCCTCCGGTCCTGGATCCACCTTAGGAAAGGTGGCTGTAGAACACTTGCGGTACCGCTGGAAGGATTCCAGATGGGAAAGAAACCAGGTGAGTTGCGGGGCACAAAACGCTAATAGCAGGGACCACGGGCACCGTGGACTTCTCATGGAGAACATGTTTCGAGAGCTAGCCCGCTCTCTTTCTCAAGAGAGCGGGCTAGCTCTCGAAATGCTTGCCATTAATTTCTTTGGGCTGTTATTCTGCCATGTGAATGGGCCCATAACGTGATGGATCTGGCTAGAAAGGAAATCTACAGCACAACCCTTCCTTATTCTCATAAAATAACAATAAAGCGTACATAGTCAAAGCATACAGTTTTCTGTTAGCTTCCTTAATGGAGGTGCACTGGCATTCTGATGTTAGCCATGCTTAAAATGATTGCAACAGAACTAATTGTGCTTTGTCACAGAGAAATGCTTCCAGGCAGAAACCTACATGGCTGTGCCATGAAGGAAACAACAGACCCCTTAATTTGTCTATTGCTGTGTAATCTGATAAATATTCCATTATCTGAAACTCAAGAGTTGGTTCAATCATTTCCATTTTATCTGTTAGCTTTCAAGGTCATATGATAGCAATCAAAGTCAGATGCTCATCTCCAGTTAATTTCAATGAGAGCAAATGATAATGGTGTAATCACAGCTGCAGTGTGTATGTATTGAGAATGAAATTTGACTTATATAGAAGAATACTAATAATTTGCCCAACTCTGGCTCTACAGTCAATGATTAATTGAGAAGTGTTATGTAACACAAATGATAACTATGTAGTAGGTAAGAGAAGACAATTCACAGGATTAGAGTATGATTAAAATGTCAATTAGCCTCAATAGGTAATTAGCAAATACTAGCAGTAGTGGAATATTGTACACTGCTCAAAAAAATAAAGGGAACACTAACAGAACACATCCTAGATCTGAATGAACTAATCGTATAAAATACTTTCGTCTTTACATAGTTGAATGTACTGACAACAAAATAACACAAAAAATATCAATGGAAATCTAAGTTATCAACCCATGGAGGTCTGGATATGGAGTCACACTCAAAATCAAAGTGGAAAACCACACTACAGGCTGATCCAACTTTGATGTAATGTCCTTAAAACAAGTCAAAATGATGCTCAGTAGTGTGTGTGGCCTCCACGTGCCCGTATGACTTCCCTACAATGGCTGGGCATGCTCCTGATGAGGTGCTCCTGAGGGATGTCCTCCCAGACCTGGACTAAAGCATCTGCCAACTCCTGGACAGTCTGTGGCGAGGCACGTCAACGTGGTGTTGGTGGATAAAGCAAGATATGATGTCCTAGATGTGCTCAATTGGATTCAGGTCTGGGGAACGGGAGAGCCAGTCCATAGAATCAATGCCTTCCTCTTGCAGGAACTGCTGACACTCTCCAGCCACATAAGGTCTAGCATTGTCTTGCATTAGGAGGAAACCAGGGCCAACCGCACCACCATATGGTCTCACAAGGGGTCTGAGGATCTCATCTCAGTACCTAATGGCAGTCAGGCTACCTCTGGCAAGCACATGGAGGGCTGTGCGGCCCCCCAAAGAAATGCCACCGCACACAAATACTGACCCACCGCCAAACTGGTCATGCTGGAGGATGTTGCAGGCAGCAGAACATACTGCATGGCGTCTCCAGACTGTCACATGTGCTCAGTGTGAACCTGCTTTCATCTGTGAAGAGCACAGAGCGCTGGTTGTGAATTTGCCAATCATGGTGTTCTCTGGCAAATGCCAAACGTCCTGCATGGTGTTGGGCTGTAAGCACAACCCCACCTGTGGACATCAGGCCCTCATACCACCCTCAACGAGTTTTTTTCTGACTGTTTGAGTGGACACATACCCATTTGTGGCCTGCTGGAGATAATTTTGCAGGGCTCTGGCAGTGCTCCTCCTGCTCCCCTGTGCACAAAGGCGGAGGTAGTGATCCTGCTGCTGGGTTGTTGCCCTCCTACAGCCTCCTCCACGTCTCCTGATGTACTGGCCTGTCTCCTGGTAGCGCCTCCATGATCTGGACACTATGCTGACAGACACAGCAAACCTTCTTGCCACAGCTCGCATTGATGTGCCATCCTGAATGAGCTGCACTACCTGAGCCACTTGTGTGGGTTGTAGACTCAATTTCATGCTACCACTAGAGTGAAACCATTGCCAGCATTCAAAAGTGACCAAAACATCAGCCAGGAAGCATAGGAAATGAGAAGTGGTCTGTGGTCACCACCTGCAGAACCACTCCTTTATTGGGGGTGTCTTGCTAATTACCTATAATTTCCACCTGTTGTCTGTTCCATTTGCACAGCAGCATGGGAAATTTTATATTCCACAACAGGCATGAAAGAAACTGAGCACTCACCAGGTCATTCGGGGTCATCAAGCTTCTTTATTTCACGTTAGCTTGGCGAAGTACATACATGTATAGGAGAGTGGATGGAACAGGTGGGTGGGGGGGGGGGGGAGAGAGGATTGGGCCCAATCCTCTCTCCCCCACCCACCTGTTCCATCCGCTCCCCCATACAGGTTTGTACTTCGCCAAACTAACATGAAATAAAGAAGATTGATGACTCCGAACGACCTGGTGAGTGCTCCATTTCTTTCCTGCTTGTTGTGGAACATACATTTGCACTGTTCAATGTGAGCACCGGGATGGTCAGTTTATAGAGAAGAGCATTATGGATTAGTGGATAGCGAAGTAGCAGTGCCGGGTTTTCTCTGTTTAGGACAGCATGTGAAATTGATTGTCAATCGTTGTTGCTTCCTGAGTGGACAGTGTGATTTCACAGAAGTGTGATTGACTTGGAGTTACATTGTGTTGTTTCAGTGGTCCCTTTATTTTTTTTGAGCAGTGTATGTTATACTGCTAGTGGTCACAGTTTCGTTTACTAGAAATACTAAGTTTCCTTGGTATTTTTTGCTAAATGATTATTTTTACACTTGTATGAATCTGTCTACACATTATTAAATGGGTACTCCAGCATTAAACATGTTAACCCCTGCCTAAACTGCCGGCATTTAAAAATAAACTTACCTCCAGTAGCTCCACAGGTGCCTCTGGTATCTTGCTCCCAGCCTCCACCGCTGTCCTTTACCTGGTTGCTGAGCAGACTTCTGCTCAGCTAATCACTAGTTGGAGTGATGTCCCGCCTCGGGCAGTCATTAACTGACTGGCATTGTGACCCATTGTTATGGAGCAGGATGTGGATCCTCCAACCTGTGTGGCTGATGACACGGACCATATCGGAGAGCGGAGTCTAAGGTGCCGCTGGTCTCCACCAGAGCCTGCCGCAAGGCAGGATGGGCTTGCTGTGGCAGGCGACAGCCAGGTCGCCACCCCCGAAACGGCTCGACCACACAGGTAGCTGGGCAATGCGAGGTACCAAAGTATGAGGCAGTAGCATAGTCAAACATGGCAGAAGGTCAAGGCAGGTGCGAAGTCAAATAACGTAGCGGGAAGGTCTGGATACACGGGTAAGGCAAACAGGCAATATGGAATGCTTAATCTCAGGCTAGGGGCACTGAAGATCTGGCAGGGAAATGTGGGAGGTGCAGGGACTTTATAATGTAGTGTCAGGTGTAACAACTAATTTTGGCATACTGGCCCTTTAAATTTCAGAGCTCCGGCACGCGCGCCCTAGGGGACAGGGATGTGTGTGCGCCGGAGCTGAGACACAAAGGAGGAGCAGGCAGCGGAGTGTGGTGAGTGACAGGCTGGGATTCGCATGCGGGCGCGTCCCGCAATGCGAATCCCAGCCCTACCGGCAGTCGGGGACACAGGGACAATGCACTTGTGGCCAGAGCGCAGAGTGTGACACCCATGGAGCCCTATGCAGTCTGAAATGTCGACTCCAGCAACCAGGAAGAGGACCGCAGCAGAGGCCGGGAGCAGGATAAAGCAGGCACCAGGGGAAGGACGAAAGGTAAGTTTATCCCCCAAGGACTCATGGCAAAACCTCCGGACGTCCATGGCACTGACCCCCGGGGCTCTCAGTAGATACAGGACAGCTTGCCACAGATGGAATGTAGATGAAAGGGCACACAGGTTACGGTCTAGCGGTTTGTTTGCAGGTGGAAATGCTCAGCAACAATTGTTTCGCTACTCGCAGGTAGCTTTCTCACAGCCTCAGTTTTTTTTTAAAATGTTGACAGACTGGGAAGGATTTATTTTTTTAAGTTCAATGCTGGAATACAATGGGGGATGAGCTGCAATACCAAACAGAGCCTAAAGACATATGTGGAAAAAAGTGTCTTTCTAATTATGGACAAACCATTTAGGTTGTTTTTGTGAGGAATCTCAAAGTACCACTATACATGGAGCAAATACCAAAACTAAAATAAGCAATAAGAGAGAGGGGTTTTAATAAATGTGAGCAGTTAGTTTTAGCTAGTTAGTCTTTTACTATGAGCACTATAAAGGCTTCCAATACTAGGAGTCACTTTTGAAGACACAGCTTCGTGTGCTTTCACATCACGATTTTGGCATACAGCAGCCGTATATGTTTTTGCATTTTGAAAACATATACAATCAAATAGCTTACCGTATCTATTGACTACCCATATAAAAACGAACACAAGAAAATGTAAAACCAGTATTAAACATTGGCAAGTCAAGGTGTAGCCGGCAGTTATTGGTGAATTACTTACAAGCACTTGTGACTCTCTGATAGCTGCAGGATGCAACCTGGACTTGCCACTGTTTACAGCCTTGGTTTTGACTTTTAAAATATGAAGCAAAATTGGATGAATTGTATACATAAGCTGGAGAATCTTTTGTCTTTGTATTTATCAATTGTTACAGGCTGGATAATCCCTTTAACCACTTTCCCAAAAAATATATAATTAACCTCTATCTTTAAGATAATGTAATGCAGAGGCAGGTGACTTTTTGGGGCATAGACTTATATACTAGATATTGTTCCATGTGTCGCTCTTAAGCCGCTGGTTGTTTTGGGGGGTATTTTTTTTTTAAGAGTAACAGTTTGTGACTATTGGTTCATGGCCATGAGCCAGTCACATAAATAGGCACCACAGGTACCTGGCGTGGTTCAAGGACATAATTGATGCTCATTGCTATGCAAATTGGTCACATTGCTCTATGTTCATAGGAGTATGACATTTTTATGCAGCCATACAGAATTACCAGAGAGTAAGTCATCATTTCAGAAATACATTATGAAAGAGAATCTAAGCCCATGAATAACTTCTCTTCTGCATCTGTCCTCACTTAAAAAAGAATTACTGCAGTAAAATAATAAGCTGATATAATGAATACATAGTAATATACAGTAGTTCATAAGACTGAAAAAAGACCAGAGTCCATCAAGTTCAACCTATATCCCTAATGAGTCCCTACTGAGTTGATCCTGAGGAAGGCAAAAAACCCTCATACTAGAGGTAAAAATTCCTTCCAGACTCCAACTATGGCAGTCAGAATAAATCCCTGGATCAACATTCTGTCCCTATAAATCTAGTATACATAACCAAAAATGCATCCAGACCCCTTTTATATTCTTTTAAAAGACCATGACCACCTCCTCTGGCAGAACCCCATCTGTGCTGGTGTAGAAACCCTCTTTCCTCAAGACAGCAAACTCTATCCATCTCTATACAACACAGCCTACTTTTTACCTATGGTGCTATTTTTAGTATTAGCATATAATAATATCCATCTAAATGCTTTTTGGGAGTGGATGTCTGAGGATTAAAGGGGTACTCCGGCAATAGACATCTTATCCGCTGTCCAAAGTATAGGGGATAAGATGTCTAATTGTGGGACTCACGATCACGGGGCCGGAGTATCGTGACGTCACACTTCCCCCCCCCCCCTCGTGATGTCATACCCTGTCCCCTCAATGCAAGTCTATGGGAGGGGGCGTGGCGGCCATCACGCCCCCTCTCATAGTCCGGCCCCGTGATACTCTGGCCCCATGATCGTGAGTCATCAGACACAGAGCGATCTTTGCTCCGTGAGGTTGCGATCAGACATTTTATCCCCTATCCTTTGGATAGGGGATAAGATGTCTAGGGCTGGAATATCCCTTCAATATTTTAGTGGATAATAAAGGACTTATATTATTTGTACATGTATCATTTGCACTCCTGTGGTTTTGTTTGAGACCTTCACCAGTCAGGAGATCGAGCAAGGAGTGCTTCATGAAGTTTGGATTTATACATTAGGGTGCACTTAAGAATCTGCTGCTAACATCTTGGTGTCATAAAACAGGATGCCTTCAAAAAGTCCACAGCATTGTGGTTTTGGTGGCACAACAGGGGCCAACTCAATGTTAGGCAGGTGATTTTACTGTTATGCCTGGTACTGTAACGATACTGATGGATCGATAGACTGCAAAACCAAGCTTTACCTTTAACAATTGCCTTTCCTGGATCTTAAGAAAATACCCAAAGCTCCCAGTACAAAGATACTCCCAGGACTTATAGTATGGCGGAATACAGTGATCAGTATTAATGTCAGAAGCAAGAAAACAAATTGGTAACTGACCAAATTATAACAGGAACTGAGGTTAGTGGTTTGCAGGATGGTTCAAATGAAGGACAAACAACCAATAAGGGTTGAACACAACAGAGCAATAGGATAAAACTATATCACCGAAACAAGCAGAGACCCAGAGAAACTCAATAACAGCAAAAACTCTGAAATTCACTAGAAAAACTCTTCAAGCAAGGTATATCTCTTCCTAATACCATATTCAGGAATTGCAAGAACAATAAACATGAAACACACAGGAAGTGAAGACCGACCCTCATACAACAGGCTAGACAATAATATAAGCTGCAATGAATTCTAATCAATGGGCCCCAAAATAGGCTGATATACAGGTGACTCCATCCAAAGATAGAACAAAGCAAAAACAAGACATAGATCCATTACTCCGGCATTAACAAAGCATCAGCTGCCTTGCAAATGATTCCACATAAAGGAGAAGATGACGTGGCAGGAGAATTCCTGCTATACATAGCAAATAAGAGTGTACAATGGGAAAGTTTGTTAAGAAAGTTAACCAAAACTGTGAAGTACATAGTGTGCGTTAATTTATGAAGTGTATCTTTCATTTAAATTTATAATGGCCTATAATATGTACAATTTTGATACCTGATTGATCTTTGTACCATTGTAAGGATTTATGAAGATATATTTACATGAAGTATTCCAACTACTTGATTAAGTAGGATCTTCCCACAAGTAATTTTTTTTTCAAACTAAAGTTAGTTTTAGATGATGGTCCTATGGTCAAACTGGGCCCACAATCTGTGGTCAGAAAGGTATTGTTCCTGCCAAAAAAATGCAAATAAGCAATCTTCAAATGCATTTTTTTTTTTAATCAAGAGTCAATGTAACAAAACTATAAGGCTATGTTCAGAATTTCCATGCAAAATCCTAAGAATAAATTAAGCCCGGAAATTCTGCTACATGAAGTTAAAGGGGTACTCCACTGGAAAACAGCATAGGTTTTCTATGGGGATTTGCTCCTACTCTGGACAGTTCCTAAAATGGACAGAGGTGTCAGCAGAGAGCACTGTGGTCAGGCAGAAAGGACATTCAAAAAGAAAAGAACTTCCTGTGGATCATAACAGCAGCTGATAAGTACTGGAAGGATTAAGATTTTTTAATAGAAGTAATTTACAAATCTGTTTAACTTTCTGGCACAGTTGATTTAAAAAAAAAAATTTCAGTGGAGTACCCCTTTAATACTGTGGTGAGTGGAATTTCTGTTGTCCTATTTACACAGCACTGCAGAAATTTCTGCTACAATTTGTGCTGCATAAATTCTACATTCCGGATTCTGCAAAAACATTGAACCTGTCTATGGTTTTTACAGAATTCTTTAGCAGACTCTGAATTCCGCCCAGAATTTGTGTAACAGCTGCGCGGCAGACACACTGGTCGTGAGCGTGCTGTCATGTCTCTGTCGCTGGCTGGGCTGGGATCCACAGTGCAGGATGCGGCCGCATGTGAATTCCAGCCCGTCACTTACCTCTCTCAGCCATTGCCTTACTGTGCCTTCTAGGGCGCGTGCGCGCCGGAGCTCTGTTTCTTAAAGGGCCAGTTCCCAATTAATTAAAGTGATTACACCTGTCCCCTGGTCCATATATTCCTGCCCCTCCCTTGCTTCCCTGACGGATCTTTGGTTGTTTATGCCATAGTGAAGACCTGTGTCTTGCTACTGTGTACCTGTTCCCTGTTTCCCTACCTACCTGTACCTGTGTACCTGCCCTGACCTTCTGCTATTCCGCCATGTTCTGCCGCCACGTCCTGCAAGTCTCTGTCAGTGCCACGTCACCCCCCAGCTACCTGTGTGGACGAATTGTGCCAGGGGTAGCAACCTGGGTGCCACCTGCCTCAGCAAGACCATCCTGCTTTGCGGCGGGCTCTGGTGAAAACCAGTGGCACCTTAGACCCCGCTCCCTGGCACGGCTCAAGTCTCCTTCCACACAGGCCCAGAGGATCCACCACCTGCTGTCCCACTGCCGTGATTCCTAACAATTTGTCTATTGAGTACAAGAAATTCTGCATAAATTCAGAACAAATTGCACACAAATTCCACACACATTCTGCAAGGAATCTGCAAAACTGCAAAAAAAAAAACCTCTGCCAGCTTGGCAGGAAGAAATCTGAGCTGAAGAACAGAAATTTCACTATATAAACAGCATAAGAAATCAGCTGAACTAAAGAGGATTTCATATATTTAGCTCACCCGCACTAACACCTAAACCGATAAAAAGAAGGATCTAAGGGCTAAAGACAGAACTGAAGTGCATGTTTATTAGGATAGTAATGCAGCTGGCCGAAGAGCAAAGAGTGGTAAACTTCTGCAAGGACATTTTAACTCAATGGCATGGCCAACAAACAGAGAGGATTTCAATCTGATCTAAAATTCATGGGGGAAATTAAAAAAATTGGTCAAAGACAAGGTTCCATTCTGCACAGCTGATCAGTCAACAATATCACTATTGATAAACCAGTTTGTTTACCATAAGTCAAGTCAATGCCGCAACAAATTCAGATATTATAAAATACTAATTTATCAGATTTATCACACTGACTCATTCAGCCTAGTTTCATTTCAGACATACAACGGGTGATTTATCAAAACCAGTGTAGAGGAAAAGTGATGCTGTAGACTATAGCAACCAATCAGATTGTTTCTTTCATTTTTCAGAGGCATTTAAAAAATGTAAGCAATCTGATTGGTTGCTATGGGCACCAGCCCCCACTCTTCCTATAAACAGTTTTTGATGAATCTCCTACAGTATTATTTTGGCTTAATACACTCCAAATGTTACACCACACTTTGGGTACACAATATTATCCTCAAGCCTCCTATCTGCTGGGCCAAACCACCTTAGAAGAAGTGTCTAAAACTCCTGTATGTCACCTCTGTGAGAATTGTGTGATGGATTTTCAGTCCGGTATATCTCATACATAGGGGACATTTTCTTTACAGACCCCCTCTCCACAGAAGACTATGTTTCAATGCAATTTGGGTGGTCTATTCATAGAAGTTTCAATGTATATGCTACAAAGTAAAATAGCTGGGCCAACATTCTCTAAGGATCACACAATATTCAAATGTTGTGGATTATCTGCTGCAGTTATTTTTTTTCCAGGGGTTTTGTGTCAATCTTGTGAACAACTCTACATTTCAAAATGCTATTGTCATCTAACTAGGTTTATATATAAGAGTCCATGTCTTATTTTATTCTATATGTCAAATGTGAATATGTCTATATGAATTAAATGATGACAATCAAACCATTTAGGAATAGTGTTCAGGGCATAATAGTCATGTCCCTACTGAAGACATCTTATGAACACGAGCGAGGGGAGAAATCAAGGGCAGTATAAACCATATTTTGTTTTACGTCAGAAATCATGTCCTATGTTCTCCAAGACAGGAAAAGGCTATGCAATTGTGGTGTACCGGTACAGGACCTTGTCCTGTCCCTGTCTTAGGTCCCCTCAGTTAGAGTCCCTCCATTCTATAGGGCTCTCCTGCAGGGCTTGCCCCTTGTTCACCTTGTATAAGTGTGTTCCAGTACATTGTACAATATGTATATAGAGGTAGTACAAATGTATAGGACCTTCCTAGGTCATGTGATATATTATAATGGTTGTACAAATGTTTAGGACCTTACTGGGTCATTTGGTAATGTCATGTGATGTACCCAGAGTTCTCTGGATTCAAGACTTACAGGCTTTACAACCAATGGGATAAGTCCAGCCTCCTTAGTATATAAGGGGCTATAGTCTCCAAATTCTCTCTCTTATCTCCGGGATCCAAAGCAAACACAATCAGCATATCTCAATTCATCTCAACTAGGCCAAAGCCTAAAGAACCAACAGCCCCTAAAACCGTGAGTTATAAAGCCTATCTACAAATTCTTAGTGACTACTATTCAACTCAAATCCTATAATTAGTAGCACAGTGGCCTGCTTAAGTCTCAAGACTATTAGTCCCAGCAAAGCATGTGAGGAACCTGCATTCCGGTTACCTCAAGAGAAACTGTTTCATTGTAAAGACTGTTGGCATAAGAAGTTCAGTAAAAGTTCCGGTTATTTCATAAAATCTGCTGTGGACATTCCGTTTATTTTCCTGCTGTTTGTGGACCGGTTGTCGGCAGGGCCTCCTATAAAAAACAACCGCACCCTGGCGTCACGACAAACCAAGGGTTAATACCACCAGACCCTGTAGCATCATCGCAACACCCCTATATGTCACTACTCTTCTGGTTTACCACATAATTATAAAATAAGTGTCATATAAGTACAAAGATAGTCTCAAGCTTTGGCCACTTATCTTGGGTATTGCCTTCAGCAAGAAATATTTTTAGACACTTGACATGAATCTAAATGAAAAGGATAAAGACATTTCAGTCTAAAGCTCTTATTTCCATTAAGACTTTCTAATGTTGGAGAAAGTAATATACATACTTAATGCTGGGTCTTCCTGACAATTCTTTTTGCCGTTGGATGATAACACTATTTTTCTGATAGCTTTGATGAGTATTTCATTTCATTGCACATTAATGGCATTCAATGTTTAATCAGAATTTAAAATGGATTGCCCTATAGTTGTAATATTTTATGCCAATGATAAGAACTGCATTTACTAGGCTACAATATTTTTAAAAAGCTAGATATATCAGTCCATCTTTTATCATCATGTCCTTTATAGGTGCTACAGCTGGTTAATTTCTTTGCTTATCTTATAGTACTATTGGGCAATATAGAAAAAGGCTAGCTTTGCCACATCTAAATTTGACAACTTAATAATGCCAGTAGAGCAGTCAAGAATATCTAATCTATATTACCTTAAATAAGTCTGATAACTGAACTAGAATCTCAGCTTCATGAGATTAAATATTCAATATTATCAAAACTCAATAGGAACAATAAGTAAAGCAAAAGAATTGTAAAATTAGAGGGAGTTACTTTTTTACCCCCAAAAATATTTATTTATTAAAATACATACATGTATGAAAAAGAGCCCAGTGGGTGGCGTGGCAATGTGAGCATCAGTACCTGACATGCATGTCCTTATAAACACAATAACAAACAAACAAACAGGTTGTGAGCTATTAGGCATATATGGGAGACATACTTTACAAAGTAGGTTAAAAGAGATCCAAGAAAAGGGAGAGGAATCGCGCTGCCACAAGGAATATATGTAAAGGTGAATAATGTATTGCACAAACAGAGATCCACGCAACCCAATCCAAAGCCACTCCGGCTTTTTCGTCACGCCTGACAAAAAAGCTGGAGCAGCTTTGAAACGCATTGCGTGTGTTACGCCGAGCGCTCCTCCCCGAAGCGCTCGCGGCGTTTCTCTCCCTGCAGCGCCCCGGTCAGACCCGCTGACTGGGAGCGCTGCACTGACATTGCCGGCGGGGATGCGATTCGCATAGCGGGACCGCGCCCGCCCGCAAATCGCATCCCAAGTCACTTACCTGTCCCGGTCCCCGGCTGTCATGCTCTGGCACGCGCGGCTCCGCTCTCTAGGGCGCGCGCGCGCACCAGCTCTCTGAGATTTAAAGGGCCAGTGCACCAATGATGGTGCCTGGCCCAATCACCCTGATTAGCTTGCACCTGTTCCATGCTCATATAACCTCACTTCCTCTGCACTTCCTTGCCGGATCTTGTTGCCTTGTGCCTTGAGAAAGTTATAACTGTGTTACCCATACTGTGTTCCTGACCTCCTGCTATTTCCATATTGACTACGAACCTTGCCGCCTGCCCCGACCTTCTGCTACGTCTGACCTTGTCTCTGCCTAGTCCTTCTGTCCCACGCCTTCTCAGCAGTCAGCGAGGTTGTGCCGTTGCCAGTGGATACGACCTGGTTGCTACCGCCGCAGCAAGACCATCCCGCTTTACGGCGGGCTCTGGTGAATACCAGTAGCTTCTTAGAACCGGTCCACCAGCACGGTCCACGCCAATCCCTCGCTGACACAGAGGATCCACTATCAGCTAGCCGAATCGTGACAGTAGATCCGGCCATGGATCCCGCTGAGGTCCCCCTGCCAGTTGTCGCTGACCTCACCACGGTGGTCGCCCAACAATCCCGACAGATCGCCCATCTAAGTCACCAGCTGTCGCAAGTGTCCACCATGATACAGCAACTTCAGTCACAGCTACAGCAGCTGCAACCGCAGCCACCATCTCCTGCACCTCCTCCTCAGCGAGTGGCCGCTCCTAACCTCTGCTTGTCCCTGCCGGACAAATTTGATGGGGACTCTAGACTCTGCCGTGGTTTTCTGTCACAATGTTCCCTACATTTGGAGATGTTGTCGGACCAATTTCCTACAGAACGGTCGAAGGTGGCTTTCGTGGTCAGTCTTCTGTTTGGGAAGGCTTTGTCTTGGGCCACACCGCTCTGGGACTGCGATGACCCTGTCACCGCCACTGTACACTCCTTCTTCTCTGAGGTTCGCAGTGTCTTTGAGGAACCAGCCCGAGCTTCTTCTGCCGAGACTGCCCTGCTGAACCTGGTCCAGGGTAATTCTTCAGTAGGCGAGTACGCCATCCGATTTCGTACTCTCGCTTCCGAATTATCTTGGAACAACGAGGCTCTCTGCGCGACCTTTAAAAAAGGCCTATCCAGTAACATCAAAGATGTGCTGGCCGCACGAGAGATTCCTGCCAACCTGCATGAACTTATCCATTTGGTCACCCGCATTGACATGCGTTTTTCGGAAAGACACCAGGAACTCCGCCAGGAAAAAGACCTTAATCCCTGGGCACCTCTCTCACGGTATCCCTTGGAATCTACCTCTGTGCCTCCCGCCGAGGAGCCTATGCAAGTAGATCAGTCTCGCCTGACTCTTGAAGAGAGGTCTCGCCGTAGGGATAAAAATCTATGTCTGTACTGCGCTAGTACCGAACATTTCTTGGTGGATTGCCCTATTCGTCCTCCACGTCTGGAAAATGCACGCATGCAACCTGCTCATGTGGGCCTGGCGTCTCTGGGTACGGAGTCTGCTTCTCCATGTCTCACTGTGCCCGTACGGATTTCTCCTTCTGCCAACTCCTCCTTCTCTGCCGTGGCCGTCTTGGACTCTGGTTCTTCTGGAAATTTTATTCTGGCCTCTTTGCTTGATAGGTACTTCATCCCGGTGACCCGTCTCATCAAGTCGCTCCACATTTCTTCAGTCAACGGAGTCAAGTTGCACTGCACTGTGCGTTATCGCACAGTGCCCCTGCTTATGAACATTGGACCACATCTCGAGAAGATTGAATTTTTGGTTTTGCCCGGCTGCACATCTGAAGTCCTTCTCGGTCTGCCATGGCTCCAGCATCATTCTCCCACCCTTGACTGGACCACCGGGGAGATCAAGAATTGGGGTCCTGCTTGCCTCAAGAAATGCCTCACTTCTGCTCCCAGCCCCGCCTGTCGAGCCTCAGTGTCTCCTCCTGTGCCTGATCTCCCCAAGGCTTATCAGGACTGTGCCGTGCCTCCTCATAGCCCCCGTCCTGGTGACACTCTGCCCCGTGCCAAGCCTCACCCTCTGCCCCCCCTCCCCATTCCCACTCCTTCTGGACTGTCTGCCGTGCATGGGCATACCCAGGACTTCGCTGTCCCCCGGAGGGAGACTCTACAGTTGCTCCCGATGTCCTCGTCCTGTGTGGAGCGACATCCCGACAAAAAGAGGGGGAGACCTAAGGGGGGGGGGTACTGTTACGCCGAGCGCTCCGGGTCCCTGCTCCTCCCCGAAGCGCTCGCGGCGTTTCTCTCCCTGCAGCGCCCCGGTCAGACCCGCTGACCGGGAGCGCTGCACTGACATGCGTCCGCCCGCGAATCGCATCCCAAGTCACTTACCTGTCCCGGTCCCCGGCTGTCATGCTCTGGCGCGCGCGGCTCCGCTCTCTAGGGCGCGCGCGCGCCAGCTCTCTGAGATTTAAAGGGCCAGTGCACCAATGATGGTGCCTGGCCCAATCACCCTGATTAGCTTGCACCTGTTCCATGCTCATATAACCTCACTTCCTCTGCACTTCCTTGCCGGATCTTGTTGCCTTGTGCCTTGAGAAAGCTATTACTGTGTTACCCATACTGTGTTCCTGACCTCCTGCTATTTCCATATTGACTACGAACCTTGCCGCCTGCCCCGACCTTCTGCTACGTCTTACCTTGTCTCTGCCTAGTCCTTCTGTCCCACGCCTTCTCAGCAGTCAGCGAGGTTGTGCCGTTGCCAGTGGATACGACCTGGTTGCTACCGCCGCAGCAAGACCATTCCGCTTTGCGGCAGGCTTTGGTGAATACCAGTAGCTTCTTAGAACCGGTCCACCAGCACGGTCCACGCCAATCCCTCGCTGACACAGAGGATCCACTATCAGCTAGCCGAATCGTGACAGCGTGGATCTCTGTTTGTGCAATACATTATTCACCTTTACATATATTCCTTGTGGCAGCACGATTCCTCTCCCTTTTCTTGGATCTCTTTTAACCTACATTTGCGCCTGGATGCTGGGAGCCGCAACAACCGCTACCATAGGATTCCTGATCAAGCGTTCGGAGTGTTGTGCCTCCATTCACACAACGCGGACCGGTGAGTGCGTTTTGCTTGGGCTTTCCTTTACCTCATCCATCAGGTTCCATCCAGGGGCGAACACCCTGTGTTCTTTTCTATATATGCTTTGCAATGTAGCAGTCTAGTTTCCATAATAAAATCGAATTGCTAAATGTGTTAAGAAGGTATAGCTACAGGTGAACGGGCGCTAAGGGAGAGGGATAATACTAGAGCGGAAGGAGAGGGGAAGTGAGGTAGAAAAACCCAGGATAGTCAAATATGAGGGAGTTACTTCTTAAGATAACCCATCCGGGCTATGCCTTTAATATACCATTGGTATAAGGATATAAAAGAAAATGCCCCAAAGGGTTATTTGTTGGAGTAATATTATGTGTTTTTATAAGAACAATTACCTAAATGCTCTTGGTTACCTAAACATTTGTTTACTGAAGAAATATGGTTAAATTATTAGCATAAAATTAGCAACTTGACAAAATGGACTAATACAAGCCCCCAACATCAGGCATATTAGAAATATAATAAAACACTCAACTTTTCTGGAAAGAAAATGTAATACAATAGTTTCATGTATGCTCTTAAAATGCCACAGCCTTTCTTAGAGCATGTTAACTCTCTGACTGCTGGAGAGCAGTATGTGTATGTTAGGTATTGGCCCAGTAAGGTATTAGTAAGTTATGGCAGTGACTTGTGTAACTGGGGGATATGGACTGTGTTAGGTTTGCAACCTGAGTTGCAAATGTGTAAAATATTGAGTAAGTGGAAATAGATTTATCCCTTTCCCGTTCCCCTAATGTGCTGGGAAGGTATATGTGACATTTTGGTTTAGGACACAAGCTCTTGCCCTCATCAGTAGAGAGCAGGGTGCTGGCTGGCAAGGTGAGAGGCCCCTGGGAGACCACAAGGGAGACGGTAAGTTCTTACTACCATTGTGAGAGAAAATGATGGTGTGGCTTATATGAGTTCTGTGAGGTACTGTATCACTGTCTAACCATAGAAAGTCTAAGGATTTGGTCACTTGGCAAGTATTTTTCAGTCCTCTGGGTGAGGCATTAAAGAGTTGTTATTAGGACTCACATAGACACCGTATTGATACAGCACTCACAGAGAATGGTCCCCTACTTTATGTCTATATTTTGCATAGAAGCATACACTTCTGAATATAAGGTGACTAGGTGAGAATAACTTCATAAATAGTGTTGCTCGCGAATATTCGCAATGCGAATTTTATTAGCGAATATCGCATATTCACGAATTCGTTGTTTTTTTTTTTTTTGTTTTTTTTTACAGTACACATCACAGTGATCATCCCTCTCTGCTTCCAGCTTGTGTGGTACAAAGAAGGCTCTAATACTACTGTGTGAGACAGGTGTGCGTTTTTTCGCACATGCGAAAATTTGCATATGCTAATTTTCGCACATGCGAAATTGTCGCATATGTTAATTTTCGCATACGCAAATTTTTCGCATATGCGAAAATAAAACGAGAATATTACGAATATGCGAATATTCGCGAATATATAACGAATATTCGTCCATATATTCGCGAATATTCGCGAATTCGAATATGGCCTATGCCGCTCAACACTATTCATAAATACTGCACTCAAAAAATCATATGACACCCAACAGAGGCCTAACTCTCCTAAGAACACAATAACAACAAAAAAACAAGTATCCTAGAATATCAAGTACTAGTGATAAATATAAAAAAGATTGTTAAGTATAGTAGTTTTATTTTGAGTAGTAACATTCATAAAGGTAATGACAATACTCTACATATGCAAAGAAACTGAATAAAGGTAGGAACAGACAATACTTTTTTGTATAAGGGGATATTTGAAGGGTTTTCTTTATGTTGCATTCATTTCCATCTCACATTCTCCTAATAGCTCCAACAAATCTTTTGTCAACCCACTGTCTCTTCCATGTGTAACTTTCACGATCTCAAAAACCTGAAAGACAATAAAAAAAATTGGATAATTGAATGTAATAATATCTTTTTTCAAAGTGTCTTTATTGTATTTTATGTGCAGATTGCAATAAAGAAAATATAATTTAAAAAAATTCTATTTTGATTTCAGCAAATAATGGTATTAATTATATAAAGACTGTACCAGTTCCCTGGTGGGAACGTTTTAGGTGCTGTACCTTTGGTCCTCACATTCTGCACCTCCCCACCAGTGCTCAGTACAGAGAAGAAAAGTTGTCTGCTCCCTTTCACCTGTGACAGGTAGGAGAATATCTATCTATCTCTCTCTTTTTTGAGGGGACAACAACATTAAAGGGGTTAACAGGATTTTTTTATTATTATTTGACTGTGCTACAGGGGCTGTAATGTAAGTGTAGTTCATAATATAGTAGTGTCTGTACCTGTGTTTCATGGAGGTCTCGCAATTCTTCTGTGATTTTTGCCATTACATTTATTTTTAACAGCATACAAAATGAGTGTAGTCTCAGATTTTCCCAGGTTGCACTGCAGCTGAGACATTACCTCACTAGTCAGGTGTTCAGAGGGAGCCTGTCTTGGCTTCATTGAGTGGAGTGACCACTGGGTGGGAGATCATTCTGCAATAATTTGCAATAGCTGAAGGCACCCTGGTCAGAAAACACTGGTCTATTACATTGAAGACAGTACAGGTGTGTTTTAATGGTGGCATGGCTGATGTGTGCGAGGTAGAAAAATTAACTCACACTTAGAAACAAGGAACTATGGGATTTGTAGTTAGAAAACGAACTCAAACAGGAAATATCCTGTTCACAAAAAGCTAGCCACAGCATTATGGTAATCTCAAAACATAGCCATTTAGCTCCAAGGCAAGCACGGATCCTTCCTATGCATGTCCATTACTGTCTGGCATGTACATTTTAAAATCACCTTAAGGTGAATAACCCCTTTAACCCCTTAAGGACGCAGGACGTAAATGTACGTCCTGGTGAGGTGGTACTTAACGCACCAGGACGTACATTTACGTCCTAAGCATAACCGCGGGCATCGGAGCGATGCCCGTGTCATGCGCGGCTGATCCCGGCTGCTAATCGCAGCCAGGGACCCGCCGGCAATGGCCGACGCCCGCGATCTCGCGGTCGTCCGCCATTAACCCCTCAGGTGCCGGGATCAATACAGATCCCGGCATCTGCGGGAGTTCGCGATTAAAATGAACGATCGGATCGCCCGCAGCGCTGCTGCGGGGATCCGATCATTCATAACGCCGCACGGAGGTCCCCTCACCTTCCTCCGTGCGGCTCCCGGCGTCTCCTGCTCTGGTCTGTGATCGAGCAGACCAGAGCAGGAGATGACCGATAATACTGATCTGTTCTATGTCCTATACATAGAACAGATCAGTATTAGCAATCATGGTATTGCTATGAATAGTCCCCTATGGGGACTATTCAAGTGTAAAAAAAAATGTAAAAAAATGTAAAAGTAAAAAAAAAGTGAAAAATCCCCTCCCCCAATAAAAAAGTAAAACGTCAGTTTTTTCCTATTTTACCCCCAAAAAGCGTAAAAAACATTTTTTATAGACATATTTGGTATCGCCGCGTGCGTAAATGTCCGAACTATTAAAATAAAATGTTAATGATCCCGTACGGTGAACGGCGTGAACGAAAAAAATTTTAAAAAGTCCAAAATTCCTACTTTTTTAATACATTTTATTAAAAAAAAAATTATAAAAAATGTATTAAAAGTTTTTTATATACAAATGTGGTATCAAAAAAAAGTACAGATCATGGCGCATAAAATGAGCCCCCATACCGCCGCTTATACTGAAAAATAAAAAAGTTATAGGTCATCAAAATAAAGGGATTATAAACGTACTAATTTGGTTAAAAAGTTTGTGATTTTTTTTAAGCGCAACAATAATATAAAAGTATATAATAATGGGTATCATTTTAATCGTATTGACCCTCAGAATAAAGAACACATGTCATTTTTACCAGAAATTGTACGGCGTGAAAACAAAACCTTCCAAAATTAGCAAAATTGCGTTTTTCGTTTTAATTTCCCCACAAAAATAGTGTTTTTTGGTTGCGCCATACATTTTATGATATAATGAGTGATGTCATTACAAAGGACAACTGGTCACGCAAAAAATAAGCCCTCATACTAGTCTGTGGATGAAAATATAAAAGAGTTATGATTTTTAGAAGGCGAGGAGGAAAAAATGAAAACGTAAAAATTAAATTGTCTTAGTCCTTAAGGCCAAAATGGGCTGAGTCCTTAAGGGGTTAAACACTGTTATGCAGACTGTGCACTCACTACTTCACATTGTAGCAGAGTGTCATTTCTATAGTGTTCTTACATGAAAAGTTCTTACATAAATAAAATATTTACAAAAATGTGAGAGGTGTAATAATTTGTATGAGATATTGTATGGATCTATCTATCTTATATCTATCTGTCTATATATCTATCTCATATTTATGTATGCACTATGGAAGCGCCAGAGATACCCAATTACAGTGCTCGGGTATCTCCGGCTTTCCCTCTGAGCCCTTCCCTTTAGAGGTCGTTGGGACACCCCCCCCCCCCCCCCACCCATCAGACACCTATTCCCTATCCTGCAGATGGAGAATATGTTTACAGTTTTGGAGTACCCCAATAAAGTTATGCCTCTCCCCTTGAAAACTTTCTACAAACACCCATGACAATGTGTGGTATTGTGGCCCAGCCAGGGCTCAAGTCCTGCAGGAACTCATGGGAAGGGAGTTCCTGCACTAATACCACAGCAGGAACACAGTTCCCATTAGCAGGAGTCCTGCAGGACTAGCCCTTAAAGGGTTACTCTGCCCCTAGACATGTTCTACCCTATCCAAAGGATAGGGGATAAGATGTCTGATCGCGGGGGTCTCGGCTGCGGCACCCCAGACATCCAGGGAACGGAGCAAACTTCGCTCCGTGCCGGATGACTGGTGATGCAGGACAGAGGCTCTTGACGTCACAGTAATGCCCCTCAATGCAAGTCTATGGGAGGGGGCGTGACAGTTGTCACGCCCCCTCTAATAGACTTGCATTGAGGGGCCGTGACCGTGAGTCATGAGCCTCTGTCGCTGCACCCAATGCTCTAAACGAAAGCCGGAAGCAGCAGGGAGAACGCGGGGGTCCTCAGCAGTGGGACCCCCGGGATCAGACATCTTATCCTCTATCCTTTGGACAGGGTATAAGATGTCTAGTACCCCTTTAAGTGGAAATCTAGCGTGAGTTCCCACACTTTTTTTCCCAGCACGTGACCCCTGGGCCCAGCCCTAATCAAGTCAATAGAACTGAGTTGCAATACCAGACACAGACCATTGACAAGAGTCAGACTGTTTAATAGGAAAATGCAACCCCGTTTAATATTTTCTACATAATAAAAATATTAATTAGGAATATGAGAAAAAAAAATGTCTTTGCTTCTTTTTATTGGAGGAAATCTGCCAACAAACTGTCCTCTCCTTCAGCTGTATCACCCAGACATTCAATACAACATGAGAGCAGAAGCACCACTACTGTATACAGTGGGCTTTCCAGCAAACTGCTAGTTTAACTCTTTTTTTTTTTTTTGTGTTTTTTTGTGTGAAAACCTTAGTGGAGTAACACGCAAATCACTGAAGTTCTCAGTGGCCAAAGTAGCCTAAATGTTTAGCAAGTTGTAGGCTATGTTTCCATTAAAATAGAGCCCCAATGTAATACGCACATCTCTCATACCTCCAGATTAGAGGAAATAAAAAAAGATTGAAAATAAATTATCCTTTGTGAACACAACAAAAAGCGAAAAAAAAAACACCTTTTCTCCTCTCTACACTGAAATGTGAATCTGGCTGCTGAAAAGCACAAAAGCACATAAAAGTATGCAGATTGATTACCACAATGTTGGATTATGATAACCAAAAACGATTAGCTAGAACTGCACTATCCACATATGGTAGGAAGCAGAAGATGGCTCTTTTGGTACTTTGTATTTTATCCCAGACTGATTAAAATGAATGAGTTCTGATGTGACTCACACAGCAAATGACTTTGCGCAGTTTTCTGCATAATGAGAACATGCAGTGGAATGGGCACAAGGTCTGTTACAGGGAAATGGAATTGTGAACTAAATGAGACACTGGTGCGGTTATACTCTATTAATGAGGACTCGGTTAGATATTTCCATAGCTTTCTGAGACATTTTATAAGGAAATCTAGACAAAACATCAAAAACCTGTATTGTTCTTTGTCCGCACAGAGCACACTTGACAGATATTGATTTTAAATGAGATTGTCAGAAACATACAGTACATAGTGGATATGACATGGTAGTATCTAGCAACACTTTACTACATGAATTGAATTTCCTAGATTGTGGGGAAATTTGATTTCCTGAATACCTTGTATATATTTTAAATCTACACATGTATCACAGGAACGAGGTTTGTTATACTTATGAACCATGTACTTGTGTCACTTGGAGAAGATCAAAACAGATTTAAAGGAGTACTGCAGCCTTAGACTACTTATCCCCTATCTGCAGAATAGGGGATAAGTGTCTGATCGCCGGGGTCCGAACACTGGGACCCCCCGCGATCTCCTGTACGGGGCCCGGCGCTGTCACGACTCTCCGCATGCAGGAGGCGTGTCAACCGCAGGATGAGGCTGCAGCCAACACGCCCCCTCCATGAATCTCTATGGGAGTGGTGATGATGGAGCATTCGTGCATCCCTCCCCCCCCCCCTCTACCATAGAGCTGAATGGAGAGGGCTGTTTGTGAGGTCAACGACACAAGCATTAGCCACGCAGAGTTGTGGCAGTTCTGGGTCCCCATACAGGAGGTCATGAGGGGTTCCAGCGGTCGGACCCTGAAATAACTTGAAACTGACAAAAGTAAAAATGAATAAAAAATTCCTGAAAATTAACTGATGAAAATCAGACATTGCTTTTGAATTGTGGTTTAACAGAATAATTAAAAAAAAACAAAGTGATGAAACTGGACAAAAATGATGGCTCCTGAATTTAATTGATTGTTGCACAACCTTATAAGGCAGTCTTTGAAATCCAACAATTTCTGTAAGACTAGGTTTCCACACAGCAGTTTTTAAGCCAATGTCAGAAGTTGATCTAGCAGTAAAGAGAAGTATAGGTTCTTCACCAGAAAAACAAAAAAAAGAAAACCTGTGTGCAAACCTAGCCTTACATTCAATGGGGGAGATTTACCAAAATCTGTGCAGAGGAAAAGTTGATCAGTTACCCATAGCAACCAATCAGCTCACTTCTTTCCTTATTGAAAAGGTCTCTGACAAATGAAAGAAGCAATCTGATTGGTTGCTATGGGCAACTGGTCAATTTTTCCCTGTACAAGTTTTGATAACTCTACCCCAATGAGACTTCTGGACTTGTCTACAGGGATATTGGTCCACTTCACATTAGCAAACTGCTCCTGTTGTCTTAGGTTTAAGGCTGGAATTCCACAGAGGATTTTCAAAAACGCCATAAAAAAACGCCCATTTTGCCGCACTGTTTTTTCGCAGAAAAAACGCAGCGTCCAGATGTTAGCTGCAAGTCAATAGTAAACTGAAAAATGCCAGATCCACTTGGTGTTTTTCAGTTTGGCGTTTTTTTTAATCCCTTTGGCGTTTTTCAGCTATTTTGGGTTCAGAGGCCGGTTTTCCAAAACGCCCATCAAAACCTAGTTTGGCTTTTTTGCACAGAAGTCGTGGTGTTTTCCTCCCATAGAAGTCTATGGGAGAGCAAAAATGCCAAGAAAAACGCCATGTTGGTTTTAACTTTGGCATTTTTGCTGGCGTTTTTTATTCTTTTTTGGACTTTAGCGATCCTAAAAATTGATACTTTTTTTTAATAAAAATTTTGTAGGGTATTAAAACAATAATAATAAAAAAAAATACAGTGGTGATGGAAAAAATAGTATTTAACAAAATTTATCTTTTTTATAAAAACATTTTTATTAATTTTTAAACAGGGATCAATTCATGAGTGCGGGCAGGGCAATAAAAATGTAGCCGACAATAATAAAAATGTAGTGTGTGTTTTTGACTTTTTATTTTTTAGGTAGTACTACTACTCACAGCATGGAACACACTGTTCCATGATGGGAGTAGTAGTACATGTACTAATTGACTGATCGCCCCGGGTTCTGTTGCAATCCTTCTGAATAATTTATAGATGCGGCTGCCGCTCTTCTATGGTCCCCTGCACTGCCATACATATACACCTATTCATATTTCCCGCAGAGAGCTGTGATTGGCCAGATGGTTCCAGCCAATCACAACTCTGTAGGAAATATGAACAGTGCAGGGGACCATAGAAGAGCGGCCGGCTGCATCTATACATTATACAGGAGGATCACAGCGGGTATCAGGAGTGACAATCGCTGCGATCTGTCTATTAATGCAGGTACTACAACTCCCAGCATGGAGCAGAGTGTGCTCCATGATGGGAGTAGTAGTACCTGCAGTTAAGGACAGATCACAGCTGACATCACTCCTGACAACTGCTGTGATCGTCCTATCTATTGCAGAGATGCGTAGCGGCTTTCTCCTGCACTCCGCATCTCTGCACTATACTCCAGCCGGTGTGATATGGAAATTTGCGCCCCATGCAGACTTGCCTCCGCACCCCCCCCCCCCCCCCCCCCCTCAGCTCTCCAAAGATTTACAAAGCTAGAGCTTGGGTGGGAGGGCAGAGCAAAGGAAGAGCAAGGGAAGAGTGGAGGTACATGCCCCCCTCATCTCCCCTCTCCCTGCTCTGCCTTCGGAGGACGCATGTCTGCACGGGAGAACGGGAGGATAACAAAGTGCAGGGGCTGGGGATTTATAGACTGCAGGGGCTGGGGAATAAAGGCAAATTCCAAAGGTAAAAAAGCCAGAAAAACTGCCAAAACGCAGGGAAAAACAGTGGCAGTTTTTCCGGTGGTTTTTAAGCCTAAAAAACGCAGTGCAAAAACCTCAGTGGAATCCCAGCCTAAAAGGTATCCTCTGCAGACTGCATGTTTTGGTTCCTTTCACAGATATTTGAAAGGATTCAGATCAGGGCTCATGACACGATAAGTTTATTCTGTAGGTCCATACAGTTATGATACCCAATTTATATAGGTTTCTCTTTATTTTTCTACTTAAAATTTGATTTAACTACATGCACCAAAATTAGTATGTTTAAAATTGCCTTCTTCTGATTCCAATAACTTTTTTATTTTTTCGTATAAAGGGCGGTATGTGGGCTCATTTTCTGTGACGTGATCTGAAGCTTTTATCGTTACCCTTTTTGTTCTGATGGGACTTTTTAATCGCTTTTTATACATTTTTTATGGTATAAAAAGTGACCATAAAATACGCTATTTTGAACTTTGGAATTTTTTTTACGGGCACAGCATTTACCATGCAGTTTAATTAATTATATATTTTTAGAGTTCTGACATTTACGCATGTGGCGATATCATATATGTTAATTTATTTAGATTATTTTACATCATTATTTTACATCAAACTTTTATTAAGGAAGGGGTTAAATCACTTTTATTAACTCTTTTTTTTTATTAATTTTTTTGCAATGTTATAGCCCCCATAAGGAACTATAACATGCAATACACTGATATAATACACTGATCAATGCTATACCATAGCATAGCATTGATCAGTGTTATTGGCAGTCGATTGCTCAAGCCTGGATCTCAGGCTTGGAGCAATCAAGTGCCGATCAAACAGCCAGGAGAAAGGTAAGAAGACTCCCGCTGTCCTTTCAGCTGTTCGGGATCCCGTGATTTCACTGATGTGGTCCCGAACAGCTCCGCTGAGCTAACTGGCAGTGTATTCTCCCATTTTAGATGCCGCAATCAACTTTGATCGTGGTGTCTAAAGGGCTAATACCGGACATACGCCCGATCGGCGATGTCCGGTATTAGCCGCAGGTCCTGGTTGCTGATAGCAACTGGGACCCAGCAGATACGAAGCACGCTCAGCTTCTGAGCGCTTCACATTACGGGAGCCGGCCACAGATGTAAATATACGTCCATGGTCATTAAGGGGTTAAAATCCCATCGACAAGGAGTTCGGTTAAAATGTCCCCATCATTAAAGGGGCACTCCGGTGGAAAACTTTTTTCTTTAATCAACTGGTGCCAGAAAGTTAAACAGATTTGTAAATTACTTCTATTAAAAATTCTTAATACTTCCAGTACTTATTAGCTTCTGAATACTGCAGAGGAAATTCTTTTCTTTTTGGAACACAGAACTCTCTGCTGAAATCATGACCACAGTGCTCTCTGCTGACATCTCTGTCCATTTTAAAAACTGTTCAGAGTAGAAGAAAATCCCCATAGTAAACATATGCTTCTCTGGACAGTTCCTAAAATGGACAAAGATGTCAGCAGAGAGCACTGTGGTCATGATGTCAGCAGAGAGCTCTGTGTTCCAAAAAGAAAAGAATTTCCTCTGTAGTATTCAGCAGCTAATAAGTACTGGAAGATTTTTTAATAGAAGTAGTTTAAAAATCTGTTTAACTTTCTGGAACCAGTTGATTAAAAAAAAAAAAATTATAAGTTTCCATCGGAGTACCCCTTTAACAAAATGTTTGATTGGTCAGGGTCTAAAGCCATGGTGACACGTCGGAATTTCTGTCCCGGATTCCGCTTTGGAATTCGGCATAGAGATTCTGCTGCTTGTGCACATACTGGAAATTCCATGGCAGATTGTTCGGCGCACTCCACATGGAATGCAGCCGTCTATGAGATGGCACATTCTTGTGCCATCCATAAACATGCCATGGCCCACAGTTTGCAGAAAAGTCCGCACAGAGATTCTCCGTGCAGGCATTCCATCGAGATACCATAGCCTTGTGATCAAACCCCCAAGATCATGAGAATGAGTGTGGAGTAGCACGCAGCTGAGTGCTTCATTCCCTGAAATTGTGAAATTCTGCAAGTCTGAAGAAGAGAAAATAGTAAGCAAATATTTATTTTCTTCTTAATGAAGTTTTATGTTTTGTATGTGTAGTCTTCTGATATAATTCACAGAAACTTCTTGTTGTAATTGCCAAAGCACAGTCTTTTTAGTGGCCATTATAATTACTGTCATCTTTTCACTGCTATTAAAACACCTAAAACTAATTGAAGCTGTTTTTGCTGCTTATAAAATTTTTGTGAAAAACTGGCACAATTACCGTCTGTAATTACCCAGAATTCACAGCTGCATAAGAGCAGTATGGTGAGGCACTATAATGGGCAAATATGATGTGTGAGCTTTTCCCCTCTCCTTTCCCTCTCTAATTAAATGGACATTGGTGAACTGGTGAATAAACAAGTTCTAGTTTTTTTTCGATACTACAGATGTTACAGGATATTAACATCAACATAGATTTCATAGTAATAGCATCTGGGACATTTAAAGGATGCTGATCCTGCAAAGTTTCAACTCTCAAAAGTGCTGAAGGGCGAGTTTCTTTGGTATACAGGGTGCAATTAAGCGGACTTTCTGTTGGTCACTATTGCACATACTGTATGTCTCCAGAAAGACAATTGCTTGGTACTAGAGATGAGCAAATTTTAGAAAAATTAGATTTGGCCGATTCGCCGAATGAAAAAAAAAAAGATAAACCAATTCGATCCGAATAAATTCTCAGCAAATTTTTATTAGTAATGTATTTTAATAATGTGTTTAAAAAAGTGTGTGTGTGTTTCACTTTTTTTCCTCTTTTTCTTAAATTTTTTTAGGTAGTACTAATACTCCCAGCATGGAACAGACTGTTCCACAATGGGAGTAGTAGCGCCTGTGCTAATAGACAGATCGCCCCGGGTGTCACTCCTGACATCTGCTGCGATCGTCCTGTATAATGTATAGATGCAGGCGGCTTTCTCGCATCTAGAAAGAACTATTGCATCGGGTATCAGGAGTGATACCTGCTGTGATCTGTCCTTAACTGCAGGTACTACTGCTCACAACATGGAGCACACTCTGCTCCATGCTGGGAGCTGTAGTACCTGCAAAACATGAACATGAACCCTCGACATGTTTCGCTGTGGCTACAGCGTTGTCAAGAGGATCATGTGGCTACGTCTGTATTCCAATGAACTTCATTGCTGCCGGGTTACCTTCATGAATTTCATTAAAGTGTTGCATTACTCTAGGAGAACCCTTTTCAGATTTCAGGGAATATAAATGTTCCCTAAAATGTGTGTGTTACCCACATAAAACCGACCACAATCGCACATTAATGCATATATAACAAAATCCGTCCGGCAGCATATGAAGTCTTTGACTTGTACGAAATGTCCTCCTATATTATAACCTCTTCCTTGTAGCAAGTTGTTACACCAATTACAACCCTTGCATCTAAAATTTCCTACAGGGGTCCCACTGCTCAACCAATTAGATTTCTCTGTCTGAAATCAACTACGAGTTATCATATCTCCTATATTGGGAACTCGTTTAAACGCAATGAGTGGTTTCTTTTGTGTGAACTGGCTTAAAACGGGATCTTTTTGCACTAAATACCAGTTCCTTTGTATAGCCTTTTTTACCTGATCTGCCATGGGACTAAAATCAAATGTGAAACAAAACCGTTGGTCATTACTGTCTCTCTGTATTCTATTCTTTTATTTCGTTTTATTTTTGTAAGCTGAATTATTTAACATCTAGAATCGATCTGCTCTATTGGCTTTTTGGTAAGCTTTTTCTAAAATTTGGTTAGGGTAAATTACTTCTATTTAAAAATCTTAATTCTTCTAGCACGTAGCAGCTTCTATTTGCTCCACAGGAAGTTATTTTATTTTTGAATTTCCTTTTCAAGTCTGACCACAGTGCTCTCTGCTGACACTTCTATCCATTTTAGGAACTGTCTGGAACAGGAGAGGTTTGCTATGGGGATTTGCTCCTACTCTGGATAGTTCTCAAAATAAACAGAGATGTCAGCAGTGTTACGCCGAGCGCTCCGGGTCCCCGCTCCTCCCCGGAGCGCTCGCAGCATCCTCTCATTCGCAGCGCCCCGGTCAGACCTGCTGACCGGGTGCGCTGCAATATCTCTCCCAGCCGGGATGCGATTCGCGACGTTGGGCGCGCGCGCGCCGGGTCTCTGCAATTTAAAGGGCCACTGCGCCACTGATTGGCGCAGCAGGCCTAATCAGTGTTATCATCTGTGCACTCCCTACTTATACCTCACTTCCCCTGCACTCCCTCGCCGGATCTTGTTGCCATTGTGCCAGTAATAGCGTTCCCTTGTGTGTTCCTAGCCTGTGTTCCAGACCTCCTGCCATTGCCCCTGACTACGATCCTTGCTGCCTGCCCTGACCTTCTGCTACGTCCGACCTTGCTATTGTCTCCTCCCTTGTACCGCCCCTATCTTCAGCAGTCAGAGAGGTTGAGCCGTTGTTGGTGGATACGACCTGGTTGCTACCGCCGCTGCAAGACCATCCCGCTTTGCGGCGGGCTCTGGTGAATACCAGTAGCAACTTAGAACCGGTCCACCAACACGGTCCACGCCAATCCCTCTCTGGCACAGAGGATCCACCTCCAGCCAGCCGAATCGTGACAAGCAGAGAGCATTGTGGTCAGAAAGAAATGAAATTCTAAAAGAAAAGAACTTCCTGTGGAGCAAATGGAATCTGATAAGTACTAGAAGGATTAAGATTTTTAAACGTAATTTACAAATCTGTTTAACTTTCTGGCACCAGTTGATTAAAAAAAAAACATTTTCCAGGGGAGTACCCCTTTAATATAAAAGAACCTCATCTGTTACAAAGCTTTTGTACAGGTAAAATATTATACAGACAGCTAATTGGAAAGTTGCTGTTTTAACAATTTTGGATATAAGGGAAGGTAACTAGCTTGATAGAAGAAATATTATTCAAAGCATTATAATATTGTAGAACCATCAATAAAAATTTTTTAATTTCTTCTTCTCAGATGAGTGTAAATTAAAGGGCTAACAGAGCGGATTAGATAAATAGTATTCTATGCTCCCTCTTTAATGCTGCTGAATATTCCTGCACACAGTGCCATCAGCTGGTAGGGCATTAATCACACGCAGAGCTTAAAGTTTTAAAAGAATGCAACTTGGATGCAGCAATTGCAAGTAAAATCACAGACTTCTTTTATTAAAGTTGTGCACTTACAGAAATTACAGGACAGCTGTAACACCAACGCGACATCTAGGCACCCTTAGTCATGGTTCCAAAGCACCTGCCTCTCAAATGAAACAGTGCCATCAACTTCCATGTACCATTTAAAGTACTTGTAGAGAAATAAAAAGGAATGTCCAGCTCAGAAATATTGATAAAACTTGACATTTATTAGAAAATCATAAAAAATAGTAGTCCACCAACATACAGGTCCAAAAAAGCTTAGGATCGGAAGTATTTCGGTCTAAGCGACCTTAAACAGATCTATGTATGATTAAAGGGTTACTCCGCTCCCCAGTGTCCGGAACATTGAGTTCCTTAACGCTGTGTGCGGGTTTCCGTGTTCACGCCCGCCCCCTCGTGATGTCACGGCCTGCCTCTCAATGAAAGTCTATGGGAAGGGGGCGCGACAGCTGTCATGCCCCCTCCAATAGATTTACATTGAGGGGGAGGGACGTGATGTCACATGAGGGGCGTGACGTCACGAGTAGGTGGGCATGAACACAGAAGCCCGCACACAGCGTTCAGGAACTCAATGTTCGGGACGCTGGGGAGTGGAGTAACCCTTTAAGGTCTCTTAGACTGAAACCCAACAGATCCTGTGTGTTTGGGTACCTGCAAGTTAGTGGACTACTATTAGAGAAAAAATTCTAGTTTTATCAAGATTCCTGAGCAGGATGTTCCTTTTTGGTTCTCTACATTTTGTTCGGCCCTACTCTGGGTTTGTCCTTGCCGAAGTATCTTGCTGCAAGCAAGAGGTGAGAGCTGGTTCTGGTGTGTAGCACATTAGGCTGTTTAAGATTCAAAGTCCTTGTGTCTTCCGGACTTTGGCTTCTTTTTAACCTCCTGGGCCCTGGTGTAACTGCTACCATGGCATCACCTATAGCTATACCAGCTGTTACAAAGAACTGTGACAGGGATTTGAAACAATTATTTTTCAGCTAGGACCATATTGAGGCTCTGTGCTCCAGAGTGCAGAATTCATCCATATCTACGCGTTCAGAGCGCACAATCTGTCTCTTCTCTACACTTTCCTGTATACAGATCACTGATAACTGTGATCTTATGCCCTGTTATGTCTTAGTGATCTGTATTTAAAGACATACAGGAAAAATGTCGATCAGGAAATCCTTCCAACACAGAGCTCCTGACTTGAAACATTAAAAAGGCCTTATGTGTCCCAAAGTGAATTTGGTAGACAGTGACATATAAAGAAAACCGTCCCGAATGCAGTATTTTAAAATGCGACAAAATTGGTGACAACAACTAACAATTGTTTAATATAATTCAAACATGATATACTCGCCTGCTTAAAGGTTGTCATAGCTTCAAGAAACCTGCCCAGATGAAGCTGGATCTTGCCCACTCTCATTATCTGGATGGCCCGTACCGGATTGTAATTTGAATAATACAAGCTGAAAAGAAATAAAAAGAATTCATTTTTCCTTTCCTAACAAAGCCACTATGTTTAGATATACCACATGTCTAATTTTACACACTTAGTACAAAATTGAGGATTGGGAACACAAATAAGCTTATTCAGAACAATGATAATAGGCTGGTTTTCTGCTGAATGAGCAGCATTCACCAGGTGGACACCATTGAGGACTTGGGCTAGATCCAACAACTTTATGAAGCCATTATATTTCCTTGCAGGTTTTTAATGCCTACGGAGAGCAGCTTCTTTTTTTTGGACTAAAATGAAACTCAGGGCACAGCCTCCTACCAGCCTTACATTATCCTGACTTATTTTAAATAATGGAAACCTTTAATTGTACATTTACCTATGGTCTAAAATATGAAGTATGCAAATGACATAGCCAGCAGTAGATGGGATATGTGTGTATATATGATAATAATACGTTATAATGGAAACAGTGTTAATTTGTTTATTTCACTTGGGAGATTGTATGTTATTCCAATGACATCATTTATTTGGAAAAGGGTTATTTCCCACTAGTCTCGAGCATCACCTTTCATTTGATTGTCTAAGGAAGATGGTAAAAGTATATATGTAATTTATGCTGTGTAAATTGTTTTTATATCCAATTGAGTTGTTGATTTTAGACAGCCTGGAACAAGGGTTCAGGGAGACCAGGCTGTTAGCACCTTGCAATATATCTGTGTATACATTATTAGCCAGTTAGGGTCTATATGCAGTGCAGCTGTAAAGAAGCCCACAATATCTCATCTCATGGTTCCTGTAAGCCATACTAGTAACTAATTGTGTTTGACCAGCAACTGGAAGGCCATACTGCCATACATAGACTTAGGATCTAATAAATAGGAAATACCTAATCCCAATTTGTATCCATATTTTCAAACATATACTACTACCAAGGCTCCTAGTATTAGACTTCTACTGCTTAGTCAGTGTACAGGGGCTCTATAATATGTAGCACCCTGCTTTGTCCTGAAGAAAGGCAAGAACCATGAAAAAGCTGTCTACAGATAAGTAGCTCAATCTTTTGAGAGCTTATGGCCAAGCTTGACTTGTACAGATTTCTCTTTCCTTTACTGGAGAAGGCTACTTTGCATTTCCTCTTCAAAGTCATAGCATGTTATTTAAAAGAATTATTCAAATTATAAGCAGACCTAGCTTAAAGGGGAACTTTGTCCCTAGTCCAAAGGATAGGGGGTAAGATGTCTAATCACAGGGGGTCCGGCTTCTAAGACCCCTGCAATCTTGGAGCTTCCATGTTTGTGTTGTCACACCACACCCCCTCCATTCATGACTATGGTAGGGGACATGATGGCTAGTACATGATGGCTCCTCCTTTAGACATGGGCATGGCGGCTGTGGGTGCCCATGATCTGGCATGGAACGGAGTACGCTCCATGCACCTGATGACTGGGGTGCCGCACCGGACCCCTGCGTTCAGACATCTTATCCTCTTTCCTTTGGATAGGGGATAAGATGTTTAGGTGTGGAGTACCCCTTTGAGTCCAGTTCAAAGGGTTCCAACAATCTATACTATCTATGGATAGTTCAAAAACAAAGAAACCCAAACATCTACACCACCAAAACCATAAATAGTAGTATTTAATGAACAAATCAGACTTTTAGAAATAAGATCAGTTGTAAAATGAACAGTAGAAAAAAAAAATTAAGAACATTCCTGTCTGCAACTGTAGGCAGTCATAGAAATCTGTTTTACAATCACAATATCCTTCGGAATGTAGACATTTTATTCTAGCATTTATTATCCATCTGTCCATTTATTTTCCAGGGAAACTGGCTCATTTTTCTTACCTGATAAATTAATTATGATTGCGCTCTTGTTAATCTGAGCAATAAACGTCCATTCTGTCTTTAGGTAAACTGTATTGTCGATATTGTTTTAGTGGCTATATCCTTGGATACATAAGATTTCAAGTAGAAGAAAATAGATATATGAGTAGAACATTGCAGTAAAATTGTGATTTCCTTTTCGAACATCACATCATTGGCCCAATGCAGAGGGTACAGAAAAAGAAGTCCTAAGAACAATTCTAGTAAAATTGTAAGATTCATTATCAAACTGGAATTAAGTCTGGGAAGTGAGTAGTAACAACTCTTATCGTGTTGGGTATCTTCACATGTTGAGGCCACAGGGCAAAAAGTAGGGTGCAGTAGTCTGTCCAAAATGGTTTGATCAGTGCACTGTTGTTATTTTTTTTCATTATTATTTCTGCCTGCCTGCTGTTGATCCTGTAAACTCTAGCACTGGGGCATTTATTTAAATACTGGATGTAAATTATGTCCTGAAGTGGGAACAAAAGGAGAAGCCTTGAAACTCTGAACCATGGATACTAAGTAAATATTTTAGGGAACAAGAGAGTTACAGGATTTTTTCAGTGACATTTTTTTTTAAATAAATGCATCAATGGTGCTACAAAAAGAAATTATACTCACCTACCCCAATCTCCCACTGCTGTCGCTCAAACACCATTCGATCCCTGATGCTCTCTGCTTCTTCTTATGACATCCCATTCATGTGGGAACAGCCTGCTGAGCTGATCTGGTGAGGCAGGGCCATTAGGTACCCATGGGCCTGTGCCTAGGACAGCAGTGTTGAGGGGGACAGTACTTCGGGGAGTACAAAAATATGATACATTTTATGTAGATGCTGCCCCTAAGTTTTGGTCTGGAGAAAATCAATTTCCCCTTTGGATGAATCCACATGGGCAGAACAGCTATGAATTCTACTCGCAGATCTGCACCCAAAGCACACTCATCATGTGGTGAATTTGTGATTTACTTCACCACGTTTTATGTGTAAAGTGTGAATCTGCAACTAAATCATCATGTAACACATGCAGCTTCTGCTGCGTAATTACGACAGATCTGCATAAAAAATTATGATTCTTGGGGAATCACCCTAATGGGGTGTATTCAGTCGGAGTATTTAGTGCAGCACAGCCCTGGGTAAGGTGGGCCCCATCTGCTGGCAGTGATTAGCTAAGGGACAGTTCCCTTGTCATGGGAAGAAGAAAGATGCAAAGAACATTGAGGACAAAGCCAATATTTCCCCGGAAAACCCTTAAAAGTAAGTTAAAGACATATAAAGGTTTCTCCTATTGGGTTATTTTTTGTGTTTGCCTAACATTGATCTATCTTTCTTCTTATCTATGTATTACACATACTGCACAGTAGAATGTGAGATTTAATTGGAACTAAATCAATACCTGCATTAATTATGTTCTCTCCATAATTCGGGGGGGGGCATTCCTTTACTTCACTTCATATTTCTCCCAGATCCCAAGAACACTGATTTTAATCATTGGTTATTTGCCCTCCTATGAAATAGAGCCTACATGTCTTGGAGATAGGGACATTAGACTGCAAGACCTATATTTTTCTGCATATACAGGGATATATTATTCACTCCTAATGAAAATATCAAGCTTCAGTGCTTCTCTTTGTATGCAGTTTTTGTGCTGATGCTTATGTATAGTGAACCACAGAAATGTTGGCAAAGCAAATGGATAAGTTGTTATTAAACAATGATGTGGAAGTTAGAATAAGCAGATTGTGAAAATATGAATTTCATACAAAAATTAAGAATTGATTCATGTGAATCTAGAGATCTTAATAACTGCATGGTCTTGTGAAATATCACACTCAACATAAAAGAACTGTAAGGCTTCGATAAAACACAAATTGTGCTGTTGGCTTTTTTTCCCCCTGGAAAACCCCCACTACAATCTACCACCTATTATTTTCCTCCATAATGTGTTTTTTTTCCGACAAAAAGTAGAAGTACAGGTCTTTTTGTGGCTTCTTTTCCCCCTGCACTTGTCTTATTGTACATAATGAACACATGCATATTTTCTTGAATATTTTGGGGAAGGCAACACAATTGTGATTTTGAAAAGCTGAGACACCGAACGCCACTAAAGAAAAGACGCCTCCCCCCCACCCCCACCCCCAAAAAAAAAAATGTAATGCAGGTATGACGTTTCATATTTCCTTACTGACTTCCAGCTAACTTCTAGCTACAGCATTTTTGGCCCAAAACAAAACCATGTGACAGCACCGATGTGTAAGATTCTAGCCTAAGTGTTATTTATACATGCACATGAGTTTAGATTTTCACAATCAATATCACAATGTAAATGTTACCAATTTGTACAGTTATCCTTATTTCTAATGTACAATAGTTATTTCCACTAGCTTAAGTGGCATTTCACATGTACAGTAACCTGTCCAGATTTGATGCACAGGATTCTATGCTGTTGATTTCAATGTAAACTAAATGACTGAAATCCTGTGCATCAAATCTATGTGAATAGACATTAGAAGAAAACAGGGTTATATGTGCCTTGGCTATTTCTACATGTGTCTAGGGCTCTGTTTACAGCATAAATCACAGATTCTGTAAAATTTAATGAGAAATATAGCATCGCTTGCAAGAAAAATGGACATACTGGTTGAACCATGGGTTAATAGACCCCATTAAACTCTATGGGATCCATTGGGCACCAGCGGTGTCCACTGTGCTATGATTTCTGTTTACAACAGACACAACAATGACAACATGAACATAGCCTTTGCAGCCTTATCTCCACTAAAATGAATGAGGCAAAACTGTAACATCATATACAAGCAGTGGAGAGGTATAGGATTGTTTATGAAAGAAAGCAGCCATGTTTTTCTAATCATGAACCATTCCTTTAAAGAGAATCTGACAACCTGTTTACCCGCACTAAACCCAATAAACTGGGTTATAATGTGGGTGAACAGCTTTACAAAGAGGGGTCACTTAGTTAAATCTGTCGAGTTTTTCCTGAGTTATGGCAATGTAGTTTTCCTGCAGCATTGCGCAGCCAAATCACTGCCCCCATTATTAATATGCTAATGAATGCCACTGGTGAGTGTTCTCCTCTCTGTGCACTCAACCGCGGCATTCATTGGTATATTAATGACAATGGCAGGTCGGACAGAGAATATGGAGGAGGCAGGGGAGCTGGGTGAGCCAGCTATCTGCCTCCATTGTGCAGAGCTGTGAAATGCAGCAGGCAGATTACAGTGTCATACCTCAAGAAATACTCAATGGATTTCAATATGTGACCCCTCTTTGTAAAGCTGTTCAAGTTTATTGGGTTTAGTGTGGGTGAACGGGGTGTCAGATCCTCTTTAAGGACCCAACTAAACTAAAGTAGCATATGAAATTTTTACAAATTTGTAAGTCAGTACAAATGGCGTTAGAAGAAATTCATTGCTGCCATTTTTACTTTTTTGGTAGAAAACAGCAAAGCCAATTTCTCTTGAAACAATAGGATCAGTACTGATATCAGTCTTTCTCCAACACATATATATATATATATATATATATATATATATATTGACCTGATCAATGGACCTTAAATTCAGGTACAATAATAATGCTTGCTGCACACATGACCACTGCCTCATAATGCTGTACAACTCAACGGTTATTAATGCTTATGTAATGGAGAGAGAAATAGGCTGCACCTATCTATGACTATTTAGGGGACTGCCTAAATGTCCTATACACATTGCTTGTGGGCAAAACAATGAAAAACTGGCAGGATATGTCAATATTTATTCTCCTCGCCTGGTGTACAGGTATAGCGTAAGCAATTTTTTCCCTTTAACTTTAGATACCATGAATACCAACAGAAATATAAGGTACAAACTAAATAAAATAAAACAATTATGTAAAACTATAAAGCTTCTAGTAGAGTAGAACATGGTATTTAGCTGTTGTTTAATAATGCAGAAATGGATAGATGCCACTTCCATCACTGAGGGCTCAAGCATCATTAGAAGAGTGATGCCCCCTATGCCATTTCACTTACTCAGTGACATGCATACAATTGCAGACAGGTGGCTACACAGATTGCACAACAGATTTGGACTCTATAAAAGAATTGTTGCCAGATTCTTATAATGGCTTCCTCTTGAGCTGAGGTAGGAAAGCTATCATCTCAAATCTGCTTTTTATTAAGGAGAAGGCTATACATTATTAATAATAAATATGGCTGAATAGCTGGCATTACAACACACTGGTAAGATGTCTGAGTAAATCATGCTCATGAAATCAAATTCCTTGCTTCCTATGTCGGAGAAGGTCTCTGCTTCGCAGCATGAAAATCATGTGATCTACATTAGAATAATACATACAGGTCTCTGCAGCTGTTCCAGGCTCACATGAACACGATAGATAAAAATCTCCTCCAACAACCAGCAGGTTAAAATCAAGTGCTGAGACCGGGATAAAATGAGGGATATTTTTTACCCACAATGCAATGCGTTTCGCGGGAGTTCCGCTTCTTCAGGCATTGCCTGAAGAAGCGGAACTCCCGCGAAACACGTTGCATTGTGGGTAATAAATATCCCTCATTTTATCCTGGTCCCAGCGCTTGATTTTATCCTGCTGGTTGTTGGAGGAGATTTTTACCCTTAGTTTCATGAAATGTGAATTTTGTAACGTATGAACTTCATATTGCATGAATATTGTATTCTGTAACAATTTTTTATACAACAGCATAAAATAGCAATATAACACAGGAGAACAATAGTTTGAGCCCCAGTGGTGCAGTAACAATAAATCCATACATCATAAGACAGATTATGGCATATAAAATGGTGTGAACACACACAAATCTGTTTAAGAGAAATATCATAACATTTGTATTCCAATTCAGAGCTACACCTATCTATTTATTTATTTTATTCATTTGTATACCTATTCCACAGTGGCCTGCAAGGATATGTCTTTTTTCGGATAATGCAGTCGAAAACTTTAAATATAGTTGTGACTTCAGGAGTCTTCATAGTCTTAAAGTGCAATGATCAAATACTGATCCTGACCACCACAGAGAATACTGAAATCTGTACAGACCGCTCTATATGTAAGGGACCTGAGGAAAAGGATTTTCTCTCGAGAATCCATGTAAACAGATGGTTGCCCCTAATGCCACAGCCCCCATGATTTAGGTGAACAAAGTTCAAGTTTTTAAATTATATATATCTATTTTTTTTAACATTTCTTTAAAATCTCAGACAACATTTCTAACACTATTATCACTTTATCCCATTGAATAAATGTTTATAGGGCTCATGGTAAAGTTTTTATTAGGGATGGCTTTACATGTAGCAGTATGGTGCAAGGCAGCCAATGGACAATGTTAACAACATGTGTTCCCCCTGTAACTACAGCATGGCCCAAAAAAATTAATTGCAAAACTGGCCATTGTGTTAAAGTGTGTGTAGTTTAGCTATGTGGTAATTGACCACATGGCAGAGTACCATTAAAAGTGAACCTGGACTTAAAGGGGTACTCTTCCCCTAGACATCTTATCCCCTATCCAAAGAATAGGGGATAAGATGTCTGATTGCTCAGGTCCTGCCGCAGGGGACCCCCACCATCTCCCTGCTGCACCCGACGTTCAAAATTCCAAAATTTGATGAATAATTTAGCTTTTTTTTTTTTTTACTTTGAAACTCTCTGCTTATAAGGAAAATCGACATCCTAAATAAATTATATATTGATTCACATATACAATATGTCTACTTTATATTTTCATCATAAAGTTGACATGTTTTTACTTTTGGAAGACATCAGAGGGTTTCAAAGTTCAGCAGGAATTTTCCAATTTTTTACAACATTTTCAAAATCTGAATTTTTCAGGGACCAGTTCAGGTTTGAAGTGGATTTGAAGGGCCTTCATATTAGAAATACCCCATAAATGACCCCATGATAAAAACTGCACCCCTCAAAGTATTCAAAATTACATTCAGAAAGTGTGTTTACCCTTTAGGTGTTTCACATGAATAGCAGCAATGTGAAGGAGAAAATTCAAAATCTTTGTTTTTTACACTCGTATGTTCTTGTAGACCCAGTTTTTTTTTTTATTTTTACAAGGCGTAAAAGGAGAGAAATCTCCCTAAAATTTGTAACCCAATTTCTCTCGAGTAAGGAAATACCTCATATCAGGATGTAAAGTGCTCTGCGTGTGCACTACAAGGCTCAGAAGGAAAGGAGCGGCAATGGGATTTTGGAGAGTGAGCTTTTCTGAAATGGTTTTTGGGGGGCATGTCACATTTAGGAAGCCCCTATGGTGCCAGAACAGCAAAAAAAAAATAACACACGGCATACTATTTTGGAAACTACATCCCTCAAGGAACGTAAGGTGTTTGACGACTTGGATGTGTAAATTAATTTTTATTTTTCACTAAAATGCAGTTTTTTCCCCAAATTTTTGATCTTTACAAGGGGTAATAGGAGAAAATGCCCCGCAAAATTTGTAACCCCATCTCTGAGTATGGAAATACCCCATGTGTGGAAGTTAAGTGCACTCCAGGCGCACTACAGTGCATTTGAGAAGTCGCATTTGGCTTTTGGAAAGCAAATTTTGCTGATATGGTGTTTGGGGGGCATGTCCTATTTAGGAAGCCCCTATGGTGCCAGAACAGCAAAAAAAAAAAAAAAAAAAAAAAAAAACACATGGCATACTATTTTGGAAACTACACCCCTCAAGGAACATAACAAGGGGTACAGTGAGCCTTAACACCCCACAGGTGCTTGATGACTTTGCAGTAAATTTGGATGTGTAAATTAATTTTTATTTTCACAAAAATACTTACTTTTCCCCAAATTTTACATTTTAACAAGGGGTAATAGGAGAAAATGTCCCACAAAACTTGTAACCCCATCTCTTCTGAGTATGAAAATACCCCATGTGTGGACGTCAAGTGCACTGCGGGCGCACTACAGTGCTCAGAGGAGAAGAAGTCATATTTGGCTTTTGGAAAGCAAATTTTGCTGAAATGGTTTTCGGGGGGCATGTCACATTTAGGAAGCCCCTATGGTGCCAAAACAGCAAAAAAAAAAACAAAAAAAAACACATGGCATACTAATTTGGAAACTACACCCCTCAAGGAATGTAACAAGCTGTACATTGAGCTTTAACACCCCACAGGTGTTTGATAAATGTTCATTCAAATGGGATGTGAAAAGGAAAAATTTTATTTTTTACACTAAAATGCTGGGGTTACCCCAAATTTTTCATTTTCACAAGTAGTAATAGAAGAAAATGTCACCGTAGATTTGTAAATACATTTCTTCGGAGTAAGGACATACCTCATATTTTATGTAAACTTCTCTGCGGTTGCACACCAGGTCTCAGAAGAGCAGGAGCGCCATTCAGCTTTTGGAGTATTTTGTCAGGGGCCTTGAGCATTTACAGAGCCTACCATGGAGCCAGAACAGCAGGACCCCCCTCAAGTGCCATCATTTTGGAAACTACACCCCCAGGAAATGTATCAAGGGGTACAGTGAGTATTTACACCTCATAGATGTTTGGAACAGTGGGCCATAAGATGACAAAATAGTTTTTTTTTCACAAAAATGCCGGTGTTACCCCAAATTTTTCATTTGCACAAGGGGTAATAGGAGAAAATACCCCCCAAATTGTGTAACCCCATTGCTTCTGAGTATAGAAATACCCCAAATGTGGACGTAACACGCTGTGTGGGTGCACTACAGGGCTCAAGAGTCATAGAGCTATGTTTGCATTTGAGGCCTATGGCATATCAGTAGCTGACGGTTACATACATTCAGCAGAAAATAAAAGAAAGGAACACCCACATGTGACCCTTTTACAGACAGTACACTCCCTGGGGAAGGTTTATAGGGAGGAACTGGACATTTGTAACGGACGGTGTTACCTAAATTTATTTTCCAGGAATGGATGAAGTGTACTATGGGGAAATGAAAATTACAATTTTACTACTGATATGCCAATTATGTTCCCAGAATGATGACCCAGAGCATAGTCAAAAGTAAAAAATATGCCCGCCCCAAACCCTATGCTCTGAATCATTCTGGTAATGTTATGTGTGTGGCCGTCCCTAACCTGTTGCCTCAAATGCGCACCGCTCAGGTGGAGAGAGAGCGCTGCACATTTGAGGCAACATAAAAAGTCCCCGATGACAGTGACTCAGTGACCCATGACCCATTTTTGGCAAAAATACCCCCAAAGGTCTTGTCAGGTTTTTTTTTTTTTTTTTTTTTATTAAGAAAGAGTTTTTTGGGGCAATTTAGTGGTTTATGGGGTTAAAATTTGGAATGTACTCTGGACTTGGTACATTGAGGTCAAATTATGGGAAATGAGAATGAAAAGGGAAAATTTTGTACTCCATAGAAGTGTGATACTCCCTGAAGCAGTTTTTAATGCAGGGGCCTGGATGATCGGGGCAAGTGTCACATTGAGTGGTGGTGTCCTTCCGTATCTCTGCATCTCTGCACACTCTGCATTTTTTTCTGGCACCTATATTTCCAGTTCCTTGGGAAGTCCAGCCTTCTCTTTCCCGGTTGCCAAAGATCAGGGCCCTTAGGACTTCTTCTTGGAACTGGAGGAATGTTCCTGTGTTGCCAGCGTTCTGGTAACAAGGGGAGAGAAGGGGACATTAACTCCTCCTCTGCCAGCTGCTATTGGTTGGACCAATAGCAGCACATCTGTGGAGGTGACGTCATCGCCAGCTCCTTATAGCAACAGGAGGTTATTGGCAATGTATAGTACATCGCCGATCATATCTAATTCTGGGTCTTCGGGTCACGTGCGTGACCCGTATGACCGGAATCGCCGCAGATCAGGTTTGTGAATTCACCAGTGATCTGAGTGGATCGCAGACATGGGGGGTCTCAGGACCCCCCATGCATTGTCATGAGATGCCTGCTGAATGATTTTGCGGCGGGGGTCGGAATTCCCACGGGCATACAGGTACACCCTGGGTCCTTTCATTTCATAGAGATACCAAAAAAGGAACAAATCTTATCTGAGTTCCAGTTGCAGGCAGATTAGATGGAGTGCAGTGCAGGTGTTTTTTTGTGGTCTGGTAAAGTACAATTCTTTTATGAAAACCTTTAGACCCTTTTTTCACATTTTGTTTTATTGGGGCCTTGTGTTAAAGAAAGAAAAATCCCCCATCTATATACACTAAGTGCCCCATAGTGAACAAAAGTTCTCAATGGACATAAGTATTCAGACCCTTTGCTATGACACCAATTCATCTGGATTAACTTGAACATTTTTCTGAACCTTTATTGGCGTCACGTGTGGTAAATTCAGCTCAATGGACATGATTTGAAAACACATTGCCCTTTCTATATAAGGTCTTACAGCCGACAATGTATATCAGGGCAAAAAACAAGCAATGAGGTTGCTTGCTGTAGAGCTCAGAGACAGAATTATGTGGAGCCACAAATCTGGAGAAATCAAAGGTAAAACATTTCTGCTGTAATGAAAGTTCTCAAGAGCACAGTGGCCCCCATAACTTTAAAATGGAAAAGTGTGGAACAACCAGGACTCTTCCTAGAGCTGAATGCCCCACCAAACCAAGTTATCAGAGGAGAAGGGCCATAAGAGCACTGAACAAGAACCTAGTGGCCATAGTGGCTGAGCTCCAAAGATCTTGCAGATGGGAGAAACGTCCATAAAGTCAACCATGACTGTAGCACTTTACCAATCAGGGCTTAATGCAGAGTGGCCTGAAAGATGCCTCTCCCTAATAAAGAATACAAGGATGTCTGCCTTGAGTTTGCAAAAAAAAAAAAAAAGTACTCAGACTGTGAAGAACAAGATGCTCTGGTGTAACCATGGTAACCATGATTAAAATTTTTGGCTTCATTTCTAAGTGGCATGTCTGGAAAAACCCAGGCACTGCTCATTACTTGACCAATACCATCCCTACAATCAAGCATGGTGGTGGCAGCATCATGCTGTAGTGGTGTTTTTCAGTGGCTGGGACAGAGAGACTGGTCAGGTTTGAGGGGAAGCTGAATATAGCATAGTACAGAGATATTTTCTCGTCTGATGTAACCAAGATTAACATTTTTGGCCTCAATTCTAAGCATCATGTCTGGAGGAAACCAGATACTGCTCATCCCTTGCCCAATACCATTCATACAGTGAAGCATTGTGGTAGCAGCATCATACATCACCAGAGGCTGAGACAGGGAGACTGGTCAGGGTTGAGGAAAAGCTGAATGTAGCATAGTACAGAGATATTCTTAATGAAAACAAAATCCAAAGTGCTCTGGACCTCACACTGGGATGAAGGTTCACCTTGCAATAATCTTAGACACACAGCCAAAACAACACAGGTATGACTCAGGGGCAACTCTATGAATATCCTTAAATAGTCCAGCCAAAATCCTGACTTAAACCAGTTGAATTTTAGAGACCTAAAAAAAAATCCCCAAATCTAGGTGTGCAAACCTTGCGGCATCATACCCATGAAAACTGGAAGCTGTAATTGCTGCCAAAGGCTCTTAAAGGAGAGGTATCATGAACAAAACGTATCCCCTATCCGCAGAATAGGGGATACATTTTAGATTGCGGAGAGTCCAACCGCTGGGATCCTCACGATCTCCTGTATGGGGCCCCGTCTCTCTACAAGCCCTCCTCCATATATCTCTACAGGAGAGCCGAAGATAGCCGACCGGCACTCCCGTATCCATCCATGGGTATTAGAGGACTTATGGAGTGCGCATTTCGGCACACGCTGGCGCCTTCCTCAGGTACACAACACTTAAGTGATGCCATCCTTATTGTGCTCCCTGTGTAAAGGCTGCCTTTACACAGGGAGCACTATCAGGATGGCATAACTTAAATGTTGTGAGCCTGAGGAAGGCGCCAGCGTTTACTGAAATGCGTTGTCCTTTTTGAATAAATAAAACAAGTCCTGTGTAAATATTGGCGGTGTACAGATTCTTTCTACCATTCCTACATAGTAGCGCTCAGAACCAAAACACCCATTTTTGCTTCTATCTTTCTACCATTTCCTAATCCATACCTTACGGTTTATGGATAGGGGGGTTCGAGCAGCAGACTGTCTACAACTACCACAGAATCCAAAAACCTACGGTATAGTTGTGTTAGCCTTATTGCACAACTTGAAAAGTCTATCTACCATTTCATACACAGTAGTGCTCAGAACTAAACCCCCAATTTTGCTTCTGCCTTTCTACTATGTTTTTTTAATGTTTTCTTTACTTAATAAATGGGAAAGGGGGGGGGGGGGGGGAATAGATTTTTTTTAGGGGACGGGCTTAGGCTTATTTTACTTTCACTTGTTAAGTCCCCATAGGGGACTTTTACTTGTAATATATAGTCTGCATACATTAAGTAAAGCTGTGCTGTTGCATAGCATTACCTAGTGTTATCAGCGATCTGCTTGCTATCGGCGATCGGCTCACCAGACTCTAGCAGCAGATCAAAGTCAGGACCCACACGGTGTAGGTAAGAACGGCTTCAGCAGGCAAACAAACCAATCGGACCCCCACATACATGTTGCAGAGGTGCCGATCAGTTAGGGGGACAACGATTGTGGCGTTCAAGTGCCGTGATCATTATTGATCACGGCACTTAAGAGGCTAATGAGGGAGACTGACGGGATTGCCGCTCTCCATCATTTACTGCAAGTGCACTGCTGCTGTGCTCGCTTCATAGTGTGACCGCCACTTAAGATGTAAATGTATGTACTGGTGTGTGAAGTACCAGGGCACCGGACATACCTTTACGTCCAATGTCTTTAAGGGGTTAAATAATGTTTATTTTTGAAAACTTCCACTGCAATTTTTTATCCAAAGTCAGAAGTGGGCTTAAAAGGAATGAAAATTAGATTTATGCTATTTTTATTTTGTAAACAGTGTATCATTTATATAACTAAGGCGTTTATGGTGTGTTTCATTTGGCATACTTGAGATACATATAATTCACTTAACACATACTATCCCACTAATTAATGTGACAACCACGGCAAAGTTTATAAGGTCTGTTTCAGTCTTTCCTCCCTCACTTGTATCATTAAGTTTCCTAAGGTTGTAGAATGTATGGGGATGTGTATAATAATAGAATAGTTCCACCCAAAATATTTCTCTATTATTTCCTTGCTTGCCTTTGAATGTCACTAGAGATAAAGGTCATAAAGACTAGATGAGCATATTATCCGTGCTTAACATCACACAAACTTTTATTTTATTCCTTAATGTCTTGAGTGTAAGGGTATGTTCACACGTACAAGATATGCTGAATATTTTTTGCTGCATATTTTCTGCAGCTGCTTTTGCTACCCATTAACTTCAATGGGTAGCAAAATCAGCTGCAGAAAATATGCAGCAGATCCTGTATGTGTGAACATACCCTCAATGTGATATGTGAAGTGTCACACACAACATATGCATTCCGCTGTAATTTAAATGACTAGACCAAATCTCTAAAATGCAGTTTGCTGTTCTGCTCATTAGTCCTGACATTGAAAATGTAAAAAAATGTAAAGTCTGAACATTAATAATGCATAAAATGTGCACTGTGGATTCAGATACCAGCAGTCTTCTAAGTGTGTGTGTTGCTATTATACCAATATCAGCAGCGAGAGTTGGTTTTGCTAACATACACTGTCAATGCTGACTTTCCCTCTGGGCATGAAGTGAAACTCATCCAGGAATATTAGACCATGAGCAAGTTCTTTAGGGCTTATATTATCTATGAGCTCCTGACAAAGTCTGGTCTCACAGGAGGCAGCCACAGATGTGAGATATACAAATTAGTTACATTGCCATTCCGTGAAATACCTGGCGATCCTCGGGGTCTGTAATGCATTGTGGGAATGAAGATTCATGGAAATACCACAGGGTATCCGCCGTATGTTGCTTGTTATTAACGGGGAAAAAAACTAACAAAAATAAATCCTCAATAGAAGCTGTTACATTAATAGTATATGAGTATAGTTTATAAGATTGTTCTGCTTGGATAGAAAGCCATTTAAACATTTATAAAGATAAATTGTAAGCCATACATAAAAAATTCTTAGGACATTTGTCTAATTGGAGCTGCATAACCACCATAATACCTCAACATAAAATATTAAAATTTCCATTCTAAAATTTTACATATACAGTATTATGCATAATATTATATATAGATATATATTTCTGTCTCAATTAATATATATCAATGAACATCAAATGGAGGGGGTTGAATATAAAATTGAGGGGAATGGATATGAAACTGGAGTAATGAACACCATATCTTCCATTCCATGTAATATTTTGCTTATGTATACCTGTAATACTGTATTGTTCCTCCCATGTGACTCCTGGCTCTTGTATGCACCTTAAAGTAATGCCTTGCACTGGGAGGAAGAAATCTTTAACTTTATGATGCCACTTTCTCCCCATTGCTAAATACTAATGGGAGGTGCCCCTGAGAGTCGGGAGCTGCAGAAGAGGAGTCGGGAGCCGGACCGTCATCACTAAATAATGTATAAAATGCATTTTTTTGGCTGGGCCCTTTTTAAGCGACCTTGACTTTTAGACTAAGTAGTTTTGTCAGGAGCTTTCTCCTGAAGAACACGGTACAAGCTTTTGTTTGATAGCTAGTTGGGTGCAGTGTAGGGAGGGTTCATAGTGTAGGGAGGGTTCATAGATGCCAAACCAGTAGGCAGAGAGGGTTCATAGTGTAGGGAGGGTTCATAGATGCCAAACCAGTAGGCAGATGTAGGTGGCAGAGGTCAGACTGGAGGCCAGGTCTTGCATGTCTGCATGTCTCCCCCACTACTTCATGACCACCACAGATGAATCCATACTGTCCCCATAAAAAATATATGGGAGCAGTATAGGGAAGCTAATGCTATATAAGGCAGCATAGGGGCTTACTACTACATGATAGATCTACACAAAAAAAAACACAAAATTAAAAACATGTACACTGCTTAAAAAAATAAAGGGAACACTAAGATAACACATCGTAGATCTGAATTAATGACCTACTCGTATGAAATACTTTTTCCTTTACATAGTTGAATGTGCTGACAACAAAATCACACAAAAATGATCAATGCAAATCAAATTTATCAATCCATGGAGGTCTGGATATGGAGTTACACTCAAAATCAAAGTTGAAAACCAGTTGATCCAACTGTGATGTAATGTCCTTAAAACAAGTCAAAATGAGTCTCAGTACTGTGTGTGACCTCCACGTGCCCATATGACCTCCCTACAACACCTGGGCATGTTCCTGATGAGGTAGCGGATGATCTCCTGAGGGATGTCCTCTCAGACCTGGACTAAAGCATCCGCCAACTCCTGGAAAGTCTGTGGTGCAACGTGGCGTTGGTGGATGGAGCGAGACATGATGTCCTAGATGTGCTCAATCGGATTCAGATCTGGGGAATGGGCGGGCCAGTCCATAGCATCAATGCCTTCCTCTTGCAGGAACTGCTGAAACACTCCAGCCACATAAGGTCTAGCATTGTCTTGCATTCGGAGGAACCCAGGGCAAACCGCACCAGCATATGGTCTCACAAGGGGTCTGAGAATCTCATCTTGGTACCTAATGGCAGTCAGGCTACCTCTGGCAAGCACATGGAGGGCTGTGCGGCCCTCCAAAGAAATGCCACCCTACACCATTAATGACCCACCATCAAATCGGTCATGCTGGAGGATGTTGCATACAGCAGAATGTTCTCCGCAGATGAGCTGCACTACCTGAACCACTTGCGTGGGTTGTAGACTCCGTCTCATGCTACCACTAGAGTTAAAGCACCGCCAACATTCAAAAGTGACAAAACATCAGCCAGGAAGCATAGGAACTGAGAAGTGGTCTGTGGTCACCACCTGCAGAACCATTCCTTTATTGGGGGTGTCTTGCTAATTGCCTATAATTTCCACCTGCTGTCTGTTCCATTTTGCACAACAGCATGTGAAATTGATTGTCTGTCAGTGTTGCTTCCTGAGTGGACAGTGTGATTTCACAGAAGTGTGATTGACTTGGAGCTTCATTGTGCTGTTTAAGTGTTCCCTTAATTTTTTTGAGCGGTGTATATGAGATATCAGGAGAAAAACACAAGCACAGAGGCCACAATGAAATTCAGAGATAATGGGGGGGGAGAGAGATTTATCATATCCTGTGCAGGGGGAAAGTGGAGCAGTTTTAAATTGCTTCTTTAATTATTCACAGGCCTTTTTAAAAATAAAAGGAGCAATCTGATTGGTTGCTATGGGCAACTGCTCCACTTTCCCTCTGCACAGGAGTTGATAAATCTCCTCCATTATATATGAATTTCATGTGTGTTGTGGCCTCTGTGCTTACTTGTGGTTTTCTCCTGATACCTCATATACATGTTTTAAATTTGGTTGGTGTTAATAAAATGACCTTTTAGTGATATGTGGACTCATTTTTATTTTGTGTAGGTAATTTGTTTTAGAGTTTTACCCTTAGGCTAAGTTTCTACTTGTTTTTTTGTCCTGTGTTTTTTGGGTTGAAAAAAACGCATGAAAAAACGCCTGAAAAAATGCAATTTCCTGCGTCTGGTGTTTTTTTTCGGGCGTTTTTTCTTTTGTTTGGAAATTTCACCTTGGCAGTTTTTCTTGGTATTGAACGAAATTTATATTTTTGATAATTAAATTTTAATAAATTTTTTAATAAAGTGTGTGTGTTTAACTTTTTCTCTCTATTTTTTTTTACATTTTTTAGGTAGTACTGCTACTCCCAGCATGGAACAGACTGTTCCATGATGGGAGTAGTAGTACCTGTACTAATAGACATATCACCCCGGGTGTTAGTCCATTAGATCGTCCATAATATAGCAGAGATGCGGAACGGCTCTATACAGCGCTCGCATATCTGCTCTATACTCCGGCCAGTAATGTGAATAGAACATCACTCATTCATATTTTCCGCCCAGAGTGGTGATTAGCCAGATGGTTGCAGCCAATCACAACTCTCTGCTGAAAATATGAATGAGTGAGTGGCCGGCTGGAGTATAGTGCAGAGATGGGAGCGCAGGAGAAAGCCGCTCCGTCTCTGCAATAGATAGGACGATCACAGCGGGTGTCAGAAGTGATACCCGCTGTGATCTGTTCTTACCTGCAGGTACTACTACTCCCAGCTGTAATATCTGCATTAATAGACAGATCGCAGCGAGTGTAATTTCTGACACCCGCTGTGATCTGTCTATTAATGCAGGTACTACAGCTCCCAGCATGGAGCAGAGTTTGCTCCATGTTGGGAGTAGTAGTACCTGCAGTTAAGGAAAGATCACAGCGGATGTCACTCCTGACACCCGCTATGATCCTCCTGTATAATGTATAGATGCGGCCGCTCTTCTATGGTCCCCTGCACTGACGTGTATATATACACATATTCCTATTTCCCACAGAGTGTTGAGATTGGCTGGAACCATCTGGCCAATCACAGCTCTCTGCGGGAAATATGAATAGGTGTATATAGACAGGAGTGCAGGGGACCATAGAAGAGCGGCCCGCCGCATCTATACATTATACAGGAGGACAGAAGTGACATGGGCGATCTGTCAATTAGTACCGGCACTACTACTTCCATCATGGAACAGTATGTTCCATGCTGGGAGTAGTAGTGCTACCTAAAAAAAAAAAAAAATAAAGAAAAAAGTTAAACACACTCTACAATTTTATTATTGACGGCTACATTTTTACGTTCCCCGCCCGCCCATATAAATTGATCCCTGCTTTAAAATGTATAAACATTTTGTTATAAAAGGTATAAATTTCGTTAGATACAATTTTTTCCTTCACTACTGTATCTTTTTAAATTTTTTTTTAATGGTACCCCACAAAATTTTATAAAAAAAAAGGTATCTCCATCACTTTTTTGGATCACTAAAGTCCAAAAAAAGAATAAAAACCGCCTTTAAAAACGCCAAAGTTAAAACCCACATATCGTTTTTCTTTGTGTTTTTTCGCTCCCATAGACTTCCATAGGAGAAAAATGCCACGATTTTGACAAAAAAATCGCCAGTGGCTCAACATGCTGTGATTTTGGAAAAACACCAAGGAGCTGAAAAACGCCAAAAAAGAGTGAAAAACGCCAAAAGGATAAATAAAAAAACACCAAAGTGAAAAACGCCAAGTGGAATAAGAATTTAGCGATTTCTCATTGATTTACAGCTAACATCTGGCTGCAGCATTTTTTGGATGAAAAAAAAACATGCAGCAGAATTGGCATTTTTCTTGGTGTTTTTGTCCCCCAAAAAAACATGTAAAAACTTAGCCTTACAGTGGCAGTTGCCAGCAGATCAGCCGGGTATTGTGGCAGCAATGGTGGCCAGTCCCAGGGGGGTCCGTCATGAATGTGGCTGCTGCGACCATGATATTTATATCACTTGTATGAAGTATACAGTTGTGTGTGTGTAAAATGGGAGTTGAGAAGCCATTCAATGTACTGTGACAAAGGTTCAGTCGCAGAGCTGATCCCCACGATGATTGGATGCCCCAGGGGTCGGCTCTGCGACTTATGAACCTTAGAAAGGAAATACCATTTTGTGTGACTGGGATGTTCCACAAGTAATTTTTTGCAGTTTTTAATGAAATTGCTTCTCTATCTACCTGTGTAAGGAGGAGAGAACGTAGTTGCTTAACTGTGTTAAAGGTAGGATTAGCACTTAATGGGGAATATAAGTCACGTATATTGAGTTGTCTGCCGACTTCAAAATTACAGCTAGTCAGCTATAAGATTTAGTTTGATGTGATAATTTCCATCTTGCGTCCATAGATGCTGAGAGCCTGGACACCAACATCCCTTGGGATACGCGGGTGTACCAGCTGTCTCAGAACTCCTTCGCGAGATCGATAAATCTTCTCAATGTATCGCCTTTATTCTTTCTCACATTGACTTTAAGTTTCGTGAGACTTGGTATAGACAGGAGACCGCCACAGCCATGGGCACGCCGGTCTCCTGTACATATACTAATTTATTTTTGTCACATTTTGAGAGAAATTATGTGTTTTCCCAGACTAACCCTTACATCAAGCACATTAAATTATTTATTTGTTACATCGATGACGTATTAGTAGTGTGGGACGGTTCCCAGTCCTTGTTTAATGAATTTGTCGCTCACCTGAATTTTAATTATGTAAACATGCTTTTCACCCCAGTGTTTGGTGATGACACTTTCGAATTTCTAGATGTCAGAATTCAGGTGATCGACAACACTATCCATACTTAGGGTTTCAGAAAGAGCGTGACCCGTAATACATTGTTACACTATACAAGCTCACATCCTCATCATGTCAAAAAAGATATTCCCTATTCACAGTTCCTATGCTTAAAACAAATAAATAGTGATCCTCAGATGTACGAGTCACAATGTTTGAAATTAAAATAGAGGTTACTTGAACGTGCCTATCCAGCTGCCATCATTGAAGAAGGCTATAAGCACAGTGAACTTATCCCCTGTAATGACCTCCTAAAATCCAAAAAAGCTAGGTCTAGTGTCCTCAAAGAAACAAAATTGTTAAATTTTTCCTTTGCCAACTCCAACATGAACCAGATTGTCTCCTCTAGTATCAGGAGACCCTGGTACATGTTGGAAGCTGATGAAGACCTCAAAACAGTGGCCCTCAGGAAACCCATGATTACACGCAGAAGAAGTACGACGCTAGGTGATTTTATAAATAGAAATACCGTCCCATCTATCCAAAACTAAGATCACAATTGGCTATACAGACTAACTCCCAAAGGCAACTTCCTTTGCGGGCATTGTGCCTTCTGCAAGAACAACATAAAAAGCTGCAGCATCAAATTAGGCGGGTATTCACACACGGTTAATCAACTGATAACATGCCACACATCTTACCTGGTTTATGTTATCCTCTGCCCTTGTGGCTTTTTCTCTGTGGGCAAGACGATCCGCAGCATGTGCACACGAATCAGAGAACATTTTTGCTCTGTCTGTACGGGGCAAGGTGCCCCTCGCCTCATTGCCCACGTCAGAGTAATTCACAATGGAGATTGCTCTTGCCTCAGATTTGCTGGTCTTCAAAGGGTTAATCTGCCTTGCAACAGGGGAGATAGACACTCTGGGGGAGATTTATCAAAACCTGTCCAGAGGAAAACCATATCAACCAATCAGATCACTTCTTTCATTTTTAATAAGGCCTCTGAAAACTGAAAGAAGCGATCTGATTGGTTTCTATGGGTAACTGGGCAACTTTTCCTCTGGACTGGTTTTGATAAATCTCCCCCTCTATTCTCCTCCAATGTAATTCTTAAGCTAGGTGCTTTGGGACCTGTCGGGCTTAACGACAGAAATTATATTAGCCCTTTTTTGTAATTTTTGCACTCAGACGCTGTTTCTGTTATTGTTTGTCTATGTTGTTACATTTATTGTTCAACACAAGTTATTTTGAAGCGAACACACTATTGTTCCTTGTAATTAAGTGCACTTAATTTGTTGCTGTTATATCCCCTCCCCCATGCTACTACCTCGATCGTCTGGTTGACAAAGTGTGTTGATTCACACAAAATGGTAGCCGTCCCCGCTATCGCCCCTTGTTCATCCAGCTGTCCTTGCTTGCACTTGTAGTACACTGAAGTAATAAAGAAAGATTTATCACGAGTGGTGAGTGCCGCCTTCCTATGTTTGTCAAGTTTAAAGTCAGCGTGGGTTGCATAATTGAGTCCAAGCCCACTACAAGTCCCAGTGAGCCAACAAGCCTCCTGAAGTACACTGAGCATCTCCTTGGGCCTGAACTGAGCTGTAAAGACTTTAACATCTGTCTGCCTCAGTAAAATGTCGTTGTTCCGTAACCTTGCATCAGAGTGATTATTTGCCCCACGCCTGGCCCAGGAACCAGCGGCCATACCTCGGGTGGCGTAGAGGATAACCACGCCTTGGCACCATGAACACTAAGGGTTAATACCATCTGCCCTAATGGTTAATAACATCTGCCCTTCCAACAACCTCACCACAATACTGTACAGAAATACAAGAAATACTAAGTCAAACCCATGGGTGGAATTAATATAATTATATGACTATGTTGCTGATTTTTGCACAAGCCCCTGATCGGATTTGCACGATAATTGGTGACTTTCTGACACTTTATGCTGGGTGTGCCACTGAACATGCTGAATTAACTCCAATATACACTAGAGGGCTAGCATATATTGTATCAAAAATCTATGCTAACGTAGATTTTATAGTGCAATGCCCGAGCCAGTCTCTTAATGAATCATCCGAATTCAGTGGCAGCAATATTTTACTAAAGACTGCATAGAAATGCACAAGCAGGGATTTTAAAAGAAAGTTTAACCAATAGGAACACATAGCACTCCAGGGCTGGAAGTCAATATAAAGTCATGGCCGTAAATGTTGCCACCCTTGAAATTTTTCTAGAAAATTAAGTATTTCTCACAGAAAAGGATTGCAGTAACACCTATTTTGCTATACACATGTTTATTCCCTTTGTATGTATTGGAACTAAACCAAAAAGGGAGGAAAAAAGCAAATTGGACATAATGTCACACCAAAAATAAGTGGAAAAATAAGTGCAAAAATATGATTGTTTCAAGCATGTGATACTCCTTTAAACTCAACTGGGGCAAGTAACAGGTGTGAGTAATATAAAAATCACACCTGAAAGCAGATACAAAGGAGAGAAGTTCACTTAGTCTTTGCATTGTGTGTTTGTGTGTGCCACACTAAGCATGGACAACAGAAAGAGGAGAAGAGAACTGTCTGAGGACTTGAGAACTAAAATTTTGGAAAAATATCAACAATCTCAAGATTACAAGTCCAACTCCAGAGATCTAGATTTGCCTTTGTCCACAGTGCACAACATTATCAAGACGTTTGCAACCCATGGCACTGTAGCTAATCTCCCTGGGTGTGGATGGAAGAGAAAAATTGATGAAAGGTGTCAACGCAGGATGGTCCGGTTGGTGGATAAGCAGCCCCAAACAAGTTCCAAAGATATTCAAGCTGTCCTGTAGGCTCAGGGAGCATCATTGTCAGCGAGAACTATCCGTCAACATTTAAATGAAATGCTATGGCAGGAGACCCAGGAGGACCCCACTGCTGACAGAGACATAGAAATGCAAGACTACATTTTGCGAAAACGAACTTAAGTAAGCCAAACTCCTTCTGGGAAAATGTCTTGTGGACAGATGAGACCAAGATAGAGCTTTTTGGTAAAGCACATTATTCTACTGTTCACCAAAAACGTAATGAGGCCTACAAAGAAAAGAACACAGTACCTACAGTGAAATATGGTGGAGGTTCAATTATGTTTTGGGGTTGTAATGCTGCCTTTGGCACTGGGTGCCTTGAATGTGTGCAAGGCATCATGAAATCTGATGATTACCAACAGATTTTGGGTCGCACTGTACAGCCCAGTGTCAGAAAGCTGGGTTTGTGTTCCGAGATCTTGGGTTTTCCTGCAGGACATTGACCTCAAACATATGTCAAAAAGCACCCAGAAATGGATGGCAACAAAACACTGGAGAGTTCTGAAGTGGCAGCAATGAGTCCAGATCTAAATCCCATTGAACACATGTGGAGAGATCTTAAAATTGCTGTTGGGAAAAGACACCCTTCCAATAAGAGAGACCTGGAGCAGTTTGCAAAGGAAGAGTGGTCTAACATTCCAGCTGTTCTACTGTTATTCTACTGTTCACCAAAAACGGAATGAGGCCTACAAAGAAAAGAACACAGTACCTACAAGTGAAATATGGTGGAGGTTCAATTATGTTTTGGGGTTGTAATGCTGCCTTTGGCACTGGGTGCCTTGAATGTGTGCAAGGCATCATGAAATCTGATGATTATCAACAGATTTTGGGTCGCACTGTACAGCCCAGTGTCAGAAAGCTGGGTTTGTGTCCGAGCTCTTGAGTTTTCCAGCAGGACACTGACCTCAAACATATGTCAAAAAGCACCCAGAAATGGATGGCAACAAAGCGCTGGAGAGTTCTGAAGTGGCAGCAATGAGTCCAGATCTAAATCTCATTGAACACATGTGGAGAGATCTTAAAATTGCTGTTTGGAAAATACACCCTTCCAATAAGAGAGACCTGGAGCAGTTTGCAAAGGAAGAGTGGTCTAACATTCCGGCTGAGAGGTGTAAGAAGCTTATTGATGGTTATAGGAAGTGACTGATTGCAGTTATTTTTTCCAAAGGATGTGCAACCAAATTGTCACGATTCGGCAGGCTGGAGGTGGATCCTCTGTGCGAGAGAGGGATTGGCGTCGACCGTGTCGGTGGACCGGTTCTAAGTTGCTACTGGTATTCACCAGAGCCCGCCGCAAAGCGGGATGGTCTTGCAGCGGCGGTAGCAACCAGGTCGTATCCACTGGCAACGGCTCAACCTCTCTGACTGCTGAGATAGGCGCGGTACAAGGGAGTAGACAAGAGCAAGGTCAGACGTAGCAGAAGGTCGGGGCAGGCGGCAAGGTTCATAGTCAATGGTGATAGCAGGAGGTCAGGAACACAGTAATGGTACACACAGAAGGAAGCTTTCTCTAGGCACTAAGGCAACAAGATCCGGCAAGGAAGTGCAGGGGAAGTGAGGTAATATAGCCAGGGAGCAGGTGGAAACTAATTAGGGTGATTGGACCAGAAACCAATCATTGGTGCACTGGCCCTTTAAAGCTCAGAGAGCTGGCGCGCGCGCTCTAGAGAGCGGAGCCGCGCGCGCCAGAGCATGACAGCCGGGGACCGGGACAGGTGAGTGACTTGGGATGCGATTCGCGAGCGGGCGCGTCCCGCTATGCGAATGGCATCCCCGCCGGCAATGTCAGTGCAGCGCTCCCGGTCAGCGGATCTGACCGTGGCGCTGCAGGGAGAAAAACGCCGCGAGCGCTTCGGGGACGAGCAGGGACCCGGAGCGCTCGGCGTAACACAAATATTAAGTTAAGGGTGCCAATAATTTTGTCCAATTCATTTTTAGAGTTTAGTGTGACACCAGGGCCGCCATCAGGGGGGGTACAACCCATACACCTGTATGGGGCCCGGAGCTTCAGGGGAGCCCGGATGTCCCTGGACCTTTTTTTTTTTAAATTAATATTGGCCTGTCAGTGAGTGACTGCGACTGTCACTCACTGACCGCTTGGTACCCGCCAGAATTATGACCGGGCCTAATAGTCCGGGGGGCCCACACATGAAATTATCTATTTCTGGGGCGCAGGCCCCTTAAGAATCATAGTAGGGCCGGTCTAATGAGAAATTATGTGTCTTGACAAGTTCTGTGTCCCGATCAGCAGAGCTGCCAGCACAGACACTGTGATTGCACTGTGATTGGTTGATGGGAGGGTGTGTCTGCTCACCGGGACACAGAACTTGCCAAGACACAGCATTTCTCATTACACCGGACAGGTCGGGGGCTGATGGGAGTAGAGACATCACGTGCCCCGCGCAGGCATGCTCCAATCACCTGACCTGTCCCTGCACCGTCCAGCGCTCGGAGCAGCTGCATCCTCACGCCGCTACAACGATCTCTGGCATTGTAAGTAAAGCACGGTGAGCACGGGGGCGGGGGTGTTATGTGGGTGATAAAGGGTACAGGGGGGGTGTTGTGGGGTGATAAAAGGTGCAGGGGGTGTTGTGGGGGTGATAAAAGGTGCAGGGGGATGTTGTGGGGGTGATAAAAGGTGCAGGGGGTTATGGGGATGATGATAGGTGCAGGGGGTGTTATGGGGGTGATAAAAGGTGCAGGGGGGGTTATGGGGGTAATAAAAGGTGCAAGGGGGTTTATGGGGGTGATAAAAGGTGCAGGGGGGTGTTGTGGGGTGATAAAAGGTGCAGGGGGTTATGGGGGTGATGATAGGTGCAGGGGGTGTTATGGGGGTAATAAAAGATGCATGGGGGTTATGGGGATGATGATAGGTGCAGGGGTGTTATGGGGGTGATAAAAGGTGCAGGGGGATGTTACGGGGGTGATGATAGGTGCAGGGGGGTGTTATGGGGGTGATAAGAGATGCAGGGGGGTTATGGGGGTGATAAGAGGTGCAGGGGGGAATTATGGGGGTGATAAGAGATGCAGAGGGATGTTATGGGGGTGATGATAGGTGCAGGGGGGTGTTATGGGGGTGATAAGAGATGCAGGGGGGTGTTATGGGGGTGAGGATAGGTGCACAGGGGTGTTATGGGGGTGATAAGAGATGCAGGGGGTGTTATGGGGGTGATAAGAGATGGAGGGGGGTGTTATGGGGTGATGATAGGTGCAGGGGGGTGTTATGGGGGTGATAAAAGGTGCAGGGGGTGTTATGGGTGTGATAAAAGGTGCAGGGGGGTGTTATGGGGGTCATAAGAGGTGCAGGGGGGGTGTTATGGGGGTCATAAGAGGTGCAGGGGGGTGTTATGGGGGTCATAAGAGGTGCAGGGGGTGTTATGGGGGTCATAAGAGGTGCATGGGGGTTATGGGGGTGATAAGAGGTGCAGGGGGGTTATGGGGGTGATGAGAGGTGCAGGGGGGTTATGGGGTTGATGAGAGGTGCGGGGGGTTATGGGGTAATGAGAGGTGCAGGGGGGTTTATAGGGGTGATAGAGGTGCAGGGGGGTTATGGGGTTCATGAGAGGTGCAGTGGGGGTTATGGGGTTGATGAGAGGTGCGGGGGGTTATGGGGGTGATGAGGAGAGGTTTGGTGGGGGGTTATGGGGGTGATGAGGACACAGATGATAAGACGGTGTATATGTATATATGATGTGTATGCATATGTAGTAGTATTACATTCAGTGGATACAGTGTGTGGCAGTATTATATTCAGGGTACAGTGTATAGCAGTATTATATTCAGGGTACAGTGTGTGGCAGCATTATATTCAGGGTACAGTGTATAGCAGTATTATATTCAGGGTACAGTGTGTGGCAGCATTATATTCAGGGTAAAGTGTATAGCAGTATTATATTCAGGGTACAGTGTGTGGCAGTATTAGATTCAGGGTATAGTGTATAGCAGTATTATATTCAGGGTACAGTGTGTGGCAGCATTATATTCAGGGTACAGTGTATAGCAGTATTATATTCAGGGTACAGTGTGTGGCAGCATTATATTCAGGGGTACAGTGTGTGGCAGTATTATATTCAGGGTACAGTGTATGGCAGTATTATATTCAGGGGTACAGTGTGTGGCAGGATTATATTCAGGGTACAGTGTATAGCAGTAATATATTCAGGGTACAGTGTATAGCAGTATTATATTCAGGGTACAGTGTATAACAGTATTATATTCAGGGTACAGTGTGGGGCAGGATTATATTCAGGGTACAGTGTATAGCAGTATTATATTCATGGTACAGTGTATAGCAGTATTATATTCATGTTACAGTGTGTTGCAGGATTGTATTTAGTGGATACAGTGTATAGCAGTATTATATTCAGGGTATAGTGTGGGGCAGTGTTATATTCAGTGTACAGTGTGGGGCAGTGTTATATTCAGTGTACAGTGTGGGGCAGGATTATATTTAGTGGGTACAGTGTATGGCAGTATTATATTTAGGGTACAGTGTATAGCAGTATTATATTCAGGGTACAGTGTGGGGCAGTATTTTATTTAGGGTACAGTGTGGGGCAGTATTTTATTTAGGGTACAGTGTATAGCAGTATTATATTCAGGGTACAGTGTGGGGCAGTATTTTATTTAGGGTACAGTATATGGCAGTATTATATTCAGGGTACAGCGTGGGGCAGTATTTTATTTGGGGTACACTTTCTGGCAAGGTTATAATGATTACTGTCTTCATGCAGAGGATGAGGATCTGCTGACAAAGGGAGGAGCCAATGATGTCTGGATGTCAGACTATGCAGAGAAGATGGAGCTGGGGGAAGACCTGGTCTCTGGACCAGATGAAGAAGAAAAGATAACAGAGAAGACATCACTCAAGTCAGAAGACGTCACTCAGGTCACTGATATCATTGTGTATTCTCATTACTGTCCCATCAGAGCTGTAGTCACTTGTAAGTTCTGCAGTGATGATGGGTAAAACTGTGTCCAATCTGTGTCTCTCCAGCTGTTTTGAAAATACAACTCCCATTGCCAGAGGCTCTCCAGACATGATGGGAGTTTCAGCTTTCCAACAGCTGGAGAACCACTTCAATCGAGGTGATCGGTGGGAGTCTCAGCAGTCAGACCCCCCACCAAAAAAATGGCCCTGGGGGGGGGGGGGCAGGCAGGGGGAGGGGAAGGGAGCCCTGAGGTAATTTATTGCATCGGGCCCTGTTGTTTCTAGCTAGACCTATGGGGGCAACTATTAACAGAGGGGCCTACCCAAACTATATGGAGCCCCCTATATAGTTTGGGTAGGCCCATCTGTTAATAGTTGCTTCCATATAGTTTGGGTAGGCCCCTCTGTTAAAGGAGTAGTCTGGTGAAAAATAACTGTTAGGGGATAAGTTATAGATCGCAGGGGGGTCCAAGTGCTGGGACCCTCCCCTGATCTCCTGCACGTTTGTACCCTGCAGGAAGCCGCGGCCCGCACCCCCCCTCCATGTATCTCTATGGGGTACATGGAGGGGCGTGTCAGCCAGTGCTCCATGCTGGGTACGGCATGCCCCCCTTCCAGCTGGGGGGGGGGGGGTCCAGGCCTTGAGCTGTGTGAGGGGCCCCGAAATTTCTGATGGCAGCCCTGTGTGACACTGTGTCCAATTTGCTTTTTTCCTCCCTTTTTGGTTTAGTTCCAATACACACAAAGGGAATAAACATGTGTATAGCAAAACATGTGTTACTGCAATTTACGGCCATGACTGTATATCTCTGTTCATGGGGAAACATTTATGAATAGTTACACTCATAGGGGAAGATTTATCAAAACCTGTACAGAGGAATAGTTACCAATTTTCCCATAGCAACCAATCAGATCGCCTCTTTAATTTTTCAGAGGCCTTTTTAAGAATGAAAAAAGCTATCCGATTGGTTGCTATGGGCAACTGGACAACTTTTCTTCTACACAGGTTTTGAGAAATCTCCACAGTGTATCTGTTACAAACATATTAGAACCCTGCATATGGCATAATATATTTGGCACAATTTGCCAGGGCTGTTAACCCACCTCAACATACCACGTCATGAATGGTGTTTATATATGTCAAATATCTTCAGAAATAATATTTAGCCTATTAGATAGCCCTTACTCTCTCTTACTCACTTCAAAGCTTTAAAGGGGTACTCCGGTGGAAAACATATTTTTTTTTTCATCAACTGGTGCCAGAAAGTTAAACAGATTTGTAAATTACTTTAAAAAAATCTTTCTCCTTCCAGTACTTATTAGCTGCTATATACTACAGAGAAAGTTCTTTTCTTTTTGGATTTCTTTTTTTTTTTCTGTCCACAGTGCTCTCTGCTGACACCTCTGTCTTTATCAGCAACTGTCCAGAACAGGAGCAAATCCCCATAGCAAACTTATGCTGCTCTGGACAGTTCCTGATATAGACAGAGGTGTCAGCAGAGAGCACTGTGGACAGAAAAAAAAAGAAATTCAAAAACAAAAAAACTTTCTCTGTAATACACAGCCGCTAAGTACTGGAAGGATAAAGAGTTCTTAATATAAGTAATTTACAAATCTTTTTAACTTTCTGGCACCAGTTGGTTAAAAATAAAAAAAAGTTTTCCACCGGAGTACCCCTAGCAGCAGCCGGGGACCCGCCCGTAATGGCCGACATCCGCGATTGCGTGGATGTACGCCATTAAACCCTCAGATGCCATGATCAATACAGATCACGGCATCTGCGACATTGCGGTACTTTGATTGGATGATCAGATCGCCCGCAGCGCTGCCGCGGTGATCCGATCATCCAGCATGGCAGCCGGAGGTCCCCTCACCTGGCTCCGGCCGTCTCCCGGGGTCTTCTGCTCTGGTCTGAGATCGAGCAGACCAGAGCAGAAGATCACCGATAATACTGAGCAGTGCTGTGTCCTATACATAGAACTGCACAGTATTAGCAATCAAAGGATTGCCATAGAAAGTCCCCTATGGGGACATAAAAAGTAAAAAAAAAAGTAAAAAATACCCTCCCCCAATAAAAAATGAAAATTGTCCGTTTTTCCCATTTTACCCCCAAAAAGCGTAACATTTTTTAAAAAAATAAACATATTTGGTATTGCCGCGTGCGCAAATGTCCGAATTATCATAATATAATGTTAATGATTCCGCCCTATATACGGAAAAATTAAAAAGTTATAGGTGGTCAAAATAGGGCGATTTTAGATTACTGATTTTGTACAAAAAGTATTAGATTTTTTTTTAAGTGGTACAAAAATATAAAAGTATCTAGCCATGGGTATCATTTGAATCGTATTGACCCACAGAATAAAGAACACATTTTTACCGTAAATTGTACAGTGTGAAAACGAAACACTCCAAAATGTGCAAAATTGTGGTTTTCATTGAAATTTCCTCCCTAAAAAAAATTTTTTTGGGGTTCGCCGTACATTTTATGGTAAAATTAGAGGTTTCATTACAAAGTCAAATTGGTCACGCAAAAAACAAGCCTTTATGGGTCTGTAGATGGAAATCTAAAAGAGTTAGCATATTTCGGTTCAGTTTATGGTACAAATCTGGTACCTTTACTTAGTAAATCTCTGACAAGTGAAAATATAGCTCTGCTGCTTGCGATAGTTTCAAGCCTTGAGACGCATCCACTCTATGCTACCATACTACCAACACAGAAATTCAAGTATAGGAGGCTAATACTGAATGACATTGGTTGTAGAGAGATCACTAGAGACAACAGTCTTCAACAATGTGAGCTGCAGATACCATAAACAAGCATTTAATAAGGCTACACATTTAAGAACTGCCCATTGCAGCTATAATGAAGGATCACTCAATATGTTGGTATAGATATATACCATTGGGGACAATTATCAATGGCGAACTTCTGAGGTGTCTATATATATATATATATATATATATATATATATATATATGTTGTCGGGTAACCTGTTGGCTATAGATAATAAGGAAGCAATCTCTTCATATGCCTCAGGGTAGCTAAGATCAAGCAAGCTTCTGAGGTGTCTATATATATATATATATATATGTTGTGAGGTAACCTGTTGGCTATAGGTAATGAGGAAGCAATCTCTTCATATGCCTCAGGGTAGCTAAGATCAAGCAAGCTTCTGAGGTGTCTATATATATATATATATATATATATATATATATATATATATGTATATATATATGTTGTGAGGTAACCTGTTGACTATAGGTAATGAGGAAGCAATCTCTTCATATGCCTCAGGGTAGCTAAGATCAAGCAAGCTTCTGAGGTGTCTATACATATACATACATATATATATATATATATATATACATATATATATATATATATATACATATATATATATATATATATATATACATATATATATATATATATATATATATATATATATATATATATATTGTGAGGTAACCTGTTGGCTATAGGTAATGAGGAAACCATCTCTTCATATGCCTCAGGGTAGCTAAGATCAAGCAAGCTTCTGAGGTGTCTACTGTGAGGTAACCTGCTGGTTATAGGTAAATAAGGTAGAAATCACTTCATATGCTTTAGAGATGGCTAAGCTCAGAGCTTCCGAGTTATTTGTATGTAGTGAACCAATAGTGGAGCAAATGCTCTGTTCACACAATGTGGCCTTATAAAAAGGTATATTTTTATTTAACCCCTTCCCGCAGAATGACTTATATAAACGTCAGGTTATGCTGGTAGTTCACGTATCCTGACGTCCTGAAGTCATTCAGTTAACCCGGCGATGCGCGGCATCGCATGGGTTAACAGGCAGAAGTCCCGCTGTTACCAATGGGAGACAACTTCTTCAAGCCCCCCCAGGACCATCTGTGAATGGTCCTGGTCAGCGATTACTGTGATTGGTCCCTGTGGACCAATCACAGTGTATCAGCTGACTGGGGGGATTTAAAGTTAATTTCCACCACTCTGCTCGCCCCTAGAAATCTGGGCAGAGTGGGGGAAGATGACCCCGAGAGCTGCGGGGGTACATACCGGGGACAGGTGGCAGGCAAGTGAGGGAGGCAGCGTCGGCATCAGTGAAGATCGCTGTAAAGTGATCTTCACTGCTGCTTCTAGGAGTTTCAGAACTACAACTCCCAGCATGCCCAGACAGCCTTTGGCTGTGCAGTGGTCTCCAATCTATGATCTTCCAGATGTTGCAAAACTACAACTCTCAGCATGCCCAGACAGTCCAGGCATGCTGAGAGTTGTAGTTCTGTAACATCTGGCCCTTCAGATGTTGCCAAACTACAACTCCCAGCATGCCTGGGCAGTCTGAGCATGCTTGGAGTTGAAGTTTTGCAACATCTAGAGGGTTACAGTTTGGATCCCACTAGACCGTGGTCTCCAAACTGTTCTCCAGTTGTAGCAAAACTACAACTCCTAGCATGCCCTTCGGCTGTCTGGGCATGCTGGGAGTTGTAGTTTTGCAACAGCTGGAGGCACAAGGGTTGGGAAACACTGAGTTAAGTAACAAACTCTCAGTGTTTTACAACCAGTGTGCCTCCAGCTGTTGCATAACTACAACCCCCAGTATGCACGGACAGCCAAAAGGCATGCTGGAAGTTGTAGTAGTATGCCTCCAGCTGTTGCATAACTACAGGTCCCAGCATGCACTTCAGCTGGAGGTTTTCTCTCAATGTGAATGTACAGGGTAAAGATGAGCGAACTTACAGTAATTTGATTCGTCACAAACTTCTCGGCTCGGCAGTTGCTGACTTTAGCCTGCATAAATTAGTTCAGCTTTCAGGTGCTCCAGTGGGCTGGAAAAGGTAGATACAGTCCTAGGAGAGAGCCTCCAGCCCACCGGAGCACCTGAAAGCTGAACTAATTTATGCAGGCTAAAGTCAGCAATTGCCGAGTCGAGAAGTTTGTGACGAATTGAATCACTGTTAGTTCGCTCATCTCTAGTACAGGGTACAGTCACATGGGTGGGGTTTACAGAGAGTTTCTCACTGCAAGTTTGAGATGCAGAAAATTTTCCGCTACAGCTCAAACTCCCAGCGGGAAACTCGCTGTGAACCCCTGCCAGTGTCATTGTACCCTAAAAACACTACACTTCACTACACTACTCAAAATAAAGAGTAAAACACTACATATACACATACCCCTACACAGTACGGGGTATGGGGTATTTCTAATATGAAGACCCCTCAAATCCACTTCAAAACTGAACTGGTCCCTGAAAAATTCAGATTTTGAAAATTTTGTGAAAAATGTTAGAATTGCTGCTGAACTTTGAAGCCCTCTGATTTTTTCCAAAAGTAAAAACATGTCAACTTTATGATGCCAACATAAAGTAGACATGTTGTATATGTGAATCAATATATAATTTATTTGGTATGTCTATTTTCCTCACAAGCAGAGAGATTCAAACTTAGAAAAATGCATAATTTTTATAATTTTTCATGAAATTTTGGAATTTGGAAGTATTGACGAAAATTTACCACTATAATAAAGTAGACTATGTCAAGAAAATACAATCTCAGAATCAAATTCATAAGTAAAAGCATCCCAAATTTATTAGTGCTTAAAGTGACAGTGGTCAGATTTGTAAAGGTAAATAAAGGTAAATAATAGTAGTGTTATACAATATGTCAGAAGACTACAAAGGAAATCTCTCAGCCATTCTAAGATTCTAAATTTTCCCCGGATATTAGAAAAGAACTGACAAGAAATATACATTTCCACTTACGGTACTTAATTGTACACTTGTAGTAATTTGGGAAATATTTGGTGCAATTCTGTGGTAACTATTCACAGAATATGTCTGCAGTGCCTGGGAGCACATCTGTATCTGAAGCCACCAGAAAAGTGTGTGGAGCTTGAACTTAGGAGAAGTCTTGTGCTAATCAGGATCTTTCTGGAAGCAATAATAGGCACAGAATGCATTCAATTACTTTTGAGGCTAGTTGCCTATACCCATATCTTTTGCTAGGGGGCTGTCTCTCAAAGAGAAAAATGTCCCCTCCCATAGACTTGCATAGCGGGGGTGGGGCATGATATCCCACGGGGGCGAAGTCGTGACGTCATGATACTCCGGCCCCGTGGTCGGCAGCCGGCAGTTTGTGAGCTGGCAGCGCGGCGTGCAGCTCAAAGAGGTGGGGCTGAATGCAAGATTGCGGCGGTCCCCAGAGGCGAGACCCCCGCTGTCAGACATCTTATCCCCTATCCTTTGTCTTAGGGCCGGAGTACCCCTTTAAGAAGCTCAATGACATAAAAAAAAAATACAATGAACACAACTGATTGAAGATTAATTGTTTGTGCTGCTGAATATTCTATTCTGTGATAGGAGTGAAGCCCTGATATAATAATAAAAAGATGTGTCTACTGCTGAACTCATAAAGCCGGCATTAGATGAAATGTATCTTTCTAATACCCAAGTTTAATTATCTTTACAGAATGTGTAGCTGCAATTCCAGGACCACTTCTATAAATCCAGACTCTTTACTTCTTTATCAAATCCTTAATTCAAGGCAGGACTAATGTTCGATTTTCCAGTACATTTTATATTTTTCAGAAAAAGTTATGGTATTTGGCAGCATGTGGAAATATTTTTCAAATGTGATTTTAAAACAAAGTGTAAAAATATAACAAGAAACTCAAATCCAAACACTGGAACACAGTGTAATAGTGACAAACAAATCTAGGGCACACTCTAGGGGAGATTCATCAATTGCAGAGAAAAGTCAGCCAGTTGCCCATAGCAACCAATCAGATTGCTTCTTTCATTTTGCAAAGGCCTTTTCAAAAATGAAAGAAGTAATCTGATTGGTTTCTAAGGGCAACTGGTCAACTATTCCTTAGCATAGGTCTTAATAAATCTGCCCCTATATGCCTATTATAAAGATCTACTTAGATACTCCCTCTTGGACTCCTAGGCCACCCATTCCCTTTTAGACTCTCCATTACCCCATCCAAATGTAAAATATTATAAGATGCTAATATTACTGGGGAGAAACTGCTCCCAAACTGCTCCCAAACAAAAAAAAACATACAACTGCTCCCAAAAAAAAAAACTGCTCCCAAACAACAACAAAAAAACTCAAGCCCTTAAGGCTCTTTGGAGAATATTTCACAATTCTTGTGTTTATTATCACACTATGCTATGCCTGCCTTTCCAACGTGGCATATAAGGAACAAATCCTAGTAGACAGTCTTACAGATTTTCAAACCAGTTTACTTTCTATCCATTAGGGAGCTAGAGGGACATCTGTGATTGGGGACTGGTGTGAGGAATAGTGTGAAGAGTGGCAAGAGCGGGGTCTCGTAAAGGACATCATGCAGATTCCAGCGGTCAGGTTAGAAAACATTATCTATGCTGGCCATCTATCTATGCTGTCCATCCACGCTAGCTCAATTTACATCTATCTAGCCTGATAAGGCCACACACATTCACATTCGGATTAGCTGTAACTTTTCTTGCAGTGGCTTACCTTCCAGAGAACAAAAGGATCAGGCAGTTAAAGTCCAACTGCACTAACAATATAACCCAGTCATCGGCCATTGGGAGAGAGTCAGAAAGTCACTATACACTTGAGTTGGTTGTCTGGTCCCACCGAATGGATGACTTTTGTCAAATTTATATGGCTAACTTAAAGGGGCGCTCCGGGGAAGTTAAGAAAAATAAAAATGCCCCAAAGCCACCACAATACCTTTTCTGTGTCCCCTGTAGTTAACCATGTGATTTTGCAAGGTCATGTGGCCCCTGTTGTCTCCTGAATATTATTTTTCCTTGCTTGTAGCCCGGACTACAACTGTCAGCAGTCAATGCGGCTCTGTGTAATGGCTGCCAGCCAATTGCTTTTACTATCTGTGTGCATGCTGTGTTGTTGTAAACACAGTCAGCAGCACACACTGTATTCTCTTTCAAACTATCCTTACCCCCAGCAATAAATCATGCTTTACTCGGAATATCAGCAGTCAGTGATAAGATCTACAGCAGGAAAAGAGCAGCCTTATGTGCTGAGGAGACTGGGCTTCTCTGCTGGCAACATTCTCACACAGGGATAGGGAGGGTAGGTGTGGCTTTGAAGACAGAAAGCACGTGGTTTTTGCTAGGGATTGACCGATTTTCGGTATGGCCGATATTATCGGCCGATAATCACGATTTTGGGCATTATCTGTATCGGCAATTACCTTGCCGATAATGTCCCGCCCCCCGCACCTCCCCCACCCCACCGCGTCGCACCCCCCACTGTAGTGCTGGGCGGTATACCGGTATGGATTTTTGCCCATACCGCTATTCCGGTCGGGCCCCTCCCCCACCCTCCGAGTCAATAAAAAAAATTAAACTTACCCGTAATGGGGGTGGTCCGGGCCATCCATCCTTTCTGTAGTGTCCGGCGGCATTCCGGGTGGAGGGTGAACCGGTCCGGGCTGTCCTTCTCCGGGGTCCTCTTCTCCACTCCGGGCAGGCTCCGGCCTAGTACGCTGCATAGACGCCGCTACGCTGTGACGTCAGGTGCGTCGCTGCGCATGGGCGTCACTGCGCAGCGGAGTCTATGCTGCATTACTAGGCCGGAGCCTGCCCAGAGTGGAGAAGATGACCCCCGGAGAAGAAGGACAGCCCGGACCGGTTCATCCTCCACCCGGAATGCCGCCGGACACTACAGGAAGGAAGGATGGCCCGGACCACCCTGACAGGTAGGGGGAGAGAAGCGGGTGTTGGCGGCGGCGGCCTATGGCACCGCAAAAGCCACTGCAGTGCATTGATTTAAAGCGCCCGCTTTAAATCAATGATCTGCAGCGGTGTCGCGGGGGGATAAATAGCCGATAATTTATAACGGAATATCGGTATAAGTTATCGGCTATCGGCCCTAACCTCCAGCGATTATCGGTATTGGCCCTAAAAAAACGATATCGGTCGATCCCTAGTTTTTGCCTTCCAGGAGGGTGGGAGCTAGTCTCATTGAGGGTATTGAATAGAGACCAAGCAGGATCTGAATATGACGTCTTTCTCTCACTCCCTGCATGTAAGTGACAGCTGAAAGAGGGAAACTGCTCTATATAGCTAATGAATGATATTTAGATAAATAAATAAATTGGTGAGAGGGAAAGAATGGGGTATGGGTTTAGTTCCCCGGAGTAACCCTTTAAAAGCTCTCATATGTAAAAATACTGAAGCTATGTTTTGCATAAGAGCACCAAATTGTACTTTTCTTGTGAGGAACAATAATGCAACAGGGTAATGAAGACGATGTAGCTGTGTAAAGCATTAAGGTTTTGCATTTACAGTTACGATTGTTAATTTACATACTGCTCTAAGAATAATGACAGTCTTATAACAATTTATAAGTTTCATTTAGACAATATATAGCAATGATTACATAGAATACCTACTAAAATTAAAACAACAACCTTAATCCCTAAAGGACCAAGCACATTTTCACCTTTTTTTTGCTCCTCGCCTTCTAAAATCCATAACTCTTTTTATATTTCCATCTACAGACCTATATAAGGGCTTATTTTTTTGCATGACCAATTGTACTTTGTGATGACATCTCCCATTTTACCATAAAATGTATGGCGAACCCAAAAAAAATTTTTTTAGGGAGGAAATTTAGATGAAAACCAAGATTTAGCAACTTTTTTTTTTATTATTATTATTATTTTACTGCTTAAAAAAAATCTCAAACTTTTTGTACAAAATCGGTATTTTGACCACCTATAACTTTTTCATTTTTCCGTATATGGGGCAGTTTGAGGGCTTATTTTTTTTGCACCGTGATCTGTACTTTTTATCAATACCACATTTGTGTACATGAATCTTTTAAATCACTTTTTATTAATTTTTTGGGGAATAAAATGTGACAAAAAAAAGCAGCAATTTTGGATTTTTTTTTTTTACGTTTATGCCGTTCACCACATGGGATCCTTAGCATTATATTTTGATAGTTGACATAGTGTGACATTTACACATGCGGCAATACCAAATATGTTAATTACATTTTCTTACGCTTTTTGGGGGTAAAATGGGAAAAAGGACAATTTTGATTTTTATTGGGGGAGGGGATTTTTCAATTTTTTTTACTTTTTATTTTTACATGTTTTAACTTTTGTTTTACACTTTTTATGTTCACATAGGGGACTATCTATAAGCAATCACTTGATTGCTAATACTGTTCAGAGCTATGCATAGGGTATAGCACTGATCAGTATTATCGGTGATCTTCTGTTCTGGTCTGCTTGATCTCAGACCAGAGCAGAAGACCCCTGGAGACGGCCGGAGGCAGGTGACTGGACCTCGGGCCGCCATTTTAGACGATTGGAACCCCGCGGCAGCGCAGCAGGTGATCCAAGCATCCATTTAAAGATGTGCATTGCCGCAGATGCCATGATCTTTATTGATCACAGCATCTGATGGGTTAATGGCAGTGATCGCTGATGTCCGCCATTACCGCCGGGTTCCCTGGCTGCTGATAGCACCTGGGACCTGCAGTGCATAACGGGAGCACCGTAAATGTATGTCCTGGTGCGCGAAGTACCTCCGCACCATGAAGTACATTTACATCCGTGGTCCTTAAGGGGTTAAAGGTATTCCAAGTTAAATTTACTTCTCCCGTACGCACAGAATAGGGGATAAGTGTCAGTTTGCAGGGGGTACAACTGCAAGGACCCCAGGGATCTCCAGAATGCGGCTCTGAATGCTTTGCTTAAAATGGAGCTGCAAAAGAGAGTTAAGCTTTTAAGGAGCTCGATAAAAAAATTCACCAAATGGTGGCATGCATGAATAGGGGATAATGTAAATTTAACTCGGAGTACCACTTTATTCTAGAAACAATAAAAACACCTTTTTTGTGCTTTTATTTTTTTTCTTAATTTTTGTTTTGAGATTTTCATTCCTGTCCATTCAAGGCTGTCATACAATCAAAATGCTCATAAGAAATCTGCTACTAAGGTTAATTACTGAACTGAAAATAGCAGCCATTAAACTCTTCAGAGGTGAGAACAAATAGATCCTTTTGCATATTCACTGTGAAAGATTTTTAGAACAATCCCATTGGGTTTAAACATGTCCCATCGCCTTCTTTCTAATGCACCATGAATGTCAGTCGTTTCTCTTTCATCTATTGGTTATGCCAGAGGGTAAGTAAACAAGTACTTTCAGTGGAGATTTACAACAATACAAAAGAGATGGTAAAAAAAAGTTTTAACTACTTTTACACTATCAGAGATTATAGGGACACAGTATTTGACATCTTATTCTATTTTACATGAAGCACGGAAATAGACAAGACCAGAATAGTTGTAAATAGTTGTCAAGCAGGTGACTGTTCAGCTACAATTTGCCCTACAGGGCACTCCGGTAAACATGGCATAACCGTACGCAGTGCATTGCTATGTAGAGGCTCCAGACCCATAAACTGTGTTATCTGTCCATGCAGGGTGAGACAATAGCAAAACTGTTTATTTCATAATTTCCCCTCTTGCCCCCGGCCAGTCGTATTTCTACACCTGCAAATAATTATTGTTCTTTTTAATTATCAGTAATAAAAACAATTAGAATTCATAAAAAACACCCAGTTTTATTGTCAGGCAGCTGTTTCCTTCTACTGCATTCCCCTTTTCACATACCTTTTTTACAAGCCCCTCATACCATCCCATCATTGTACTGAATTGACATAACAGGTAACATTTAGGACCAAAGAAGGTTGTTCTTGCCTCAACACGTGCAAAGGGCATTTTGCTCAGAGATTTGTGTTATTGCATGACACGTATAAAATGTCCCAGCATATCTACAAAATTCTTTCCCCTCCATCAGAATTCAGCCATCTTGTGTATGTAGTATGGCTGCCTGTAAGTAATGTTATTTGATCATTTATTTCATCTGTCTCGAGGGCATACAGAATAGTCTTTACATATACAGTAAACGGTTAAATCTACACTGCAAATATTTAATCATTTACCTGGTAAATTAATATCTTAACACCATTATTATTACTTGTCACAAGTTGATTATTAAATGAGCTTACTATAAAAGATATAGACAAAAGGGAAAAAAGACCGGTGCGCACCTCGTGCAGGTAAAAGTTAAAGAAAAAAAAAAGAAAAAACATTTCAATATTTGATGATCAATCTGATCCAACCCCTCCTCTCTACTATAAAAGATAAAGGTAAACAAAATAATAATAACATCATTAATTTGGCACCTAAAGTCTACCACTTCTATTCCAACAGTGCACTTCATAGATAGAAATAGCACTTCAGCAGACTTACCATTAAGTGACCACAGGTAAGGTCCTAAATGGTGTTTCTATCCCCATTCAGCTGCTTATAGTACTCTATATTGGTTATGGAGGAAACCCTCCACAATTATAAAACCCCAGTGTACTCTCCATTTGCTACTTACTGTATCAGATAGCAATTAGTTCTTTTCGAAGTTGAGAAATGCAATGTTTAAGGATTGTCAAGGCTTTTCCTGAATGAGGCTAAAATTTAATGGCAAGTCGGGGATACAGCAGGGTCCAAAGAGTATGGGAATTTTCCAATAAAGAGAACTATAAGGTTAAGTTTCCACTTGGTTTTTTTCTAGATAAAAGGAGATCCAAGAAAGGGAGATGAATCGTGCTGCCACAAGAAGTATATATGGGTAAATTTATTGCACACAAAGGATCCACGCAATGTGTTTCAAAGCCGGAACGGAACCCATATATACTTCTTGTGGCAGCGCGATTCATCTCCCTTTCTTGGATCTCCTTTTATCTATATTTGCGCCTGGACGCTGGGAGCCGCAGCAGCCGCGATTACAGGATTCCAGTGAGTGTTGTGCCTCCATTCGCACAACTCGCATAGGTAAGTGCGTTTTGATTGGGCTCTTCACTATCTCATCCATCAGGTTTCATCCAGGGGCGCGCACCCTGTTCTCTTTTGTACTTGGTTTTTCTTCTGGCAGTTTTTGGAAAACTGCCACTGCAGTTTTTGAGCCAAAGCCAGAAGTGTATTCAAAAGGAATAGGACATATGAAGGAAGGACTTATACTTCTCCTCCCTTATGGATCCACTTCTGACTTTGGCTCAAAAACTGCAGTGGCAGTTTTCCAAAAACTGCCAAAACAAAACAAGTGGTAACCGCCTAAGCAATAAACACTTTCAGAAAAATGCTCTGTAGGCGACAACACCATTGTGGAAGTGGTGTACTTGCAATAATATTTAGGTAGGTAGTATGTGTACACACTACCTATTTCATTGCCTTTTTCCCATTGTATCCTGTGACATCTCTTCTCCAGTGACATAACTTACACGCACCCAGCTGTCCATATGTTGTAAAATTTCTGTAGAGGATAGGAGTCAGTATGGGCATTCTGACCAGTCTGCATCTAGGCAGCCCTATACAGAAAAGGCTGTGATGCCCTGTGCGTTGTGACACTTGCCTATCATAGTAAGCAATAACTTTTTCAGCAATTTTTGCCAGTGACATTTTCAGAGGTTATAGCTGATCGGTATACAATGCTACCTATGAAGCAGACTCTTTAGTGATATTGTAATGGTACACTAACACAAAGCTGGTGACACATTGGCTTTAAAGGGGTACTCCGGCGCTTAGACATCTTATTCCCTATCCAAAGGATAGTGGATAAGATGCCTGATCGTGGGGGTCCCGCCGCTGGGGACCCCCGTGATCTTGTACGCTGCACCCCGTTAAAATCAGTCCCCGGAGCGTGTTCGTTTCGGGTCTGATTACTGTCGATCACGGGGCCGGAGCGTTGTGACGTCACGGCTCCGCCCCCTTAATGCAAGCCTATAGGCTTGCATTAAGGGGGCGGAGCGTGACGTCACACGGGGCGGAGCCATGACGTCACGCTCTTTCGCTCGCATGGTCGGGATCCGAAGCCCCAGTGTTGCCAGAAGCCGTTGAGGTGGGTGCTGCAGCCGAGATCCTGGGGGTCCCCCGCGATCTGATATCTTATCCCCTATCCTTTGGATAGTGGATAAGATGTCTAGGGGCGGAGTAACCCTTTAAGTTTTTAACTGGGACCATATGCCGTGTAACAAAAATATACAACAGTCAAAAAAAATAATATAAAAAGAAGCATACCTCCAAATGTACATTTATTTTAGAACCTTATGTCTAAAGGCATACACATAATAAGCACTGTGAAAGGCTTTCCAGATCTCATAATGTGGGGAATGATCCCATCCTTAGTATTACATATACTGCTCTTGTGCTCAGCCTTGTTATAGCCATGAGCATAGAGCCTTATATGCAAAAAGTCTCTTTATCAGGTCATGGAACTGTTTGAAATCATTTGCACAAAATTAAGTTATTAGTTATTTTTAGAATGTATAATTCTTTGAATATGAATTTCTCAGTAATCATACTGGTACAGAACAGCTGTGTTTTACTTAGTGCCTTTTAGCTTTAGTTCAGGCCACATATTTTAGCATACTAGCAACAGCGCAGAACATGTGGGACCTGATTCATTCAATACACTGAGTTCACCTCATGATGTTTACATGAATGTTTAAAGGAGAGTTCTGGAAACTGTTAAACAAGGGTCCTTGAAGCTAAAGCAATAAGGAAAAGGCAGTTTTGTTCCCTAGAGTCTTACAAACAGTGAAGGAGGTAAAAGTAAAATATGTTTTATTATTAAAATGGGGTTGTGAGGCCAAAAGAATAAAACTTTTATATTTGTTTTTAGGTAGATGGTCCAATTTATAGGAATCTCACAGAGAACTTGGGAAAAGCTGTAAAGGTGTGAGTGGTTTCCTGATAATGTATACTTTATAGGTTGAGGACTTCCTTGGTTATTTTCTCTGAAATAGATTGACTACGAGGCATATCTTTTTCCACCTTTTGAGGCAGTCGCTGGGATCCAGCGATTTCTGTAACTCTGAATGAGACTTCTGCACATGTTTACAGATATCTCAGCCCATTCCTCATAGGATCCTGCCCCTGCTGTCCCATGTGTAAAGGAGTCTTCTCCAGACTGCATGTTTCAGTTCCTTCCACAGATGTTGAATAGGATTCAGGTTAGGGCTCATAGAAGGCTACTTTAGAATAGTCCAATGTTTTTACCTGTGTGTTTTTGGTCATAATCCTGTTAGAGGAAACTGACAATGCAAATCTTAAAAGAGAACTAGCCACAAGTGTGTAAGTGCATTCAATTAAATGCAATAATATTTTAAAAGTCAGACTCTATCTTCTGACCATGTGGGAATACCGTATATACTCGAGTATAAGCCGGCCCGAATATAAGCCGAGGCCCCTAATTTCACCCCAAAAACCCAGGAAAAGTTATTGACTCGACTATAAGCCTAGGGTGGGAAATACATCATCCCCCAATGTCATCATCCCCCCTGTCATCATCCAGACCCCCATAATTAACACCCCCGTCATCATCCCCCCCTTCATCATCCCCCCTTCATCATCACCACCTGTCATCATCCCCCCTTCATCATTACCCTGTCATCATCCCCCCCTTCATCATCACCGCCTGTCTCCATCACCCCTTCATCATTACCCTGTCATCATCCCCCCCTTCATCATTACCCTGTCATCATCCACCCCTTCATCATCACCACCTGTCATCATACCCCCCTTCATCATTACCCTGTTCTCATCCCCCCTTCATCATCACTGCCTGTTATCATCCCCCCCTTCATCATCACAGCCTGTCATCATCTCCCTGTCATCATCCCCCTTCATCATCACTGCCTGTTATCATCCCCCCCTTCATCATCACAGCCTGTCATCATCACCGCCTGTCACATCATCCCCCCCTTCATCATCACTGCCTGTCATCATCCCCCCTTCATCATTACCCTGTCATCATCCCCCCCATCGTCATCACCGCCTGTCATCATCCCCCCCCTTCATCATCACTGCCTGTCATCATCTCCCTGTCATCATCCCACACCCCCCCCCCTTCATCATCACCGCTTGTCAATCCAGTGGTCTTCAACCTGCAGACTTCCAGATGTTGCAAAACTACAACTCTTTTCCCGCTTCGGGCCCGGCCCAGTGACGTTGCCTTGACGACGACGCACAGGGACGTCCCTGTGCGTCGTCGTCAAGGCAAGGTCTCTGCGCATGAACGTCCCTGTGCATCGTCGTCAAGGCAACGTCACTAGTCTGGGGCCGGGCCCGGAGCGGAGAAGAGGCCCCCCGGTGAAGATGGACAGCCCAGAACGACTAACCCTCTCCACCGGACAGTCCCTGCAGCATAGATGGCCCGGACCAGCTCAACCTTCCTTCCCACCGAGGGGAGGTGAGTAAAAAATTAAGGGGGGGTCTGGATGATGACGAAGGCCGCAGTGGTCTTCAACCTGCGGACCTCCAGATGTTTCAAAACTACAACTCCCAGCATGCCCGGACAGCCGATGGCTCGAGTATAAGCCGAGGGGGGTGTTTTCAGCATGAAAAATGGTGCTGAAAAACTTATACTCGTGTATATACGGTAGGCTCCGTGCTCTGAATATATGCAAAAGATTAAAGAAAAGCTTGCATTGAAATAAAAAAATAATTTAAAAATAAAATGAACAAGAAGGTAGATAACCAAAACAAGTCTGTGAGTTCCTTTTTGTACTAAGATATTTAAATTGTGTGCTGTTTACTCTATGCTTTTGTTAATGGACTGTAACTGACACTGGGCAGCACATTTCACTCTAGAATGCCTTGATAGTTTTAAGATTGGTCTCTGTACAGATTATCGGACATGATGCCCTGGTACTTAGGGAGGGCAAGTTATTCCCTGGCCCTAAAAGTAAGTGTGCTTTTCTGTCTGTATTCCCTGTAATATGTTATGTGCCTATTTGTTGTGAATAAATCCCAACTTATTTCATCACTTGTTTTGCTCAATTGAATGATCCTGGTACAAGAGTGTAAATCTCCTATCCTCCCGTGACGGGCTGACGAATAATTAGTAGTAGCGGTTGGGATCACAGAGTTTTTATGCTTTAAAATTTTGTGTGCAGTAGCCGACTCACTGGGATTGTCCTGTCTGGAGAGACCATCTGCATTTTTGTGTTCAATGTCTTCTTTGTGCTGAATAAAAATTTCTTGTAGAGCCATACATCAGCGAAGTAATTTGCTGTTTTCTCCAGACACACTTTGCAGCCAGCTCAGAGGGTTGTGATCAGAGATCAAGGTGAATATCCAGCCATACAAATAGGGCTGCAGTTTGCGTAGTGCCCACACTATGGCACAACACTCTGGCCCTCATTTACTAAGTTTTCCGGGTTGTATTTTTTCTTTTTTTCCACTGATAGCTAGGGCTTTTCACACATATTTACTAATGTGTTGCATGTGAGTGTTGCACAATGTCACATACGAGTTATAGTGTCGCAGCAGAATCCCTCTCTGATTCTGACAAGATTCCTGTCAGAATTCATTCCATTCAGAAGCGCGGGAGAGTGAGAAAAGAACTGCTTTCTGTTTGCTGGAGATTATGGCTCCAGCAAACAGAAAGCACATTCCCAACCCCCCCCCCCCCCTCCCCTCCTGTCACATTCCCCCCTTGTCACATCCCCCTCCCCTCCTGTCACATTCTTGTATTCTTGTACTGCAGTAATACACTGGGTTTCCCGGGCGAATTTCAAATCTTCCTCGGGACCTGGGAAACCCAGTGTATTACTGCAGTACAAGACCTTTCCCCATCAGCCAATCACTGGCTTGACACGTGACACCACTGCGGCCAGTGATTGGCTGAAAAGGGAAAGGTACTACTGTACAAAGAAGAGAGGAAACTGCAGAGCACATGGAGACGAATCTGCAGGGACCGGGACTAGGTGAGCAAAATGTTTATGTTTTATTTTTCTCCCTGCGCACTTTGCTCAGTGTTTTTCAAGCAGGGGGCCTCCAGCTGTTTTGAAAATACTACTCCCAGCATGCCCGGACAGCCTTTGCCGGTTCGGGCATGCTGAGAGGTGTAGTTTTGCAATAACTGGAGGCACACTGGTTGGGAAATAGTTTGCACAAACTTGAACACGTTTTTTGCAACAGCTTGCAGCTGTTGGTTAAAAAACAACACAAAACCCGAGTAATGTGGTCGGGAAAATTGGTAAATATGTGTGAAAGTAAGGTTTTTGTCGGGGAACGCCCCTTTTTAGGCTTATCAGCAAGCCGAGTCGGGTGGTTCGGGAATTAGTGTCGCAACATGTCGCACATTGTCTGCGCCATGGCGCAGACAATGTGCGACAACATCAACCCGACAAATGCTGTCGGTTTGGCGATAGTAAATGAGGGCCTCTGTGTAACAGTTTTCCATTCAAATACACCACTGGGAGTTCACTATTCTCCTCCCCCTCACTTGGCACAACTTGGCATGATCAGAGAAATCGGTCTGCATTAAACTTTACTTGCTGTAGACTGGTAGAGCTAGAATTGAAGCATCAGCTAGTGCAGTCTTCAGTGCTTGAAATTAGTTTTCACTGGCGGGAGACCAGCCTAGAAAACTGGGGAGTTGCTTGTGGGTCAGAACTTTCAGGAGTTTGGCCAGGGCACTACACTGGTGCACAAATTTTCTGTAATATCCTGCGGTGCCTAGAAAAGCCATAACTTGTGTCACGATGCCGGCTGGCAGGTAGTGGATCCTCTGTGCCGGAGAGGGATTGGCGTGGACCGTGCTAGTGGATCGGTTCTAAGTCACTACTGGTTTTCACCAGAGCCCGCCGCAAAGCGGGATGGTCTTGCTGCGGCGGTAGTGACCAGGTCGTATCCACTAGCAACGGCTCACCTCTCTGGCTGCTGAAGATAGGCGCGGTACAAGGGAGTAGACAGAAGCAAGGTCGGACGTAGCAGAAGGTCGGGGCAGGCAGCAAGGATCGTAGTCAGGGGCAACGGCAGGAGGTCTGGAACACAGGCTAGGAACACACAAGGAAACGCTTTCACTGGCACGATGGCAACAAGATCCGGCAAGGAAGTGCAGGGGAAGTGAGGTGATATAGGGAAGTGCACAGGTGATCAGACTAATTGGAACCACTGCGCCAATCAGCGGCGCAGTGGCCCTTTAAATCGCAAAGACCCGGCGCGCGCGCGCCCTAAGGAGCGGGGCCGCGCGCGCCGGGACAGGACCGACGGAGAGCGAGTCAGGTACGGGAGCCGGGGTGCGCATCGCGAGCGGGCGCTACCCGCATCGCGAATCGCATCCCGGCTGGAGGCGGTATCGCAGCGCCCCGGGTCAGTGGATCTGACCGGAGCGCTGCAGTGAGGAGAGTGTAGCGAGCGCTCCGGGGAGGAGCGGGGACCCGGAGCGCTCGGCGTAACAGTACCCCCCCCCTTGGGTCTCCCCCTCTTCTTAGAGCCTGAGAACCTGAGGAGCAGACTTTTGTCTAGGATATTGTCCTCAGGTTCCCAGGATCTCTCTTCTGGACCACAACCCTCCCAATCCACTAAAAAAAAGGTTTTCCCTCTGACCTTTTTGGATGCCAGAATCTCTTTGACGGAGAAGATGTCCGAGGAGCCGGAAACAGGAGTGGGAGGAACAGATTTGGGAGAGAAACGGTTGATGATGAGTGGTTTAAGAAGAGAAACGTGAAAGGCATTAGGAATACGAAGAGAAGGAGGAAGAAGAAGTTTGTAAGAGACAGGATTAATCTGGCACAAAATTTTGAAAGGACCAAGATAGCGTGGTCCCAACTTGTAGCTAGGGACACGGAAGCGGACATATTTAGCGGAGAGCCATACCTTGTCTCCAGGGGAAAAAATGGGAGGAGCTCTTCTTTTCTTATCCGCGAACTTCTTCATGCGTGATGAAGCCTGTAAGAGAGAATTTTGGGTCTCTCTCCATATGATGGAAAGGTCACGAGAAATTTCATCCACAGCGGGCAGACCAGAGGGCAAGGGGGTAGGGAGGGGAGGAAGAGGGTGACGGCCGTACACCACGAAAAATGGGGATTTGGAGGAAGATTCAGAGACTCTGAAGTTATACGAGAATTCGGCCCATGGAAGGAGATCTGCCCAGTCATCCTGGCGGGAGGAAACAAAATGTCGTAAATAATCACCCAAGACCTGGTTAATTCTTTCTACTTGTCCATTGGATTGGGGATGATATGCAGAAGAAAAATTTAATTTAATCTTGAGTTGTTTACAGAGAGCCCTCCAGAATTTAGACACGAATTGGACGCCTCTATCCGAGACGATCTGCGTAGGCAACCCGTGAAGACGAAAAATGTGTACAAAAAATTGTTTAGCCAACTGAGGCGCTGAAGGAAGACCAGGAAGAGGGATGAAATGTGCCATTTTGGAGAATCGATCAACGACCACCCAAATAACAGTGTTGCCACGGGAAGGGGGTAAATCAGTAATAAAATCCATACCAATCAGAGACCAAGGCTGTTCGGGGACAGGCAGGGGATGAAGAAAACCAGCGGGCTTCTGGCGAGGAGTCTTATCCCGGGCACAGATAGTGCAGGCTCGCACAAAGTCCACAACATCCGTCTCCAGAGTCGGCCACCAATAGAAGCGGGAGATGAGTTGCACAGATTTCTTGATGCCCACATGACCTGCGAGATGGGAGGAGTGACCCCATTTGAGGATTCCGAGGCGTTGGCGTGGAGAAACAAAGGTCTTTCCTGGAGGAGTTTGCCTGATGGAGGCTGGAGAAGTGGAAATCAGGCAGTCAGGAGGAATGATGTGTTGCGGAGAGAGTTCAACTTCCGAAGCATCCGAGGAACGAGAGAGAGCATCGGCCCTAATGTTCTTATCGGCAGGCCGAAAGTGAATTTCAAAATTAAATCGGGCAAAGAACAGAGACCACCGGGCCTGGCGAGGATTCAGCCGTTGGGCAGACTGGAGGTAGGAGAGGTTCTTGTGATCGGTGTAAATAATAACTGGAAATCTTGATCCCTCCAGCAGATGCCTCCATTCCTCAAGTGCTAATTTGATGGCTAGAAGCTCTCGATCCCCGATGGAGTAGTTCCTCTCCGCCGGAGAGAAGGTCCTAGAAAAAAAACCACAAGTGACAGCATGCCCGGAAGAATTTTTTTGTAGAAGAACAGCTCCAGCTCCCACTGAGGAGGCATCAACCTCCAATAGGAAGGGTTTGGAAGGGTCAGGTCTGGAGAGCACGGGAGCCGAAGAAAAGGCAGACTTGAGTCGTTTAAAGGCGTCTTCCGCTTGAGGAGGCCAAGACTTGGGATCGGCATTTTTTTTGGTTAAAGCCACGATAGGAGCCACAACGGTAGAAAAATGTGGAATAAATTGCCTGTAATAATTGGCGAACCCCAAAAAGCGTTGGATAGCACGGAGTCCGGAGGGGCGTGGCCAATCTAAGACGGCAGAGAGTTTGTCTGGATCCATTTGTAGTCCCTGGCCAGAGACCAAGTATCCTAGAAAAGGAAGAGATTGGCATTCAAACAGACATTTCTCAATTTTGGCATAGAGTTGATTGTCACGAAGTCTCTGAAGAACCATACGGACATGCTGGCGGTGTTCTTCTAGATTGGCAGAAAAAATCAGGATATTGTCCAGATATACAACAACACAGGAGTATAAAAGATCACGAAAAATTTCATTAACAAAGTCTTGGAAGACGGCAGGGGCGTTGCACAGGCCAAAGGGCATGACCAGATACTCAAAGTGTCCTTCTCTGGTGTTAAATGCCGTTTTCCATTCATCCCCCTCTCTGATGCGGATGAGATTATAAGCACCTCTTAAGTCCAGTTTAGTAAAGATGTGGGCACCTTGGAGGCGATCAAAGAGTTCAGAGATGAGGGGTAGGGGGTAGCGGTTCTTAACCGTGATGTTATTAAGACCGCGGTAGTCAATGCAAGGACGTAGGGAGCCATCTTTTTTGGACACAAAGAAAAATCCGGCTCCGGCAGGAGAGGAGGATTTACGGATAAAGCCCTTTTTTAAATTTTCCTGGACGTATTCAGACATGGCAAGAGTCTCTGGGGCGGACAGAGGATAAATTCTGCCCCGGGGTGGAGTAGTGCCCGGGAGGAGGTCGATAGGACAATCATAAGGCCTGTGAGGAGGTAGAGTCTCCGCTTGTTTTTTGCAAAAAACATCCGCAAAGTCCATATAGGCCTTAGGGAGACCGGTTACTGGAGGAACCACAGAGTCACGGCAAGGGTTACTGGGAACCGGTTTTAGACAGTCCTTGGAACAAGAGGGCCCCCAACTCTTGATCTCCCCAGTGGACCAATCCAGGGTTGGGGAATGAAGTTGAAGCCAGGGAAGTCCAAGGAGAATTTCAGAAGTGCAATTGGGGAGGACCAAAAGTTCAATCCTCTCGTGATGAGATCCGATGCACATTAGAAGGGGCTCCGTGCGGAAACGTATGGTACAGTCCAATCTTTCATTGTTTACACAATTGATGTAAAGGGGTCTGGCGAGACTGGTCACTGGGATGTTGAACCTGTTGACGAGAGAGGCCAAAATAAAATTTCCTGCAGATCCAGAGTCCAAGAAGGCCATAGTAGAGAAGGAGAAGGCAGAGGCAGACATCCGCACAGGCACAGTAAGACGTGGAGAAGCAGAGTAGACATCAAGGACTGTCTCACCTTTGTGCGGAGTCAGCGTACGTCTTTCCAGGCGGGGAGGACGGATAGGACAATCCCTCAGGAAGTGTTCGGTACTAGCACAGTACAGGCAGAGATTCTCCATGCGGCGTCGTGTCCTCTCTTGAGGTGTCAGGCGAGACCGGTCGACCTGCATAGCCTCCACGGCGGGAGGCACAGGAACGGATTGCAGGGGACCAGAGGAGAGAGGAGCCGAGGAGAAGAAACGCCTCGTGCGAACAGAGTCCATATCCTGGCGGAGCTCCTGACGCCTTTCGGAAAAACGCATGTCAATGCGAGTAGCAAGGTAAATGAGTTCATGTAGATTAGCAGGGATTTCTCGTGCGGCCAGAACATCTTTAATGTTGCTGGATAGGCCTTTTTTAAAGGTCGCGCAGAGGGCCTCATTGTTCCAGGATAATTCTGAAGCAAGAGTACGGAATTGCACGGCGTACTCGCCAACGGAAGAATTTCCCTGGACCAGGTTCAACAGGGCAGTCTCAGCAGAAGAGGCTCGGGCAGGTTCCTCAAAGACACTTCGGATTTCCGAGAAGAAGGAGTGTACAGAGGCAGTGACGGGGTCATTGCGGTCCCAGAGCGGTGTGGCCCAAGACAGGGCTTTTCCAGACAGAAGGCTGACTACGAAAGCCACCTTAGACCTTTCAGTGGGAAACTGGTCCGACATCATCTCCAGGTGCAGGGAACATTGGGAAAGAAAGCCACGGCAAAACTTAGAGTCCCCATCAAATTTATCCGGCAAGGATAGGCGTAGACCAGAAGCGGCCACTCGCTGCGGAGGAGGTGCAGGAGCTGGCGGAGGAGATGATTGCTGAAGCTGTGGTAGTAACTGCTGTAGCATAACGGTCAGTTGAGACAGCTGTTGGCCTTGTTGCGCTATCTGTTGTGACTGCTGGGCGATCACCGTGGTGAGGTCAGCGACAACTGGCAGAGGAACTTCAGCGGGATCCATGGCCGGATCTACTGTCACGATGCCGGCTGGCAGGTAGTGGATCCTCTGTGCCGGAGAGGGATTGGCGTGGACCGTGCTAGTGGATCGGTTCTAAGTCACTACTGGTTTTCACCAGAGCCCGCCGCAAAGCGGGATGGTCTTGCTGCGGCGGTAGTGACCAGGTCGTATCCACTAGCAACGGCTCACCTCTCTGGCTGCTGAAGATAGGCGCGGTACAAGGGAGTAGACAGAAGCAAGGTCGGACGTAGCAGAAGGTCGGGGCAGGCAGCAAGGATCGTAGTCAGGGGCAACGGCAGGAGGTCTGGAACACAGGCTAGGAACACACAAGGAAACGCTTTCACTGGCACGATGGCAACAAGATCCGGCAAGGAAGTGCAGGGGAAGTGAGGTGATATAGGGAAGTGCACAGGTGATCAGACTAATTGGAACCACTGCGCCAATCAGCGGCGCAGTGGCCCTTTAAATCGCAAAGACCCGGCGCGCGCGCGCCCTAAGGAGCGGGGCCGCGCGCGCCGGGACAGGACCGACGGAGAGCGAGTCAGGTACGGGAGCCGGGGTGCGCATCGCGAGCGGGCGCTACCCGCATCGCGAATCGCATCCCGGCTGGAGGCGGTATCGCAGCGCCCCGGGTCAGTGGATCTGACCGGAGCGCTGCAGTGAGGAGAGTGTAGCGAGCGCTCCGGGGAGGAGCGGGGACCCGGAGCGCTCGGCGTAACAACTTGCTTTTTTGTTTTGGGTACTGGCCACTGAACTATGGCTTCCACCTTAGCTGGATCTGGCTTATGGTGCCCTTCCCCGACTCAGTGTCCTAGGTACAGTACCTCTGCCATACCAGCTTGACACTTGGTCATTTAAGAGTAAGTCCTGCTTCCAGGATTTGTTTAAGGATCGCAGCTACTTGTACTAAATGAGTCTTCCATAAACTGCTAAACACTTCAATGGCATCTAATTACACCCAGGCATACTCCTGTATCCCCTCTAGTAAGCAATTGACGGGCATTCTATTTCAAATGGCATCACTAAAACTTCATAGAGGCTATTTAGAGTGGCCTAGCCTCTAGGGTCAATGGGGATCAGTGGGATCTCCCACCAGCCTTTATTCAGATCCATATTGGTCAGAAACCGTGCCTCTGCCAACTCACCCAACAGCTCATTCATGCAGGGCATGGGATATGCATCTGCCACTGTCTGAGCATTAAGCTGCTTGTAGTCCACACAGAACAGCATGGTTCCATCTTTTTTATATATCAGAACAACTAGACTAGCCCAGGGACTCTGTTATGGTCTAATTAACCCCCAAGGCCAGCATCTTCTCTACTTGACTCTCCATACTGCCCTTCACCTCTGTGGATACCCCATCTTTATGCAGAAATCTCTAATCACCAGTCTATACTGAGTGATTGATGATATGTGTCCTGTCCTTTAGCATATTTATGTGATAGGTTCCTGACTTTCTTGTCTCACAATCTCACTGCACAACATAGGTGCACTTATTCATCATTCTAAGAAATGGATACGGTCCCGACCAAGCAGCCATTAGTTTGTTCTGCAGAGTGGGCTTAAGAACAAGCACTTAGTGACCTGGAATGAATGTCTTGTCATTCCAAGCTTTTTACTTAGTCTGAGCCTTCCTGAGATTAGCCTGTGACAACCCCATAAGAGATTCTAACTGGTTTCTGTGACCTACCACATGCTGAAGCAGTAGTGGAAGTCACCCCTTCCCATTGTTCACAAAATAAATGAAAACCACAATTTTGCAAATTTTGGAGCAAAATTTGCATATATGAAGCTTTTAAATCACTTTTTATAATTTTTTTTGGAATAAAATGTGACAAAAAAAGCAGCAATAATGGACTCTTTTTAAAACATTTTACATTAATGCCGTTCATCAAACTGAATCATTAACATTATATTTTGATAGTTCGGACATATAGGCACGTGGCGATACCAAATATGTTTTAAAAAAATGTTATGCTATTTGGGGGTAAAATGGGAAAAAGGGACAATTTACATTTTTATTCGGGGAGGGGATTTTTAAATTTTTTTTGCTTTACATTTTTTTTATATTTTTTAACTTATTTATTTATTTTTATACTTTTTATGTCCCCATAGGGGACTATATATAGCAATCATTTGATTTCTAATACTGTTCAGTGCTATGGATAGGGCATATAAAACCAATTTCTCCAAGCGACAGGGCGGGATGAACAGGAGCGCTGAGACCAGGTACTAAGGTAAAAAGATTTATTTCCCACAATGCATTGTGGGAAATAAATCTTTTTACCTTAGTACCTGGTCTCAGTGCTCCTGTTCATCCCGCCCTGTTGCTTGGAGAAATTGGTTTTATTTGGATTTTATCGGCGTGGAGTAGCTGCAGGGACCGCCCTGTATTGCACCTTTATCCATGGTTGTACTTGGACATAGTACAACCTCCTTTGGTAAGCGCAATTCACACAGTGCGTTACCTATTTTATCTCTCGGTGTCACACTACGGAGCGCATCCTTGTTCTCTTTTTTATTTCATGCATAGGGCATAGCACTGATCAGTATTATTGGCAATCTCCTGCTCCGATCATCCATTAAAACACGTGCATTGCCGCAGATGCCGTGATCTGTATTGATCACGGTATCTGAGGGGTTAATGGCAGACATGAGTATGATCGCTGATGTCCGCCATTACCGGGGGGTCCCCGGCTGCTGATAGCAGCCGGGACTTGTAGCACATGATGCGAGCACTACTCCAATGCTCGTAAATGTACGTCTTGGTGCGCGAAGCACCCCCGGACCAGGATATACATTTATAGCGTGGTCATTAAGGGGTTAAAAAAATTATAATTAACACTATTTTTGAAAGCATTCATGCTTTGCAGAATTTTTCCACACCTGCCTTAAACTTTTGCACAGTACTGTCTATAGAGATAGAAATAGTACTAATAATAAGTACATTACACACAGCTGCCAGTAGAAAATAGTAAATAGTCATTTTATTTTAATTTAACATTTTATTGCTAATTTACTTTTCTTTTTTCTACAGTTTTATGTCTATCCATCTTAAAAAGACATACTGTCCAATACAAAGGAGTTGTTACCTTTTCACATAACTGTACATGGATGTACTAGGTCATGTGGGATCAGAGTAAGGACCCTTTAGGGTAAGCTGATGCATGCACTGGATTATTCACACAGCATCTTTATCTCCATCATTCCGTGTAAAAGGTTTAGCAATTAGGCAATGGAGTTTGGAGGCAATTATGGGGGGGGGGGGTCTGGAGGGAACTGTGGGGATCAAAGTCTGGAGGCAATTGTAGGGGTCTAGAGGCAATTGTGGAGGATGAGGTGGGAATCTGGAGGTAATTGTGTGTGTATGGGGAGGGAAGGGGGTTGGGGGTATTGTGTGGACGGGGAGGCTGGAGGCATTTGTGGGCAGCTATGTGGCTCAGTAGTTAGCACTGTTGCCTATTCAAATACCACAAAGGTATGCAAGAGTTTGTATATTCTCCCAATGTTTTAGTGGGTTTCCTTTGTAAATTCGTTTTTTTTTTTTTTTCACACACTCCAATAACATACTTATAGGTGAATTTAGATTGTGAGCCTCAATGAGAACAGGGACCAATTTGAGTGTACAGCGCTGCAGAATCTGTGTGCAATATATGAATAAAGAATTATTATCATTATTATTATTATGAAAAGAGGAGAATGATGCAGTGCCTAAGATGTTTGTGTTGCAGGTTCTGAGGTATAAAGTTGTGGCTGGAAGAAATAATCATGATGGCCTGTGCCAGATGGAGAAGAAAAGGGAAAGTGAATGACTCCGATCAGAGAAGACGTCACCTGCGAGTCACTGAATAAAGCAACACTGTAATCTACAGAGCTAACAGATATATATGTATTGTGCATTGCTTCTTTTTAACCATTTTTTGTCTTTTGTCAAAAGTTGTTTAATAGGAGTGCCTCGCAAATTTTTTGCCCTGATTTAGGACTCACATGAGCAGATTTCTTTTTGAACTCGCAGCGGATCTCCTGCTTCGAGTTTGAAAAGGGAAGGGGTCTCCATGTGCTACCCGCAACAAATGTTCGCCAGCGGAATCTCCACTGTTGAAAATTCGCCACACACCCTATTCACTTCAATGATTCTGCTGGGGAAAATCTGCTGCGGGTAGCACATGAAGAACCCACCCCTTTTCAAACTCGCAGCTGGAGATCCGCTGCAAGTCTGAAAATAAATCCACTTGTGTGAACGAGCCCTTAACATGCACACAATCCTTGTTTATTGGTCGCATATCTTCCCATGCAAGAGGGTTTGTGTGACTGACGAATGAGGATTTGTTTAACCTACTAAAATATTAAATTCTGCCAATGAAGGCTGATCGGTGGGCCCATTACCCAGGGCAGTACTGACCTGTTTGGCTGATAAATGCTCTGTGTAATAGGGCCCTGAAAGTTACTATTAGTTAGTGACTCTTTAGTGAGAAACATCCTCCCCGCTCTCTTTAAATGTTCATGCTTAGCTTATTTTTTAAAAATTATAAAGTAAGAGCAGCAAGCAAACCCTTAGTAAAAGAAAAGCTTATTTAATTGTGAAAAGATTGTTCAGGACAATTGGTCTATTGTTATAAAGCATTCATAATCAGAGTTTGTCTTCTCCTTTCCTATGTTACTCCCATTAAAGGAACTTAAATGCTTTTAACAATCTTTATAGTAAGCTGATCAGCCCAATGTATTCTTATTGAAAGTTTTTCATGATAACTCTATACATGGATTTCTATATGATTAACCTTTTTCAGATGTGTTGGAGGTTTGCATTCTTTTTATAATCCCTTTACTCATAGAATGGTTTATCATAAGTGAATTAAGTTTTCTACTACTGAGAAATGAGTCATAAATAAATGGGCATCTTTTATCAGCAAGCAACACATGGCCAGGTTGTTTTCCTATAAAATAAAATCAATGGATATCTTGGTTTACAGATCCCTCACATGATGTAATTTTTAAAATGGTCACCATGTGCTGATGTACTGAATGTGCTAAGATAGTTTTGCCCAATGCAGGATAAAAAAAAAAAAAAATATTAATCCAGCTCCCGGAAAAAGTTATATAAAAAGTAAGACGTTAATGAAACATAATAAAAATCCTGACACACCATGTCACTAATACAAGTGAAACACGCTTTACTTGTTTTAGTGATATGTTGTGTCAGGATTTTTATATCATTTTTTCCAGGACCTAGATTCACCAATTTTTTATCCTGCTCACTGCTGTCCATGCTCTGGAACCCAATCCAGTGCCACGGGTTATATACTAATTTAGACGGATGGTGAGTTGACCTGCATTATTTATTTATTTTTTATTTGTATTTGCATCTATTTTATGCCCCATGCACTATGTTGTGACCCCCCCCCCCCCGACCTACGATGGCCCCGACATACATTAATTTCAACATGCGATGGCTTCTCAGAGAACATCGCATGTTGAAGGCAGCATCAACATATGATGCTTTTGTATGTCGGGGCCATCGCATAAACGGCTATCCGGCAACGCAGACTGCTTCAGCTTCCGCTGGATAGCCGTTTATGGTGCCCGTGTGCTCCGGTGATCGTCTCCTACCTGTCCTCGGGGATTTGGAGCTCCTCTTCCGGATTCCCTGCATCGCCGGTGCTCTCCATCGTCGTCATCACGTCACCGCGCATGCTCCAATAGGAGCGGCGTGCGTAGTGATGTGATGGCGGCGACATGAGAGCGACGATCCCGGAGAAGCAGAGACGTACGGAGCGTCGGGGACACCACGGGGACGTGGCGACAGCGATGGAGGTCGACATCCAGGGCAGCGGTGACGAGCGATGATGGGTCCGGAGCGGCGGGGACAGGTGAGTACAACTTCCTATACTTTACATTGCACGGATCTCTCAACATACGATGGTTTCAACAAACGATGGTTCATTTGGAACAGATTACTACCGTATGTTGAGGTACCACTGTACTATATTATTTTAGTATAATTACATGTATACTTATTTTACCAGGAGAGCATAATCTTATAACTGGAATTGCCCAAAATGTTTTACAATACGTAACAAGCCTACACTATAATATATTTCACCATAACCCATAAAGTTTAAAAAGTTAGTTCCTTTGCATACATTTTGTCATCTGTCTATTTATTACCTTCACTGACCTTCCGCTTCCCTTACAAGATACACAGGGAGCTTAAAGGGGTACTCCCCTGGAAAACATTTTTTTTTAAATCAACTGGTGCCAAAAAGTTAAACAGATTTGTAAATTTGCTGGCACCTCTGTCCATTTTAGGAACTGTTCAGAGTAGAAGTAAATCCCCATAGGAAACCTATCCTGCTCTGGACAGTTCCTTAAATGGACAGGGGTGTCAGCAGAGAGCACTGTGGTCAGAAAGAAAAGAAATTCAAAAAGAAAAGAACTTCCTTTGGAGCATACAGCAACTGATAAGTACTGGAAGGGTTAAGATTTTTAAATAGAAGTAATTTACAAATCTGTTTAACTTTCTGGCACCAGTTGATTTAAAGAAAATGTTTCCAGGGAGTACCCCTTTAAACAAACTAGCACTTTTTAAAGCAAAACACCTAGCAAGATTTATGACTGACTTGAGAGAACTCTTCAAAATAATAATCACCTGTAAAGACTTTTACCAACTATTTGTTGCCCTTACAGAAATGTTTTCAGTTCTAAATTATGAGCTGAGGTAAACTTTGCTAAAACTTAAATAACACAAGAAGGAAATATCTTTGTCATATTAAATTCATATTGTAATTTTATTTTCAAGCTATTTCTACCAAAATTAAGAAATAAACTTAAAGGGGTACTTCGGTGGAAAAACATTTATTTTTTATTTATTTTTTTAAATCAACTGGCGCCAGAAAGTTAAAAAGATTTGGAAATTACTTCTATTTAAAAATCTTAATTCTTCCAGTACTCAGTAATTAGCTGCTGTATGCTCCACAGGAAGTTACTTTCTTTTTGAATTTATTTTCTGTCTGACCACAGTGCTTTCTGCTGACACCTCTGTCCATGTTAGGAACTGTCCCTGACATGGACAGAGGTGTCAGTAGAGAGTACTGTGGTCAGACTGAAAAAAAATTCAAAAAGAAAAGAACTTCCTGTGGAGCATACGGCAGCTGATAAGTACTGTAAGGATTAAGATTTTTAAGTAGAGGTAATTTACAAATCTATTTAACTTTCTGGCACCAGTTGATTAAAAAAAATAAATACAATTTCCACCGGAGTACCCGTTTAATTTTCTTATAGAAAATGCCAGAATGCAAAATGAAAAAAGTTAATAAATAAATAAATCATTGCTTTTTATATCTGAGGAAAAACTAAAGCTCTAGGAAGTGGGGACCTTCCTGCCTTCTGCAGGACTCAAATATATGCCAACAGCACCATAGCAAACCACATATGCATATTCAATGTTAGCATCTGTTACCAGTGTGCTGAAGCCTGCATTGCTAAGCATTTCTAGGCTGTTGGTAAGACTAAATAATTGTTTATTATGGCATACTGACGAATTACAATGACATCACGCCCCCTCCCATAGACTTGCATTAAGGGGACGGGGTGTGACATCACGGAGTCGTGACGTCACGGACTTCCGCTCCGGTGGTCGGGACCCAGACCCTCCAGCGCTTCCAGGTGGGTGCCGCATGCTATATTGCGGGGGTCCCCAGAAGTGGGACCCCTGTGATCAGATATCTTATCCCCTATCCTTTGGGGATAAAGGATACCCGTTTAAAAATAAGAAAGGTATTGCAATAAAAAGGTAATACAAGATCCTGCAACATTCTATGATTTTGCATCAGTAATTTCTAGGAATATTCATGGGATCTAGGGAGGTAAGTGGATGTAAAAGTGATGACAAAGTGCCCAGTTGCAATAGGCATGAAACATGTCTCGTTTATATACACTATTTGTTATTTTATGTAAACAATTTGATTGTTTAACTCCCTTGAGTGTTCATATAGGTTGCTGAAAGTTAGTAACTTGGACACTCTGTGGAGAGTGCATGTTTCCCACTACTGGATGGAAAGCAACATACACATGCAATAGAGCCCATCCAACGTGCTGTAACCTTCCATAATGGGGCCATTAAGTAATCACTGACAATTTAGCCAAACAGCTTTTAGTAAATTCATTAGTACTGTGAGAGCATTCATCAATCTCACTAAACCAACTGCAGACTGCTGTAAAGACTTGTCTAGTCAGTTGTAGTGTGTCAATGGGTAGCTCGGTCTTGCACCAAGATCAATTCTGATAAAGCACATAAAACGTAATTCCATAATATTTCCTGAAGTAAATATCCAGCTTGAAACAATATTAAAATATTAGTATATATCATACAAAATATTTACTACAATATGTTAAAAAAAAATTTTATCAAAATATCTTTATTGCCAAAATATGACTACTAAATGAGAATCATAGCATATGTCTGGCTGACTTGCACAGTTCCAGCAGACAATCATACATTAACATGTCTAAATAATTGATGATACTGTTTCTTAAACATTTAAGGATTGGCTGGCTGGCAAAGTACAGGGTGGGCCATTTATATAGATACACCTTAATAAAATGGGAATGGTTGGTGATATTAACTTCATGTTTGTGGCACATTAGTATATGTGAGGGGGGAAAATTTTGAAGATGGGTGGTGACCATTTTGAAGTCGGCCATTATGAATCCAACTTTTGTTTTTTCAATAGGAAGAGGGTCATGTGACACATCAATCTTATTGGGAATTTCACAAGAAAAACAATGATGTACTTGGTTTTAATGTAACTTTATTCTTTCATGAGTTATTTACAAGTTTCTGACCACTTATAAAATGTGTTCAATGTGCTGCCCATTGTGTTGGATTGTCAATGCAACCCTCTTCTCCCACTCTTCACACACTGATAGCAACACCTCAGGAGAAATGCTAGCACAGGCTTCCAGTATCCGTAGTTTCAGGTGCTGCACATCTTGTATCTTCACAGCATAGACAATTGCCTTCAGATGACCCCAAAGATAAAAGTCTAAGGGGGTCAGATCGGGAGACCTTGGGGGCCATTCATCTGGCCCATGACAACTAATCCACTTTCCAGGAAACTGTTCATCTAGGAATGCTTGGACCTGACACCCATTATGTGGTGGTGCACCATCTTGCTGGAAAAACTCAGGGAACGTGCCAGCTTCAGTGCATAAAGAGGGAAACACATCATCATGTAGCAATTTCACATATCCAGTGGCCTTGAGGTTTCCATTGATGAAGAATGGCCCCACTATCTTTGTACCCCATACACCAGCAATTTTTGTGTTCCAACAGTCTTGGAGGGATCTATCCAATGTGGGTTAATATCAGACCAATAGCGGTGGTTTTGTTTGTTAACTTCACCATTCACATAAAAGTTTGCCTCATCAGTGAACAAAATCTTCTGCGTAAACTGAGGGTCCTGTTCCAATTTTTGTTTTGCCCATTCTGCAGCACCTGAAACCACGGATACTGGAAGCCTGTGCTATCATTTCTCCTGCGGTGTTGCTAACAGTGTGTGAAGAGTGGGAGAAGAGGGTTGCATTGACAATCCAACACAATAGGCAGCACATTGAACACATTTTATAAGTGGCCGGAAACTTGTAAATAACTCATGAAAGAATAAAGTTACGTTAAAACCAAGCACATCATTGTTTTTCTTGTGACATTCCCAATAAGTTTGATGTGTCACATAACCCTTGAAAAAACAAAAGTTGGATTCAAAATGGCCGACTTCAAAATGGCCGCCATGGTCACCACCCATCTTGAAAAGTTTCCCCCCTCCCATATACTAATGTGCCACAAACAGGAAGTTAATATCACCAACCATTCCCATTTTATTAAGGTGTATCCATATAAATGGCCCACCCTGTATATCAGGAATAAGTGGGCATTGTAATGTTGTCTGACAGGTTCTGTTAACTCAAGTATACATTTTTTTTATAACAGTGTTTACAAATACCTGTAAATGTGTAGGTGAGCTGCCTTCTGAATAATTGGAACGCACAGAACTTTCTTAATCCATAATCATATATTTGCTGTAAGTTTTTCACACTATGAGGTCTAATAATCTATTCGTGTGTACTCTATTTTCAAGAGCTGTTTAAGAACATAATTCTATAGGTTACATATAAATATAGTCTGATCTAATTAGAGTAACCTCAAAAACATTGTATATTGTATTGCTTTAAATTTATATTTTATGCTGGTCTAATAACAAGCCTTAAATAAGGGCCAACGTCCACGAAATAAGAGAAAATCAAATTCATAAAGCTACTAGAATACCAAGATGGAAATCGCTACAATATACAAAATGAAATCAGAAAATCACTTTGTACCTCTGGTACTATATGGAGATTCTTAGGGGAGCTGTGAAGACATTCAATATTACATAAAGATCATGGTTAAAGGGGCTTTCCTTATTGAAAATACAGAGAAATACCTATCCATGTCAGAATGCTCACTAAATGTAACCAAAGCTTAGAAGTGTCTAATATTTTCATTTCATTAACTTTTCCAATCTGTGCAGCTCAGCAGTTTTTTTGTTGTTTTTTTTTTGCTGCCATGGCTTGTGGTGAGCGGGATTACGCCATGCAAATTTCTAATCCACAATGGAAAAAATTCCCCCTGCATCCCCCTGAATAGCATATTTCACATGGTTTATATGCTTGTGGATATTGAGACTGTCTGCATACCTCTCTGTTACAAGACATAAGATTGTAATATAACTACCGTATTTTTCGCCATATAAGACGCTCCGGCACATAAGACGCATCCAATTTTAACGGGTGAAAATTTAGAAAAAAAAGATTCTGCACCAAATACAATGTAAAGTATATGACAGTGATCTTCAACCTGCAGACCTCCAGATGTTGCAAAACTACAACTCCTAGCATGCCCGGACAGCCGTTGGCTGTCCGGGCATGCCAGGAGTTGTAGTTTTGCAACATCTGGAGGTCCGCAGGTTGAAAAGCACTGGTATAGGAGGTAATACGTGTCCCCGCCGCTCCGGACCCGTCATCGCTGCCCTGGATGTCGCCCTCCATCGCTGTTGCCGTGTCCCCGTCGCTCCGGAATGTCTCTGCTGCCCAGTATCCTCGCTCTCCGCCGCTACGCACGCCGCTCCTATTGGATGATGGGACGGCATGCACGACGACGTGATGACGACGAAGGAGAGCTCCGGCCATGCAGGGGATCCCGGCACGGAGCAGACATCAAGGAGGCAGGTAAGGTCCCTCCCCGTGTCCTGTAAGCTGTTCGGGACGCCGCGATTTCACCACGGCGGTCCCAAACAGCCCGACTGAGCAGCCGGGTTAGTGTCACTTTCGCTTCAGACATGGCGGTCAGCTTTGATCGCCGTGTCTGAAGGCTTATTACAGGGCATCACCGCGATCGGTGATGTCCTGTATTAGCCGCGGGTCCTGGCCGTTGATAGCCGCAGGGACCGCCGCGGTATTTGCCGTAAAAGACACACTAACTTTTCCCCCCCAGTTTTAGGGAAGAAAAAGTGCGTCTTATATGGCGAAAAGTACGGTATATACACACACAACACAGATTATGATACTAAAATACTGCTCTGCTATTTACTGAAACTGCAGGATGCGCTGTTCAGCATGTGAAACACGCCGGATCCAAAGATTTCATCTGTACGTGGCTTCTGAGTTTTGTAATATGATCTCACACAAGCTCATCCAATCAGCAGTCACAGTGATGTCCCGCCTCAGCCGCTGACTGGCTGACCAGGAACGTGACAGCACGTTACCAAACCAGGAAGCGCTAGACATCAGGGAACAAAGCTTCTTTATACTGGCAGCTGCGTAGGAGTGAGGGAAGTAAGAGTGAGACTTTTTATTACTTGTCTAATATACTAAACATTCTAATAGTCCCTTTTGGATGTTTTGTTACACCATGACTGATGAATCGTCCTAATAGACTCCAAATCTTGCATTTGTCATAAGTGTTCTGGTATTTAGTTACCCATTAAAGTGAATTTGTGACATAGATTTTTTATTTTTTTTTATCACTGACAAGATTGTTCTTCTCTAATTTTATTCTATTTTTTATTGTACATTTTTTAATTTCATTTTTGTTTATTATTTTGGGCCTAGCCACATTGCCTTATCTTCTGTTCTGCTCTCTTAACAGCTTTTAGAGCTATAATTTACTGCAGCTCTATTGACACAGAAAACAACAGACTGAAACTGACTCATTTACTCCTATGGAAGTTCTATAGGTGGGAGAGGGGAAGTGTTGCCATCGCCTATTGTGGGTAGCCTGATCCCATCTTATCTAGGCCAATATCACCTTTCACTGTAATTTTGACTGTGAAAGAGGACACTGCTGTAAAGTGATGTCTACAGAACAGGAAGCCTCCGTTTAGTTTTAGGCATAGTGGACAGAAGGAAAATTGCAAGATTTCAGGATTATTTGAAAATATAGATAATAAAATGGGAAAAAACACCAACAAATACTTAAAAATATGTTTCACATACTTATGACTCATTTAGTATTCCAACTTCTAAACATATCTAAGGGAATTTGCTTTCAGATTCTTGTTTCTTGTGATAAGAGTCAGCAATCTTTGCAGGCAAAGAAAAGCACTAACAGATGTACTGACAGATGCCGATCAGCCAGTAAGAAAACACTGCTGGTACGTGATCTCCATCAAGCTCAGAAGACCAGCACTGGGTTTAGCAAAAATAAAAAAGCACAACTTGCTGGAACCATCCTTCAAGACAAATACATAAGATACTTACTGTACACCAGGCTATGCTCACGCAGAGTAAAATGAAAAGCAAAATACATCTGTAAAAAAGAAATTAAATATTTCCATATTTTTAATCTACTAATGTGCCCAATGGAAAAGTGTCTTTCAGTGCACACACAGTTTTAAAAAAAAATCTGTAATTCCAACAATAGATTTATGGAACCTTTTTAAACAGTGTGTGCACTGACAGACACTTTCCATAGACTTTCAATGTGCACATCATTAGATTAAAAACACTGATGTATTTTATTCCTATTTTACAAAAATTTACTTTGGGAAACTGTTTTATTGAAGCTATAAACTGTGTTATGTCCAAAACATTATGGTCCAGATTTATCAAAGAATGTCTACGGTAGAGATATTTTCCCACATTTATTTGGGTGGTGGGTTTAACTAGCGTGCATCTTATTTATCAAGAAGGTGCAGCAGGATGATGAATTTTGCGCAGCTCTGCTGTGGTGGGAAAAGCTCTACCACATACACTTTTTCTAGACGCTTGTGAGGGAGGGAAGTAGACACTTTCCTGGGTCCTGAATTTGGACGGTTAGGTGTTTTTACTTAATTTCACAGAGCTTCCAGGACATTTTTACTTCCATTTAGACCCTACAATCAAATTTGATTGCGGTGTCTAAGGGGGTTAAAGCCGGGCATCGGTGATGTCTGGCATTAGAGATGAGTCTTGTTGGCAGATAGCCACCATGACCACTCAGCTATGACCCGCGCTCAGCTCCTGAGCGTGCGTCATAGAAAGGGAGTGGGACGCTGTCGTCCACAAGAGGTTAAAGGTTGAATTGCGGAAGGTAGAAGTGATTCTCATGCCTACTAGTAGGTGGTGTAGTTTTGTGCCTAAAAAAGTACCTTTGCACATAAAATAGCGACTTTTGACAAAAGTTGCAAATGATAAATACGTGACCACTGCATGGTCAAAAAGAAAAAGTTCTACGGATAGGCAAAAAGAGTGAAACTGTCTATATCAAAAGATGCATAAAAGTCGCTAAATATGCTGCTTGCATCTGAACTGCGCCAAAACATAGACAAAAAAAAAATTATCTAAAAGCAATGATAAATCTCCCTCTATGTCTTACATACTTTTCTTATACATAGCTTTACCCTTAGTCTTCCTATCCATGTAGTCTTTCTATTTATCACCCTTTTTAAAATTTCAGAGTATCTTATATTGAATTCACAGCTGGTTTACTTCTATGTAATAAACACTGTAAGTTTTGTTACCATTCTCTTAAATGGATCTACAGAAAATTTGTGATAGTGGCAGATTTACAGATTGCCAGTGGACCCATTGAAGTGAATGGTAGTGATCTCCTGCAGCAGGAAACCAGCTGCCGTTTATCAATGTGTGAACACACCCAAAAAGTATCTCCATTATTTCCCTAATAAAATGTTAAAGGTTGTGTTTCATCAAGATATTTCTGTTTCAGACTAATGCTGGACCAACGTACAACACTCTGGCCCAGTTCAGGATCTGCCATCAGCCACAGCAGCGACCTGGCTCAGCCAGTGATGAGCTAAGCAGGCATTCCCTGCATGAATGAGACGTCATAGTAAGTAAGGAGTACGTGGTGAGTAGTAGCAGGGGATTGAGCAGATGAACAGGTTTTGTTTTTTGCTACAACACCCAGAGATGGATACAACCATCCCATAATATCTGCAGAGAGGGTGTGATGCCCGGCCCCTGCTTCCAGGGTGAAGAGGTGGTCTGTAACCTAGGCAATAAGAAGTAAAAGGCATGCTCTAACAAGAAAAGAAGGCAACTTTGAAAATGATATATACGGTACTTAGAAAAGTGTATAAATTTGCATGCACTACAATTTAAAAACAGGGATAATGTAGAAGGGAATACCCATTTAATGCAAATAATAATACTTAATGGTGAAGTAACATGTGCCTTAAAGTACAAATGATGGTGGATTTTACCAGAACTGTGCAGGTTAAATTCAGACAATGGGATAGGATTTAGCTAATTTGTCTGTACTGACATTGACCTGTAGTGTGTAGTTTTACATCTGTAGCAGGTCATTTTCCGTTGTGGATCACTACTGTGGATTTTACAACTTTAATGTATAGGGGTTAAACCTGTGATAAATGCATGACAAACTGGTTGATATGTGCAAAACCAAACAATCACAGCTCATCTTTCATATTGGATGCTGTGGGCAAAACCAGACAGTTTCTGTTGGTAAATCTGGACCAGTGGGGCAGGTTTGCTCTTGCAAGAATTCTTGGGCAATGTACACCCAAAAACATATTACAATACTTGTGACACTTGTCAGACAAGGGACTTGGCTTTTTGGAAAAAGTGCATGGCTTTGTTGAAAGGAAGCATGGCCTAAATGCACTAACAATAAAAAAAATCTAACATGCGTTTTGCAAAAACAAAGCTATACAAGCTATTGACTACTGTTGAGAAACATAGCTCCCTTTAGCAGAGCTCAGGGCAGTGTGACCCTAGCTTAATAGGATAGAGAAGCCAAAAAATGGAGGACAGCGCCTCGTGTAATTCCGATAACACTTGTTAAAGCAAATGGTCAGGTAGTGCACTCACCTTAGGTGAACCTTGGGTTCTTGCATATAACCCCTTCGTGTTGGGGTAGTGGTAGATATTTCGGAGCTGCAGCCTGCGGGGGTCGGCCGGATACTTGGAACAGGATACGGATTTAAGGAAAAAAGAAAAACCCTCTTTGTCGGCGCTGCTCAGATGGTGCAATAATGTGGATATACCCAAAGTATTATGTAACAATATTTTATTGAAACACATACATATGGGGGTAAAACATGGACAACTTTGTCCATGTTTTACCCCCATATGTATGTGTTTCAATAAATATTGTTACATTAAACTTTGGGTATATCCACATTATTGCACCATCCGAGCAGCGCTGACAAAGAGGGTTTTTCTTTTTTTTTTCTTCTTTAAATCCGTATCCTGTTCCTAGCTTAATAGGGAATTTTTATTGGGAATGTGTTATCAGAAGCCCAGCTACTGTTTAAATCAAGTTTTAATTTAATTTCATTTCATTTCTAAAGATTTTTTTGTGTTTAAAAAACATAAAATAAAATGAAATAATGAATCAAAGACTGTCATTGCATGTTCTGTAGATATTACTTTTCAGCAGTCATTTCAAAAACATCACAGGCAGGATTACAATGTAAGGTGATGGACACAGCTCACTAATCCCCCTCACTGCACGCATCACAGAGAATGAACATTATATTCTCCCATAGAAGTCAAGTAATCATATTCAGACTATGAGTTCCTATAACCATGGTGCTGCTGTAAAACATATCCTCAAATTCATGCTAAAAAAAACACAGAATAATGTCAAGAAAACAGATAAGGTAAAAAATAATACTCATCAGGATCTAGTTTTAATTAGTAATAAAATATGTGACACCGGTCCAAACGTCTTTGAATTATCTTAACAGATCTGTGCAAATTGTGGCATTTTTGTGTTCATTTAACCATACCTGTCATCATATGATATACATTCACTAATGGAATGCTACAACATATGGCAAGTATAAGATTCTGAACAAGTAGCAGTGTTGTTACTGTTTACAGATGAGGTACAAAAAAACGTAATGGTTATATTCACATTAGGTGGTACTAATGTTTGAAAGTTCCTATAAACACAGTGTGAATAGGAGTGTAATGAACCCTTTCCTCTTTTAACAGGTTCTTGTACAGATCTACAAAGGTCTTTGCCACTTTTCTTGGTGCCCAGCACCCAACCACTTTCAGTGGGCAAACTATCCCCTGACCTCCAGTTCATTGGGGCTCTAACAATGTCCAGCCCCTCTAACCATTCTGCTTAACCTTCTAAGGACTGACTGTTTTTCTGTTTTTGGACTTTCGTTTTTTCCTCCTTACATTTTAATAATCATGACCATTTCAATTTTGCACCTACAGACTCATATGATGGCTTGTTTTTTGCACCACCAATTTTAAATTGTAATGACATCAGTCATTTAACTAAAAAAATCTAAGGCAAAACCCCTAAAAAATTATTTGTGGGACAAAATTGAAAAAAATTTAACAAAACACAATTTTGTAGATTTTGGGGGCTTTCGATTCTATGCAGTGCATTTTTTGGTAAAAATGACACCTTATTTTTATTCTGTAGGTCCATATGATTAAAATTATACCCTACTTATATAGGTTTGATTTTGTTTTACTGCTGGTAAAAATCATAAGTACATGCACAAAAATTAATACATTTAAAAACTTTTTGCACCATGATCTGTTTTTATCGGTACCATTTTTGTTTTGATGGGACTTTTTGATCGCTATTTTGGACTACATTTTTATAGTTCTGACATTTATGCATGCGGCGTTACCACATATGTTTATATTTATTTTTATTTACATAGGTTTTTTTATGGGAAAAGGGAGGTGATTCAAACTTTTATTAGGGAAGGGGTTAAATCACATTTATTATCTTTTTTTTTTACACTTTTTTTTTCACTGTTATAGCCCCCATAGGGGACTATAACATGCAATACATTGATGGCATACACTGAGCAATGCTATGTCACAGCATTCCATTGATCAGTGTTTTCGGCGCTCGATTGCTCCAGCCTGGATCTCAAGCATGGAGCAATCAATTGTGGATCGGAGGAAGGTAGGGACCCTCCTCGTGTGTCCTCAGCTGATCGGGACACTGCGGTTTCACCGCGGTGGTCCCGATCAGCCCAACTGAGCTGCCGGCAAGCATTCTTTTACATTTTAGATGCGGCGATCACCTTTGATCGCCATGTCTATGGGGTTAATACCAGACATCACCGTGATCGGTGATGTCCTATATTAGCCACGGGTTCCGGCCGTTGCTAGGTGTCGGGACCGACCGGATATGACGTGGGGGTCAGCCCTTGACCCCACATTATATCGTGGGAGTGGGCGCAGGGTGTACAGGTACACCCTGCATCTTTAACAGGTTAAGGACATGCTTGTGTCCCAGGTGTACAGACCTCAGGATATGCAATTGATTCAGCAAGATGGTACAGCTATATACAGACTTTATTTAAATCCATCTTTAAAAAAAAAAAAAACAGGCACTTAAGCATTGAAATTTCCTTTCCAGCTAACGCGTTTTAGGTGAGGTAAGCATTCTTAATCATGACTATTGGACCAGGCATATGGTGAGCTGCATTTTATGTGATAACTTTTGTTGTACATACCTAGGGATTACATTCCTAGAACAATGAAACATTTCTAGTACAATATAACATTAATGCTTATGCAGAAATATAAAATTACATCCCTTCCCCTTCATCCAATCATACCCCTTCCCTTCAATTCCTTGGTTGAACTTGATGGACGTATGTCTTCAAACTTATTGGACGTATGTCTTTTTTCAAGTGTACTAACTATGCAACTATATGCTTCTTTACATAACCTAGACATACTCTCTAATAGCACATCTCATGGTCTGCTCACACTGTCCACAACTGATGGCAAACCTCAACCTTTTAATGGTTCCAGGGCATCTTCCACTCAGGGTGGTGGAATAAGGCATCAGCATCACTACAAGCACCCTCTAAGATGCAAAGTGTTCCTTAAAAATGGTAGGAAAAAGTTTTAAAAAAAGAATACAGTTCCTGCAAGGGAGAATAAATGATAAACCCCTTACAAATGATGCAGCAATTCTTAGTATTTAATGACGCTAAGAGATGCAATTATTCTGAATTTAAGAAGTATGCATGGAAAATTAGATTTAAATATAGATAATCAAATAGAAGCTCCATTAAATCAAAGGACACATTACCTGTTGCCTGTATTTTGACAAGCGTGTCCATTTTTAAAATGTTTTACTCAATATTCTCCATATTTTCAATATAATAAAAAGATGCTTCCAGAACAATAAGAACTTGCAAGTATCTTTGAAAAGAAAATCCATTTGTTCCTAAGTGATCAGCTGAACAATGCCTCGGTATCTGACCACCATTCCAGGTTTTTCTATTACAAGACCCCAAACACACTTAGAGTGCTGACAGATTAATGCTTTCTTCACTTGTGGCACACATTCTTGTGTTCTCACACATGTTCTTATAAGGAAATGGGACTCAATAAGCTCTTAATCACAACCCGTGGGTAAAGTTATTGTGTATAATGCAATGTTCTAATTCTGTTTCAGGAAAAGCACTTTGCTATCACTTGTATAAACCATACCTGTCAGCGGCAGTGCCAGCAGCAGTCGCAAACAACTACCTTGGCTGAACAAAGGACAGTCAAACTAAAACCACAAGGTATCTACAAAAGCCAGGTGATTTAAGAAACTGCTTTTCGAAATCTCTGTATTATCTTACTCTTCTGTTCGTGAAGGGATTATTCCTTTTGGCACAAAGGTCCTCTCTGTCTCTCTCATGTTTATCTGAACGAGTCAGCAAGATATTGTACCTAGGTGGCTGGGAAAGGTTTTGTTAGGGGAAGGATAAACAACAGACACATAGCATGGTGCCAAGAAAGAAATGAAAACAGTCCTGACTCACAGTTATCAGGAAAGATGAGAACTAGGCTACAGTATCCTTCCTAAACATTGACATAAATGGTAGAAATTGTAAGTAAAAGTATGTTGTCACTCTTGTTTTAGTCTTAGATCATTTTCGCAGTCTGTTTCTGAACGTATTGTGGAAGAAGACCTCTAGCAAAAACTCCACCATAACACCCCCACATAACTTTCAATGGTGCTGTGGACTTACTTGATGCATATTGTACTTACATCCCTGCATTTCAAAATCTTGTCTGCTTCCGATACCATCTTGCATTTCAGTTTTTACCCAGTGCTTTCTGCTTCTGTGCCTCTTACACTACCAATTCGATAAGGCCTTAGCATAGCATTGCATGAGTAGCATGAGCCAGTATCCTCTCTATTCACTCACAGGACTATGGGGGAGATTTATCATTGCTTCTAGAGCATTTTTTTTTTGTCTATGTTTTGGCGCAAGCAGCATATTTAGCGACTTTTATGCGTCTTTTGATATAGACAGTTTCACTCTTTTTTTTCCTACCCGTAGAACTTTTCCTTTTTGACCATGCAGTGGTCACGTATTTATCATTTGCGACTTTTGTCAAAAGTCGCTATTTTGTACTTTTTTAGGCGCGAAACTACACCACCTACCATTAGGCGTGAGAATCACTTCTACCTTCCACATTTCAACCTTTAACCTCTTGTGGATGACAGCATCCCACTCCCCTTCTATGACACATTCTCAGGAGCTGAGCGTGGGTCATAGCTGGGTGGTCCTGGCAGCTATCTGCCACCAGGACCCATCTCTAATGCCAGACATCACCAATCACAGTGATTCCCAGCTTTAACCCCTTAGACACCGCAATCAAATTTTATTGTAGCGTCTAAAATGCAAGTAAAAATGTCACGGCAGCTCTGTGAAATTAAGTAAAAACACCTAACCTGCCAAATTCAGGACCGGTAAAGTGTCTACTTCCCTCCCTCACAAGCTTCTAGAAAAAATATATGTGGTAGAGCTTTTCCCACCACAGCAGAGCTGCACAAAATTCATCATCCTGCGGCACCTTCTTGATAAATAAGATGCATGCTAGCCAAACCCACCACTCAAATAAACGTGGGAAAATAGCTCTACCGTAGACATTTTTTGATAAATCTGGGCCATTGTGTTTATCCTACCATCAACAGTTTCCTAAATAAAACAATACATATTATAGTATAGAGCCAAGACTAAACTTTGCAACAGGATTTAGTTCAAGTGCCTGTATAAGGCACCCTTTTACATATGTCCATTGTCAGTTTTTTCCCCATCCGGCGCTGCAAAAAATGCGCTGGAGGGAAAATGAAGCCAGAACTGATCCCATTCATTTGAATCAGACCATTCACAATCATCCAGCTTCTCAGTTTAGAAGACAGATGATTGGACTCGCTGGACAGGCACAGACAGGGGAACACATCTTGCTGTGTTCCCCCATCCATGCCGCATATACCTGTCAGGCAACTGATGGTTTTGACTGATGACAATTCAAGCACTTTTGGAGCATCAGTGGTGCCATCAGTTGTGAACAGTTTATGTAAGCCTAGCCTTAGTGATACAGATTTACCCCCATAATTTCTACACTGCTGAAAAAAATAAAGGGATCACATAAACAACACAATGTAACTCCAAGTCAATCACACTTCTGTGAACTCACACTGTCCACTCAGGAAGTAACACGGGTTGATAAATTTGATTACCATTGATAAATTTTGCGTGATTTTGTTGTTAGCTCATTCAACTATGTAAAGACGAAAGTATTCTATACAATTAGTTCATTCATTCAGATGTAGGATGTGTTCCCTTTATTTTTTTAAGCAGTGTATATACAATTGATAGCCAAGCGATCACTAGAACCCTGCATTTACCATGCACTAGCAAAGATAATAAAACATATCTTAGGTGCCTTGAACAATTAAAAACTTCAACCCACGGCTCTCATCGGTACAAAATTATATCAAAGAGCATGCAGCTTCAAAGGGATACTCCGGTGGAAAACTTTTTTTTTTAAATCAACTGGTGCTAGAAATTTAAACAGATTTGTATATTAATTCTATCAAAAAAATCTTAATCCTTCCAGTACTTATCAGCTGCTGTATACTACAGAGGAAATTCTTTTCTTTTTTGATTTCTTTTTCTGTCATGACCACAGTGCACTCTGCTGACATCTCTGTCTATGTCACGAACTGTCCAGAGCAGGAGAAAAAAAAAGTTTTCCACTGGAGTACCCCTTTAACCCATTAAGGACCAAGCCCATTTTCACCTTAAGGACCAGGCCAATTTTACTTTAGCATTTTCGTTTTTTCCTCCTCGTCTTCTAAAATCCATAACTCCTTTATATTTCCATCTATGAGGGCTTGTTTTTTGTGTGACCAATTGTACTTTGTAATGAAACCTCTAATTTTTCCATAAAATGTACGGCGAACCCCCCCAAAATTTTTTTAGGGAGGAAATTTAAATGAAAACCTGCCGTGTATGACGCGAGCACCGTTCTGATCATTCTGAAATATTTATCCATATTTATCTAAAACTAGTCTGTTCAGGCCACTCCTCTCATATTTTTCTATTTTCTTTATTATCTTTATGTACTTCAATGCCTCACAAATCTAGAATTTTTTTTTCCATAGATCGTGATATTATATAAAAGTTCCAGGATATAGTATCTAGGGACATCTTGAGGACTGACACTTCCATTTCTTTGACTTCTATTTTTAGCTATTAGACACAGTGGGTATTTGTGCCAACCTTAATCTCCCTAGGAAGTTGTGAGCTGCACTTTTGTTCTACACTTTGTTAGTTCTACACTTTGTCAATGAATATACCGTAAAACCTATTAAAGAAGACCAACCAAAATTACATTGAAAAGCTTCTATGGGGAGTGGAATTCTAAAAGAAAATGGTTACTGTGCAAAATGTATGGGAAACTGAAAATCTGGGGTGGTCTTCTCAAAAGGGTGATCTTTTGAGGAGTTTTCGTTGTACAGTGAAACCTCCACAGAAGATCACCTTTTTGAGAAGATCCCCTTCTTATCTAAAATAAATAGAAAGAAAAAAGACCGGGGAACGGCGCCTCATGTATTACCCTTAAACACATACAGCAAGTGTAAATGTGGGAGAAACCCACGGCACTTATAGGTGGCTGCTCACCAGATGTAAATAGAAGTAACGCATATCACCCCAAATAGGGGTACTCACTGATGTCCAAAGGAGGGCTGCAAGCCGGAGGTCACAGGCACATACGTCCTGACGTAGTCATCAAACGGAAAATGGAAAAGGACCTCATTCATCCAGGCGCTGACGGTTAGGTCATCAGGTGCACAAAATGATGCAATGTATACCTTTCGGACAATTCAAACGTATCCGACGCAATTGCACCAAGCCAGGAGATTTCTCTATTACTGTCACCAGCTTGTATTATACTATTTTACAATTACTTATATTTTTCAGCCATGTTGTATCACGTGATGAAGTCACATGGGGACTAAGAGACAACACTCTGTTGTCTCTTAGTCCCCATGTGACTTCATCACGTGATACAACATGGCTGAAAAATATAAGTAATTGTAAAATAGTATAATACAAGCTGGTGACAGTAATAGAGAAATCTCCAGGCTTGGTGCAATTGCGTCGGATACGTTTGAATTGTCCGAAAGGTATACATTGCATCATTTTGTGCACCTGATGACCTAACCGGCAGCACCTGGATGAATGAGGTCCTTTTCCCTTCTTATCTAGACCACATGTCATGTTAAAGATTATCAGTCCACTACACATTATGCATATTGGCAATTTCCTCTGTATAAAAAATAAAGTTATAGCTTTTGAAAAAAAAAAATCCTGGTCATTAAGGGCCAAAAGAGACAGGTCACCGAGAGGTTAATGTTGGATAGAATTTCATTTTAAGCAAAATAAGAGCATTTTTGTCTGATCTATAATTCCAGAGATGAACAGCATTCTGCCTTTTAAAGCCACTTCTGCCCAACAGACCATTATTGGGTTCCACTGGAATGAATAACAGACATATCCAATCCACTTCTGATCCATTTATTTTGGAAGATACAGAAAAACTCTCTCACTGAACACAGGTTACAACAAGCCAGGATAAGACAACAAATGGATATTGAAATGTCACCATTAAAGGTGTACTCCACTGGAAAAAAAAAGATTTTTTTAAAATCAACTGGTGCCAGAAAGTTAATCAGATTTATAAATTACTTCTATTAAAAAAATCTTGATGCTTCCAGTACTTTTCAGCTGCTGTATGATCCACAGGAAGTTCTTTTATTTTTGCATTTCCTTTCTGCCTGACCATAGTGCTCTCTGCTGACACCTCTGTCCATTTTAGGAACTGTCAAGAGTAGAAGCAAATCCCCATAGAAAACCTATCCTGCTCTGGACAGTTCCTGAAATGGCTAAAAAAGACAAAGAACAAAGCGCTCCATGGTGTATTAAAAGAGTAACTTATCAGGCAACTTATGCACTGAAAAAGAGGCTCACATGGTAATGTAGTGTACCCGCATAAACAACAATGGTGAGCGCATGTAGTGTCCGCAGCCAGCCGGCTGAGCAAGAGATAATGTAGAGGCAGGCTTCAGACAGAGGTGTCGGCTTTCAATGGCGCAGGTCACAAGACAAACATAGGTGAGTAAAAGCAAGGGTAGTTTACTCCCCCAACATGCAACGCGTTTCACTGCAGCAGCAGCTTCATCAGGCATGATGAAGCTGCTGCTGCAGTGAAACACGTTGCATGTTGGGAGAATAAACAACCCTTGCTTTTACTCACCTATGTTTGTCTTGTGACCTGTGCCATTGAAAGCCGACACCTCTGTCTGAAGCCTGCCTCTACATTAGTTCCTGAAATGGACAGAGGTGTCAGCAGAGAGCACTGTGGTCAGGCAGAAAGGAAATTCAAAAGGAAAAGAACTTCCTGTGGATCATAACAGCAGCTGATAAATACTGAAAGGATTAAGATTTTTTAATAGAAGTAATTTACAAATCTGTCTAACTTTCTGGCAACAGTGATCACAATCCCTATACATTAGTGATGTCTAGATACCCAGTGTCATGGGGTTTATGCATTATATATTTGAGGTGTTACAGTGAAGTCCACATTAAGACCTTTTGGACGAAGTGTCTGCAATTCAAAAATCCATTTAAAGTTCAAGTTTTTTTTAATTTACTGATACGATCACCCCCCCCCCCCCTTTTGTTGGGGTACGTGATCGATCAGAATAAATTTCAAATCCCGCTCAGTATGGCCATATTCAGTACAATGTTTCGCCACCGGTAGGTCCAAACGTTTTTTCCTCACCATATAACGGTGATGATTGAACCGGGTTTTGAAATCCCATGTGGTCTCACCCACATAGATGAGATCACATGGGCAAACCAAGGCATATATCACATATGTTGAAGTACAAGTCAAGTAGTGCTTGAGATCATACACCTTGCCGCTTTCAGGATGTGTAAACTGTGACCCCTATTTTTTAATAAGCACTGTCCACTGATGCACTTTACTATTATAGTGGCAGTTTATGCCCTATATCTTATAGCACTATATATGGTGTATACCTCTTAATTATTTGATTGTATGTTTAATTGAATTGTTTGCACATTTGCATATATATATATATATCACCCATTTGATCACTGTTTGTTGCTTGAAAAAGGCTGCATTGGCAGCAGACACGTTGCTTGCTGTATTGATATGGAATAAACACCTTTTGTTACCTTCATAATCCTGAGTGCTGCAGCTAACGCATATCACCCCAAATAGGGGTACTCACTGATGTCCAAAGGTTTTTAATAATGCTGTTTTTAAGATTAAAAAAAGTCCACCCTGTAAGTTAGCTATGACAAAAACAAGGACTTTATACAGCTGGGGTTGTTCTTGTCGCCCCTGTACTGGGTCATGGTCAGTTCCACATGACATTCTCTTCCTTAATTAAAGGAAAGATCATCTTCATTGCTGTGAATATCATGTATAATGCAGTACCTGGACTAATTCTCTCCATCATTATTAAATAAGGTTTTGGCACCAGCTTTTCACATAGGAATTATTCTTGGACACCAGTAAATTTTTTACAGCTTTCTCACTTTGAACAGGACATAAATCATCAACGAGCCAAAGGACAGCAGCATTTCCTCTGGCTTCAGTTCAGATTAAACTTACTTAAAAGCTCCCGTAAGCCATCTGTTATGTGACTTTAGTGTTTGAATCAGATCCTTTCTGAGTTGGGAAAAATTGTTGGATTATCGTATCAACGAAAAAAACTGTATCAGTAATAGTAAATATTGGAACAACTAAATGTTGTAATGTAATATTATTAGCATTATTAATTGTAAATATAGAACATACTATTAAAATACCAGTAGCCAGTGAACTGAGAAGGACCTGATCCACCCCCATTTCTTTTTACAAAAAGCAGGATGGATCCCTATAGATGGATACAAGGTTCTATGTCCAAATATTTTCTTATGCATTTAGGAGGGAATGTACCCCATCAGCCTTAGTTCAAGGTGCATGTAAATATGGTTAATTACCATTTCACTTCCAGTAGAGACCACTGTTCGACTGTATGTTACTGTGTTAGGATCTTCGGTCCCGGCAGTTTAACCCTTACAGCCGTGGTCGGAAGTGACCGCGGGCTGTGAGTGTTTTGACAGAGGGAGGGAGCTCCCTCTTTCCCCCCTGCAGCATTCCGCGGCACGATTGTGGGGTGCTGTGTGTGATCCCTGGCAGGCGGGGGCCTGCCGCACTGCCGGGACCAAATTAAACTTTGGTCCAGGCAGTTTAACCCTTACAGCCGCTGTCGGAAGCGACCGCGAGCTTTAAGGAGTTTTGACAGAGGAAGGGGGCTCCCTCTGTCTCTGTCCTGTAGCACCCCGCAACGATCACGGGGTGCTGCTAGATACCTGGGCAGCCGGGGGGGGGGATCTTTACAAGGACCCCGAGGTGTGCCCCAGTTATTGCCTGTCAGGAAGTACAATGCATAATGTGTAGGATCACACGGCACACATCCACAGCATATTACATGCTGTGGATGCCCGCCAGGAGTCACAATAATGAGCTCCCTGCTGCGGCTGGGTAGCTTTGGGTGTCCACTCGTAGCGGCGGATTTCTCACCGGCAGTCTTGAGCGGACACACTGAGCTACCCAACTGCAGCAGTGATCTTGCCCTTGTGACTGCTGGGGGGCAATCGCGGTGTGAAATATGCTGCAGATGCGCTCTATGTGACCCTACACTGCATCCCGTTCATACTGCATTTCAGCAATATGTTAGACGTATCTGTCAGAATCACGTCAAAAAATGTGATGCTGAAATATACTGTAGCAGCTCCATTCATTTCTGAATAAGACTGCTACAGTATACATTGGAATCCCTTTTTTTGACATGACAACGGACACCTCTTCTGCAGAAATGCAGTATGAATGGGGACTATTCATATAATGATGCCCTGAAAGCCAAAGGGGGCTCCTCTCCTTCTTGGTCCTACCAGGCGGTCAGGCAACCAGATATGGCCTAAGTAGGGGTACTGCCCAGCCCTGGACGAACAGGGTGATAAAAAAAAACATTCTAGCCACACAAAAATAAATCAAAACACTCACTTTTGGTCTAGGTGAATACTTTATGGGGTGTAGTTTCCAAAATGTGGTCACTTGTGGGGGCTCTGTATGGTTCTGGCAGCTAAAACCAGGCATGAAGTGCGGCCTATAATCCATTTGGCCTAAAATGATGCCCTGAAAGCCAAATGACCCTCCTCTTCTTCTGGGTCCTACCACACTACCACGGAACCAAATATGGCATAAGCGGGGTTTTTTCCAGACATGGCCCGAGCAGCTCAATAAAATATAGGGTGAATTTCTTTCAATATCAGAAGCCATGTATAAAAAATATGTCCCAAAAATGATGCATTTGTGACAAATAGCAAATTTCGAATTTTTAACACTGACGTTTTAATAAATCCTGCCAAAAAACGATGGTGTTAAAATACTCACTGTCCCCCTAGCGAATACCTTGAGGAGTATAGTTTTTAAAATGGGGTCATTGGGGGGGGGGGGAGAGGTTCCTATGTTCTACCACCTTCATATTTCTGTAAACTTTGCGTAGCACATAAAAAAAAGATTTATTTTTCAAATTTCAAGTTAAATTGTTAGGCTCATAATTCATTTAAAATGTTAATTAAAAACAAAAGAAATGCTTTCAAAATAAAGTAGACATCTGAAAGTATAAGTTTCATAAACTATTTGGTCAGAAAGTGTAAATATATGCAACCTATTAGTGTTAAAATAGCAAAAAATCTTTTTTTTTTTTTTCATAATTTTCTGCATTGTAAAAAAAAAACTACAAATGATATCGGCTTACTTTTACTATATACATGAAGGATAACTTGTGACAAAAAAAGAATGTCATAGTTATCGTGAGTTGCCAGAGTTATTCTCTAATAAAGTCAGACATCCCTGAATTGAAAAAACAGGCCTGGGCTTTCAGGGGTGTACAGGTTTACTTATATTGGTCCTTAAGGGGTTAAGTGTATAAAATGTGGCTATACTCAGGGCCGGCTTAGGGCGGGGCAAACCAGGCAATTGCCTAGGGCCCTCACCCCCCAGGGGGCCCCCTACCGGCTGCTCATTAGCGGATCAGCAGTCCGCTGCAGCCCGGCCACGGCCACTTTAAAACATTGACCAGCGGCGGGCCCGGACACTTCTCCTGCTTTTTCTATTTTTTTCATACTTCCTTACCTGGCCGCGCTCGGCAGGCTCAGGTAATGCGGCGGGTCTTGTGGGCTGTGTGGATAATATGACGAGTGACGTCACCTGCCGACTCCTCTGCACGGCGTGAGAGACGTCACTCCTCATTCCCTGCAGCGCTGGCTGCTTAAGTTTAGCAGTCCAGCTGCGGCTAAAGGAAATGATGAGTGGCGTCCCTGACGCCGTGCAGAGGAGCCAGCAGGAGACGTCACTCATCATATTATCCACACAGCCCACAAGACCCGTGACATTACCTGAGGCTGCCAAGCACGGCCAGGTAAGGAAATATGAAAAATAGATAAAGCAGGGGGAAAGGGGGGACCTAATGTGGGGGAACTATACTGCCAACATCATGTGGGGGAACTATACTGCCAACATCATGTGGGGGAACTATACTGCCAACCTAATGTGGGGGAACTATACTGGCAACCTAATGTGGGGGAATTATACTGCCTAGCTAATGTGGGGGAACTATACTGCTTACCTAATGTGGGGGGAACTATGCTGCCAACCTAACGTGGGGGAACTATACTGCCAACCTAACGTGGGGGAACTATACTGCCTACCTAATGGGAACTACAACCAATGTGGTGGAACTATACTGCCTACCTAATGTGGGGAACTACAACCTAATATGGGGGAACTATACTGCCAACCTAATGTTGGGAAGCTATACTGGCAACCTAATGTGGGGGAACTATACTGCCAACCTAATGTGGGGGGGAACTATACTGCCTACCTAATGTGGGGGAAGGACAACCTAATGTGGGGGAACTATACTGCCTACCTAATGTGGGGGAACTACAACCTAAGGTGGGGGAACTATACTGCCAACCTAATGTGGGGGAACTACAACCTAAGGTGGGGGAACTATACTGCCAACCTAATGTGGGGGAACTACAACCTAATATGGGGGAACTATACTGCCAACCTAATGTTGGGAAGCTATACTGGCAACCTAATGTGGGGGGACTATACAGTCAACCTAATGTGCGGGAACTTTACTGCCTACCTAATGTGGGGAAACTACAACCTAATGTAAGGGAACTATACTGCCTACCTAATGTGGGGGAACTATACTGTCTACGTAATGTGGGGGAACTATACTGCCAACCTAATGTGGGGGAACTATACTGCCAACGTAATGTGGGGGAACTATACAAAAATATAAAATTGTACTATTCTGATCCCTATAACTCTTTTATTTTCTGTTTATGGGGATGTATGAGGGTCATTTTTTACGCTTTGATTTGTAGTTTTTAACGGTACCATTTTTGTTTTGATGGGACTTTTCAATAGCTTTTTAGATATTTTTTATGGTATCTGAAGTTCCCAAAAATGTGCAAATCTCGTTAGTGCACTATTACGACTTTTGGGGCCCCTCTTTTGATTTTGCCTAGGGCCACGGTAAACCTAAAACCGGCCCTGGCTGGTTTGTTTAATGAGCCATATCTTAGGATGTTCACTTTTTAAACATCACTACCCTTAGCTAAACAAATGTGGAATTCAGGAACAGTGACATCACATAAGTTCATTGCAGAAACGCAATAGCCATTATTTACAAGATCTGGTGTTTCGTTTTTACTCCATTCTAAACAAAGGAGGCAAGTGAAGTGTTTTGCAAATTTATTGTAATTTGCATTATGACCTGTCTGACAGGCAGAACAATTAAAAACACAAATGAATACATTAAAAACCACCATAAGTATAATCTGCATTGTATACTGATAACTGATTACCAGGTGACTCCCAGAGGCCCAGCAGCTGTTAAATCGGGCAGACTAGATGGGCCAAATGGTTCTCATCTGCTTTGGAAAGGGGATAAGGTGTCTTGGGGCCGGAGTACCCCTTTAATCCAAAGGATGCAATGCAGGTCCGGTAAGTGCTAGAATAAGGTGGCAAACATACTCTGTGTTTGTGTTCTCCATTTTTATAGAGGTAGCCCTGACCTGTGAATACACATAGGCACTACAGAAACTGCAACATAATCATTAGCATTTTGCAGTCATATTTTGATTTCTTTTTCTTAAATACACTTAAAACTGGCAAGATAACACAACTTAGTCACATCAATTTAATGGCTAGAAACTGTGCAGACACTGCAACTTTGTGGAGTGGGAATATTAAAATATGACAGTAATGGTCTAATGATCCGCGGACCTTTGTAACTAAACAGCCATTACTAGTAAATAACTTGCAGAAGGTCATTATGTAAATGAGTTATACTTAAATAAGGCCAAAGCTATCCAATGCTAATTTCAGCATAACATACACAAAATTAATAATGAAGTAAAAGGGTAAACTCTTCCATGCCTGTTTATAATGCATTTTTAACCCCTTAATGAACAAACCAATTTGGTCCTTAAGGACCAAGCCATTTTTTGTCCTTTTTTTACATTGTCGCATTCCATGAGCTTTATGGTTACTTTGTTCATCAATGTAGCTATAGGAGGGCTTACATTTTTGCAGGCTGAGTTGTATTTTTAATGGGACTGTATTAGAGTACATATAACTTTTTGAAAAACTTTTATTTTCTCTGGGCAAATAGGAAAAAGGGCAATTCCAACATTGTTTGTGTGTGTTTGTTAAATTTAAAGGGATACTCCAACCCTAGACATCTTATCCCTGATCGCGGGGGTCCCAGCGGATCTCTGCTGCGGCACCGCAGTCATCAGGTGTCACCTGATGACCGCAGTCACCTGATGACTAGTAATGCGGTGCTGACGTCACGGCCACGCCCCCTCCCATAGACTTGCAATGAGGGGGCGAGTGCGTGATGTCATGAGGGAGCATGGACGTGACGACACGAGCCTTCGATGCCGCAGCCGACGTTCTAAATGAACGCAGGTGCTGCAAGAAGATTGCTGGGGGTCCCAGCGGTGGGACCCCCGCAATCAGACATCTTATCCCCTATCCTTTGGATAGGGGATAAGATGTCTAGGGGCGGAGTACCCCTTTAAAGCTGGTCAGTGCTTTGGCATAAATAATGCATTACCTTTATTCTAGGGTTTGGTACAATTACAGCAATACCAGAAAAAAGGTTTTTAAGCTGCACTCCTTTTGTAGAATAACATTTTTTTTCTGTCAATGTAGTCATAGGTGATCTTATTGTTGCAGGAAGGATGATATATATATTTTTTTTTATAGAACCATTTCAGAGTAGATGCAAATTGTTTATTAACTTTTAACATTATTTGACACTTCTGTTGTTTTTGATTATATTATATTACATTGCTCATTGTACAGTTTCAAAAACATGTATTTTATTACAGTATACGGATTATTACTAGGGATGAGCGAATCGAATGTGACAAATCCATATTAGTAACGAATTTCAGGAAAAATTTGATTTGCAACGAATCCGAATATTGCCGCGATTCGATTGTATCAATCACTTCATTAAACTTCATTTAGTGCAGTCCAGGCTCCAGGGCATCTAAAATGGCAGATCCACGTGTGAGGACATGGGACAAGGAACTCTGGGAAGGTGGGATGACCCTGAATCACATACAGCCTATCAGCAGCCAGCCACCCCTGTGATGTCACAGCCCTATAAATTCGGCAGCCATCTTGCGGCCAGGCATTCCAGCGTTTTATTTCAGAGAGAGCGTTTCATTGTAGGAAGAGAAAGAGGAGTGTGTTTGTTGCACAGAAAACAGCTTGACAGCAGCGATTCAGCACAAGCCAAAATCATTGCAGAAAAGCACTGACAGGGAAGGGAGAGAGAGAGAATGAGAGAGAAAGTACACTTTTGGGTGTAATACACAGCGACTCTACTGCTGCAGTGGAGTGTACAGCAACTCTTAAGCTCATAGGGCCAGTTAGGCTGAGCACTAAAAGCCATTGTCACCTGTTATTAGTGCATAATAATACTGTACTGTGCTCTACTACACAGTGATTCTGTACTGCTTCAGTGGTGTACAGCAACTCTAAATCTAACAGGGGCCAGTTAGGCTGAGCACTAAAAGCCATTGTCACCTGCTATTAGTGCCCAATAATACTGTATTGGGATCTACTACACAGTGATTCTGTATTGCTTCAGTGGTGTACAGCAACTCTAAATCTAACAGGGGCCAGTTAGCAAAGCACTAAAAGCCAGTGATTCTGTACTGCTGCAGTGGTGTACAGCAACTCTAAAGCTAACAGGGGCCAGTTAGCAAAGCACTAAAAGCCATTGTCACCTGCTATTAGTGCATAATAATACTGTACTAGGCTCTACTACACAGCGATTCTGTATTGCTGCAGTTGGGTGTACAACAACTGTAAAGCTAACAGGGGCCAGTTAGGGTGAGGTAAAAAAAGGTAGGTTTTCCAGCTTCTATAACAACAATAAGTTTATTTCAATCCATAAAAAAAGTTCAAAAAACATAAATGTAACATGCAGATAAAAGCCAAATGAAACAACGCGTTTCTGTTTATTAATAAGCCTTATTCATAGCGATAAGTATACATGTTCCTCCTTTCTCATGCCAGTTAGGGTGAGAACAAAAAGCCATAGTCACCTGATTACAGTGCCTAATACAGGTTGCGTAGCGGAGCTTATTGTCCTCTCATAAGTATAACCTGTGCGTACATAGGTGGTGTAAGTTTTTTTTTCCCTGTAAAACCAATTTGGGCCTAGTTACTGTGAAAGGCCAGCCAAAGCATATACAGTTTGTAGTGGAGCGCATAGTCCTCCTCTCATAAATTTAAACTGTACGCACACCTACATGGTGTCCTTTATATATTTTCCTGTTAAACTAATTTGGGCTTAGTTACTGTGAAAGGTCAGACAAAGCTACACACTTGTTTCTGTAATATAATACAGCTTTAAGCGTAGTGGAGTGCATTGTCCTCCTCTCATAAGTGTTACATACACACACTCAGCTGGTGTATAAGTATGTCTGGCAGAGAAGTGTCAGGACGTGCACAGAGGAGTGGCAGAGGCCTAAATTTATCAGGCGCAGGTAGAGGTCGCAGCAAAGTAGGGGTTTGTGGCAGCAGGAGTTGCAAAGAGAGGTCTGGGCTCCTTGCGTCAGCTACCAGTCGTGTCTCGACCAACAAACCAGCAGCCGTGATTGCTTGGTTCACTCGGTCATCCACTTCATCCCAAGTGACGTCCAACACCCCAGTCAACAGTCGGTGGGTTCCTCAGACTCAACCTTCAGTTGGCATGGCACTCATGCTGCTGCTGCCACCTCCAGGCTCTGTCATTGTGCTGCCATATGGTCTCCTCATGCTGATGCTGCCACCTCCAGGCTCTGCCATTGTGCCGCCATATGGTCTCCTCATGCTGATGCTGCCACCTCTAGGCTCTCTCATTGTGCTGCTATATGGTCTCCTCATGCTGATGCTGCCATCTCCAGGCTCTGTCATTGTGCCACCATATGGTCTCCTGATGCTGCCACCTCCAGGCTCTGTCATTGTGCCGCAATATGGTCTCCTCATGCTGATGCTACCACCTCCAGGCTCTCTCATTTTGCTGCCATGGATACTGCAAAACATAAATAAGGTGCTGGTCCCCAGTTACAGAAATGCCTCTGCATCAGACCACAAGTCAGTATTGAGGATATGCATTAGCTAAAAAATGTATTTTCTTAGGATAAAATATATGGACCCAAATTTTTTTTTGAAATCTAACAAAAGGAAAGGTGTGCAAAAAACACCATGTGCCACCTACACCACCAAGTATTGATGCGATGCAAAGACCTCTGAAAGGTGGAAGGGAACAACGTATGGTCCATTGTAACAGATGGTGGTAACAAGTTCCCCTGTAAGGCCCTACTCATGCACTATTAATTCCCTTCTTGGCAAGTGTTACTCTCCCTAAAAAAGGGCGGCCCCACACAGGAACCACTCCCTATTTCCTCCTAAAAACACTGCCATTTCCCAGGGAGAATAGGGAGAGGTTCCTGTGTGGGGCCAACCCTTTTAAGGGCGAATAACACTTGCCAATAAGGGAATTAATAATGCGACAGTAGTGCCTTCCAGGGGAAGTTTTTACCCCCACCTGTCACATTGGACCATACTTTATTCCCTTCTACCTTTTAGAGGTCTTTGCATCACATCAATATTTGGTGGTGTAGGTGGCACACGGTGATTTTTGCATACCTTTCCTTTTGTTAGACTTAAAATAAAAAAATTGGGTCCATATATTTTATCCTAAGAATAATATAAAAAATTTCGTTTTACTTAATGCATATCCTCAATACTTACTTGTGCACACCAACACTTTGAGAAGGAACCTTTTCTTCTGCCTACCTGCCTCCGCTACTATTCTGATCCTGCCACCCGCCTGATGCCACACATCTGATGCCAAGTTTTCCTTCTTTCACCCTCCTTCCTCACGGGGTACTGGTATTAACACCCACCACCAAAGTGTACCAAATTGCACGGCAGCGCCGACGTGTGGAGCTGTAACTATGGTCAGGGACAATACATGTCCTTTACGGCCCACTGGGTGAATGTGGTTCCAGCACAGTCACAACAGCAACTTGGACAGGTCATGCCACTTCCGCACTCAGGCCATTGGTCCTGTGACAGTGTGCGACTCTGCTTCCTCATCCTCCACCGTGTCCTCAGCCTCCACTGCATGGAGAAGTCTGAGTGCCCCTCTAGCATACCATGTGTGCAGGGCACGGCGGTGTCATGCTGTTCATCACATGTTTGCCTTGGCGAATGGAGTCACACAGGGGAGGAAATACTAAAAGTCATTCATCAAGAAATCGAATCATGGCTTACTTCACAAAAACTGGAAATGGGAACCATGGTGACCGGCAACGGCAAGAACATCTTGTCTGCGCTGTGTCAAGGAAGCCTGAGCCACGTGCCCTGCATGGCAAACGTGTTAAATCTGGTTGTCAAATGGTTCTTGAAGTGTCCCCCCCCCATCTGCAAGGCATCCTAACAATGGGAAGGAAACTTTGCATGCACTTCAGCCACTCGTACACCGCAAAGCACACCCTCCTTGAGCTGCAGTGTCAGAACGGCATCCCCGAACATAGTCTGATTTGAAACGTTTCCACACTTTGGAATTCCACCCTCCATATGTTGGACCGATTATACAAACAGAGAAAAGCCATCATTTTTGGTTGATCCGAGTGGATAGGGGGACTCTCCTGTGTAGCTTCAATGTCAATCAGTGGCAGCTCATACGTGACACCTGCCGTTTGCTCAGGATTATGGGAGGAACGTCATTCCACTGCTTCATTTCCTACAACACATGTTTGAAACGATGGCTGGTCAGGGCACTGGAGACGTGGTGCCTACATCTCACGGCCACATGAGCCCTGTGGGAGCTGAACTGGAGGAGGAGGGGAAGGGGGACGGTGGAGCACAGGCAAGGTTTTGCGAAATGGGTGGTTTTTATAGTCATCTGACAGGAGAGGAGAAGCAGGAGCAGGCTGTGGAGCTACAGGGTGATGAGGAAGATGAGACAGAGGACCCAGACACACCGTGGCCATGTGGTCTCCTCATGCTGCTGGCACATAAAATAAAACTTAAAAATTTTTAATCTATATCAAATCTTCAATTAACATTTTACAAAATATCTTTAATCTTTTCAATTGTGAGGCCCTATGGTCTCGATGGGCTGCTGACACCTCTCAGGGGGTGGTGGGGTGGGTGCCGAGAGGCAGGGGCTGGAACAGGTGGTAGCTCGCCTTGCGGAGGACCCCTAGTTCTAATTTAAGATACAAGTATGAGCTTTATCACTGCAGCCACTTTTAGCTTTATGCGCCCACTTATCCAACAGCACAGAAGCTGAATGTGCTCCTGTCCAAATTGCTGGTACTGTAGTCCCTCCCTTTTCAAGTGGACACTCAGAGCATGCGGGTGCGCTGAGAGGCAGGGGCTAGGATAAGCGGTAGCTGGCGGACCGCCAGCTTGATTTTCAGATACAACTAGGAGCTTTGCCATAGTTTACACTGCAGCAATTATACACTATTGGAGCTGGAATTACCATGGCTGCTGGCACCAGACTTGCCTTCCAATGGGTCCTCAATTTTTTTTTAAAGTTTGCTCATTCCAATTACCAGCCTCTGTCATTGTGCTGCCATGTGATCTCCTCATGCTGATGGCACATTAAACTTGTGAATCTATTCAAAAAATCTATGTAATCTTTTCAAGACTGAGGCCCCATGGTCGTAGTCATATGTTTTCCTCTGGAATTACCACAAGAATCCAATAAAACAGGTTGGAGGGGGCTGGGGCACTGAGGGGCAGGGGCTGGAACAGGATGTAGCTCGTCTCGTGGCGGACCACCAGCTCGATGCTCACCAGAATGGGTACTCAAAAAGGATTTTAAAAAATTGAAATAAATCCAAATTAAATTACATAAAAAAATATCTTTAATCTCTTCAATTGTGATGCCTGTAATATGCATGTCATACTGAATAACAGTATTATTTCACTAATACAGCACACTCCCTAAGCATGTTACGACAAGGCAAAGTGTTCTACACCCCTATTGAGGCTCTCTGTAGCCCAGAAATAGCCATTTTAATAGTGATTCACTGCAAATAAATTCGTGCCAAACCAAATTTTGGGGGAAATACGGCGAATTTGCAAAAACGAAAATGCAAAAACTTAAAAATCCCGGGTTCTTAAGGGGTTAAATGGATACTGTCATCTCCAAAAACTTTTTATATGTTGTTAATCATGAAAATGAAAGACCTTTTTAACCCCTTAATGACACTGCCCATTTTGGCCTTAAGGACACAGCCAGCCAATTTTATTTTTGCATTTTTGTTTTTTCCTCCTTGCCTACTAAAAATGATAACTCTTTTATATTTACATCCAGACCCATACGAAGGCTTGTTTTTATATATATATATATATATATATATATATATATATATATATATATATATATATATATTGTAGTCGGCCAGCAGATAAAGTGGTGGAAGGTAGATAAGTGCCAAGTAGGTTGCTGTATCAACTTGTAAACTTCCAGGGTTGTCAAAAAGGCCAATCCAGCAGTACGCTTCTGCATTTCCATGCAGCTAAACTGCAGCAAAGAAACTGTAATATATGTGCCACCGAAGTCCTGGGGTTCAGTGGGGAAAAAGAGGATTTTTGCCAGTAACAGTAGGTTACTGACCTTTGCATAGTTAGCATAGCTTCCATGCAGCTTAAAAGGGCTCTTTTTCTGGAACGGCTGTAGTGTGGGAGGGGGAGCCGTTCCCACAGTCCGGTCTGGGCTTTACTGGACCTCTTGAGGCCTTTAAAGTCTGCTGCTTCTAGACCTCAGGTGAGGAGAGTGTGAACCTGAGGAGTTGTTGTTTGCCATTGTTGTCATATCCCGTTCCCATATCCCGTCCTCATATCCCGACCTCATATCCCGTCCTCATATCCCGACCTCATATCCCGTCCTCATATGTCGACCTCCTATCCCGTCCTCATATCTCGACCTCCTATCCTGTCCTCATATCCCGTCCTCATATGCCATCCTCCTATCCCGACCTTATAACTCGACCTCCTATCCCGTCCTCATATGCCATCCTCATATCTCGACCTCATATCCCGACCTCCTATCCCGTCCTCATATTCCGTCCTCATATCTCAACCTCATATGCCGTCCTCATATCCCATCATCATATCCCGTCCACATATCCCGACCTCATATCCTGTCCTCCTATCTTGACCTCATATCCCATCCTTATATCCCGACCTCATATCCCATCCTCATAACTCGACCTCCTATCCGAACCTCCTCTCTTCATGAGATGGGGTGTGGCTTGCCAGCCGGATTGACACATTCACCAGGAGATGCAGACCGGAGCTTGTGGAGTAAGGTACTGGAAGTCCCATATACACGCATGGGACTTGAAACAAAAAAACATCATTTATGTAATGGTGTAGGTGAGGGTTAATTTAACTATCATATCTTTTTAACATATAAGTAATATGTGTACCAGGTATTATTGAAATATCTCCAGCCGTACAGAAGTTATGTGGGAACATACATTTCCCATTGATTTTCATGGGACTTTAAACAAAAACCTCGACCCTCACAAATGGGGGGTAGTTAAGGGTTAAATTAACTATCCTATATTTTAAGTGGACATATAAGTAACATGTGACCAAGTATTATCGAAATATCTCCAGCCGTTTGGAAGTTATGCAGTAACATATATTTCCCATAAACTTGTATGGGACCTTGGCAAATGGGAGTGAGTAAGGGTTAAATTATCTATCCTATGTTTGTTGTTGACATATAAGTAACATGTGTGCCAAGATTCATATTAATATTTTCAGCCGTTAGGACGTGATGCTGGAACATACACACATACACATACATTGGCCCTCATTTACTATTGCAAACCCCTGTGTGCCAGATTCTGTCGCATTGTGCGACAGATTTTGCGCCAGAATGGAAAAAAAAACCGACTAAATCTCCATTTTGCTAAGAAAACCCGAAAATTGGGGCGTGGCTGTTTGGAAAAGGGGTTGTGGTCTACGAAAAGGGACGTGTTGCCGACATTTTCACAAAAAACCAACATATTTAATAAGGTTTCCACATAAAATGTGGTTGATTCGAGGTGAGGAAAACCCTACAGATCAGAGCATGTGTAAAAAAAAGCAAAGTGTAGGGAAAGTGGAAAATGTAGGGAAACCTTAACCCCTTAAGGACCGGAGGTTTTTCCGTTTTTGCATTTTCGTTTTTTGCTCCTTGCCTTTAAAAAATCATAACTCTTTCAAATTTACACCTAAAAATCCATATGATAGCTTATTTTTTGCGCCACCAATTCTACTTTGTAATGACGTCAGTCATTTTGCCCAAAAATCTATGGTGAAGCGGGAAAAAAAATCATTGTGCGACAAAATTGAAAAAAAAACGCTGTTTTGTAACTTTTGGGGGCTTCCGTTTCTACGTAGTACATTTTTCGGTAAAAATGACACCTGATATGTATTCTGTAGGTCCATACGATTAAAATGATACCCTACTTATGTAGGTTTGATTTTGTCGGACTTTTGGAAAAAATCATAACTACATGCAGGAAAATTAATACATTTAAAATTGTCATCTTCTGACCCCTATAACTTTTTTATTTTTCCGTGTATGGGGCGGTATGAGGGCTCATTTTTTGCGCCGTGATCTGAAGTTTTTAACGGTACCATTTTTGCATTGATAGGACTTATTGATCACTTTTTATTCATTTTTAAATGATATAAAAAGTGACCAAAAATGCACTATTTTTGCGCGCACGCCATTGACCGAGCGGTTTAATTAATGATATATTTTTATAATTCGGACATTTCCGCACGCGGTGATACCATATATGTTTATTTTTATTTTTATTTACACTGTGTTTTTTTTTTTATTGGAAAAGGGGGGTGATTCAAACTTTTAATAGGGGAGGAGTAAAATGATCTTTATTCACTTTTTTTTTTCACTTTTTTTTTGCAGTGTTATAGGTCCCATAGGGACCTATAACACTGCACACACTGATCTTCTATGTTGATCACTGGTTTCTCATAAGAAACCAGTGATCAACGATTCTGCCGCATGACTGCTCATGCCTGGATCTCAGGCACTGAGCAGTCATTCGGCGATCGGACAGCGAGGAGGCAGGAAGGGGCCCTCCCGCTGTCCTGTCAGCTGTTCGGGATGCCGCGATTAGCCGCGGCTATCCCGAACAGCCCGACTGAGCTAGCCGGGAACTTTCACTTTCACTTTCACTTTTAGCTTTGAGCGCGCGGCTAAAGGGTTAATAGCGCGCGGCGCCGCGAACGGCGCTGCGCGCTATTAGAGGCGGGTCCCGGCTTCACTATGATGCCGGGCCCGCCATGATATGACGCGGGGTTACTGTGTAACCCCGCGTTATATCAGAAGAGAAGGACCAATGACGTACCGGTACGTCCTTGGTCCTTAAGGGGTTAATAAATACCGTGGAAAATAAATTGTAGGGAATTAAAACCCACAAAGAAACCTACACTCCACTCTTAGTAAATGAGGGCCATTGAGTTTTATATATATAGATATATGTATGTATATGTAATGTATATATATATATATATATATATATATATATATATATATATATATATATACAACCTACCGTATATACTCGAGTATAAGCCGAGTTTTTCAGCACGATTTTTCGTGCTGAAAACACCCCCCTCGGCTTATACTCGAGTGAACTCCCCCACCCGCAGTGGTCTTCAACCTGCGGACTTCCAGAGGTTTCAAAACTACATCTCCCAGCAAGCCCGGGCAGCCATCGGCTGTCCGGGCTTGCTGGGAGTTGTAGTTTTGAAACCTCCGGAGGTCCGCAGGTTGAAGACCACTGCGGCCTTCAACATCATCCAGCCCCCTCTCACCCCCTTTAGTTCTGAGTACTCACCTCCGCTCGGCGCTGGTCCGGTCCTGCAGGGCTGTCCGGAGAGGAGGTGGTCCGGTGGCATAGTGGTTCCGGGCTGCTATCTTCACCGGGGAGGCCTCTTCTAAGCGCTTCGGGCCCGGCCTCAGAATAGTCACGTTGCCGTGACAACGACGCAGAGGTGCATTCATTGCCAACGTACTTCTGCGTCATTGTCAAGGCAACGCCTCTATTCCGGGCCGGAAGCGCGGAGAAGAGGCGCCCCCGGTGAAGATAGCAGCCCGGACCACCTCCTCACCGGACCACCTCCTCTCCGGACAGCCCTGCAGGACCGGACCAGCACCGAGCGGAGGTGAGTACTCAGAACTAAAGGGGAGGAGAGGGGGCTGGATGATGTTGAAGGCCGCAGTGGTCTTCAACCTGCGGACCTCCGGAGGTTTCAAAACTACAACTTCCAGCAAGCCCGGACAGCCGATGGCTGCCCGGGCTTGCTGGGAGTTGTAGTTTTGAAACCTCTGGAGGTCCGCAGGTTGAAGACCACTGAGGGCGAATGATGAGAAGAGGATGATGAAGGGGGGGGGGTGTGGGGATGATGAAGGGGGGTGGGGATGATGAAGGGGGTGGTGTGGGATGATTACAAGGGGATGATGAAGGGGGGATGTGTGGGATGATAAGGGGATGATGAAGGGGGGATGTGTGGGATGATGACAAGGGGATGATGAAGGGGGGATGTGTGGGATGATAAGGGGATGATGAAGGGGGGATGTGTGGGATGATGACAAGGGGATGATGAAGGGGGGATGTGTGGGATGATGACAAGGGGATGATGATGAGGATGTTAATGACGGGTCTGGATGATGACAGGGGGGGATGAGGTATTTCCCACCCTAGGCTTATACTCGAGTCAATAACTTTTCCTGGGATTTTGGGTTGAAATTAGGGGTCTCGGCTTATACTCGGGTCGGCTTATACTCGAGTATATACGGTACATATATTATATTATGTTTTAGTAGAGCTTTATTGGGGAGATATATCTCTGTATATCTATCTATCTAAATATCGACATAGATGTAGAACACCACATAGGTAAAATTAACGGGACAAGTTTATTCCATGATGTATTAGAGATAGCGTTTCACCAGCCTCACGCTGGCTTTCTCAGGCTGATGAAACATTGGCCCTGATTTACTAAAGTCCAACCGACTATTTTTCTCGGTTATTGCACCAAAATTTTAGGTGCAACGTCTGTGCGACTATTTCTGTGACCAAATTTTATGCAGCACAAGGGGCGTAACCTGACATTTCTGAGCTTTCCCACGTATTTATAAAGGTTTCCAACCCGAATTTGTTGAATTGTTGTGGATTTTTTCCCGACAACTCAGAGGAGTTGGAAACCAAAACCTACAAAACCCACGTGCGACAAACAGGATGCGACATAATAATAAATATCAGGGGAAAAAAGCAGTCGGGTAAGAAAGCAACATAGACTTACAACCTGATTTTCTAAGTAAATGAGGGCCAATAACCGACAGCCAAGAGGCCGAGTGAAATTCCAAAAATGGAGTAATTTCTAACAAGGGACTGTTTGCCATTGTGTTTTTTGTGAAAGTAACTTGTTTTATAACCTGAAAACATTTTGTGCAGTTCAACACTTTTATGAATAAAATATTGAATGTTTTTGTGATAGTTAATGTTTATTTTATTTTATTTTTTTTAACACATTTGCAATATTCGGTTTAAATTAATTTAACAACCAAGCTGATAAACAAGGATAATTGTTGTAATGTTTGAAAAATTATAACACACATGAATAATTTTGATTCATGGAAACATTTTTAAACAAACAAGTCTAAACCATTTCGGCTCACACAACTAATTTCTTTAGTTCTGAGATTGTGCGACACAATTGACTAGTGCGACACAAAAAAACATGCGACACAAAAATAACCGACATGTGCGACAGAATAGTTAACCGGCCTGAAAAAAAAGACGAGTGATATTGAGATCACTCCAGAATAAACACTCCACTCTTAGTAAATCAAGGCCATTGTCTGTAATACATCATGGAATAAACTTGTCACATTAATTCTACCTACGTGGTGTGCTGCATCTATGTCAATATTTGGATAAAGGAACCGGCGACAGGCTCCATTATGCGTGCACCCCATCTCCACCTGGACTTTTTACTTGACATGCTGCTCATATTGGGACTTTGATGTGCTGCTATCTATTTATACTACAGTATGTAGCAGGGTTTCCCAAAAAGGGTGCCTTCAGTTGTTTAAAAACTTTAAAACTTCACTCTCCGCATGCACAGATGGACTTTTTGGGTATGCAGGGAGTTGTAGTTTTGTAACAGATGGAGATGCCCATTTTGTGAATCATTGCTATATAGTACAGCAGATGAAAGCAGGATGGGAATGGTTCTTAGTAACATTCCGAGTGCTGGGGCTGGTCAGGTGACTGGGGCAGAAAATGGCAATTAGGAGGAAGTGAGCACAGAGCGACAGTAAAGAATGCTGGGACCTGTAGTTTAAAGACAGTGGGGGACATGTATCATTATTTGTGTATGGTAGAAGCAGTTTACCCCTTTTCCCGAATTCTAAATTATGTGCAGAAGCGCTAAATTTATCAATCAAGTGCAATAAGCTTCATAAATTGCAGGTAAATATAGTAATCTCCTCAATCCACTCTTTGGAAAATAGAATCGATGATTTAGAGCATCTTGCTACGTTAAGTCCAAGATGGCTTATATTTGCGCAAAAAAAAACAATTTGGTGTAAAAAATTTTTGGTGTAAAGGAAAAGTACGCAGTTAATAAATCCATGCTATAGATATCACTCCAAGGTAACCTGATTCTGCCACATCTGGGGGACATGCTCTACCAAAACGTGCGCAAAAAAATGAGCAAAAAAAAGGGCTTGCGCAAAATTTTGCGCAAAAAAATACACACAAAACAGGGGTAAAATCTTTGACATATGTCCCCCAGTATGCGGGAAGGGAACAAGCAGGAGGGCAAAAAGGTTTATTAGAGCCACGTACAGGAGATAGAAAGGTCACAGTAGAATAATAGATGCAAGGTTAATGTCCTATGCTGATCTGAGTTTTTTTATTTATTTTTTTTTATTATGTTTGTTGGATAACCCCTTTAAGCCTATTTTTTAAAATTTTTTACAAATATCTGGAGTTACGTTTCTGGTTTATTAATACCTTAAGAAAGGGTATACGTATTTTCTTTTGCTATATTTCCTACTTATCTAGTAAACCATAAAGGTTTTTTTTTACTTTTATTAAATTATTTTACATAAAGTCAAGATGCCTTTAACTTGACCTTTTAATAGCAACCCCGCCTGCTCTTTTATTCCACCTATTTAAATTATTTCTAAAATCTCATTTGGTTGTACTATAAAATTGCTAAAAAAATTATTTCAACCATAAACATTAGTTGTCACTGGAACAAATAGTCTCTCACCTTAACCTCAGACACCAGATCCTTGTTTTTATATACTTCATCTAAAATGTTATTTCCTCAGGTTAATAACTCAAGTTGTTTTAGAGATGATCCTTAAGGTACCTCTATTAAATTTCTATTCTGCCATGTATATGCTCTAGGAATATTCTGGTTAAAGAATATACTGGTCTATCCGATAAGTTTAAATCACTCGTAATTCTAATTATCCCTAAAAATGAAAGCCATTAGCTTAAAGAGCTTGTTGCCTAAGCAACATTACTATTACTTTTTATTTGGTTCTTTACATCAATTGCATCATCATACTAACAATCGACCACTAACAAAAACACAATCACACAACTTGGTCCATATTGGTTGAGGTCAGGAATTAACCTAACTTAAAGGGGTATTCCAGGAAAAAAAAAATTTTTATATATCAACTGGCTCCAGAAAGTTAAACAGATTTGAAAATTACTTCTATAAAAAAATCTTAATCCTTTCAGTATTTATGAGCATCTGAAGTTAAAGGGGTTGTGCGCTGCCCTGCAGTTCGGAGCTCCACTCACAGCGTCCGGAAGTTCATTACTCCGAACGCTGTGTGCGGGCTTCCATGTTCGCGGCCGGCGGGCGTGACGTCACACCCGACCCCTTCGTGACGTCTCGCCCGCCCCCTATACCAAAGTCTATGGGAAGGGGGCGTGACAGCGGTCGCGCCCCCTTCCCATAGACTTTCGTTGAGGGGGCGGGCGAGACGTCATGAGGGGGCGGGCGAGACGTCGCAAACACGGAAGCCCGCACACAGCGTTCGGAGTAATGAACTTCCGGACGCTGTGAGCGGAGCTCCGAACTGCAGGGCAGCGCACAACCCCTTTAAGGTTGTTCTTTTCTGTCTAAGTGCTCTCTGATGACACGTGTCTCGGGAACCGCCCAGTTTAGAAGCAAATCCCCATAGTAAACCTCTTCTAAACTGGGCAGTTCCCGAGACACGTGTCATCAGAGAGCACTTAGACAGAAAAGAACAACCTTAACTTCAGAAGCTCATAAGTACTGAAAGGATTAAGATTTTTTAATAGAAGTAATTTACAAATCTGTTTAACTTTCTGGAGCCAGCTGATATATAAAAAAAAAGTTTTTTCCTGGATAACCCCTTTAAATTAAATAAAAAATGTAATTAACATTTTGTCACCTTCATCTAGCTTACAAGCCTGTCTGAATTCCACACTGAATGTTTACCCCCTACCAACATAATAACTTACATACTCAAGGGGAGAAATTACTTAAAGGGGTACTCCGCTGCCCCAGTGTTCGGAACAAAATGTTCCGAACGCTAGGGCAGTGGAGTACCCCTTTAAATCATTGTCCCACATGCTGGTCTTAAAGGGGTTATCCAGGATTAGAAAACAGAGGTAATTTCTTTCAAAAACAGCACCATTCTTGTCCTAAGGTTGTGTGTGTGTTATTGTAGCTCATTTCCTTTAAAGTGAATGGAGCCAAGTTGTAATACCACACTTAACCCAAGGACAGATATGTTGCTGTTTTTAGAACATATTAGCTCCGGTTTTTTTTTATCCCTGGATAACCACTTTAAGTATACCCCTGCCAGTGAACAGTGGAGCCTCTTGATTGATCCAGGTGCATTTGAGGCAGCCCTATACGGCCGCCTCATGAATCTACACCAGCTAAGACCTGTTCTAGATCTCCACTATAATTTATGCTAATTGTAGTAAATCTGGTGTGTGTGTGACCACGCCCCTTCATATGGAGCCATGCCCCCTCTGCAACAAACTTTTCACAGGTCTCATAATTTATACATTTTATGTATCACAATAAATTCGGACATACAAAGTACAATGTTTCTCTGATTCTAGATTAGCAAAACACGTAACTGACCCAATTAGTTTGCCAAGCTCATGGTTAAAAATTTTGAATTCCTTTTGTACTGAAAGTGAATGTTTTTTGGACAAATCATTGATGCCAAGAGGCACAACAAGATCAACGTCACCATTTTTACTTGTGATCATGACATTATTTGCATTAGGTTTCTTTTCCCTGTTTACTCCTGGGAGACATCTCATCTCCTTCAGCACATCCCATCCAATCATAAATCAACAAATCTAACAATCGAATTAGCAACAAAAACATCTCATTTCAAAAGACCAGTTTCCTCAGGTTAAGGGCTGCACATCAGGACATAGACTTTGAGGAGCTGTCGTAAAATTCTGATACACGTGTTAAATTGAGATCTTCAAATCTACACTGGGTAATTATACTGCTTAATTTATTCCTATGGGGAACAAGTTTAAACAATTGAAACTATATCCCACATGGCTGACAACTGATATTAAAAAGGCAATAAATGCAATAAAAAAAAAGTATTTTAAAAAACACAAATCAGAGGGGTCAACTTTAGCTACTAAAAGCTAAAAAAAAAAAAAAAAAGGTAAGGAGCAAAATACACAATGAAAGGCAGGTGGTCAAAGAAAACAAAACAAATCCCAAAAGATACTGAGGGAGATTTATCAAAACCTGTCCAGAGGAAAAGTTTCAAATTGCCCATAGCAACCAATCAGATCGCTTCTTTCATTTTTCAGAGGCCTTTTCAAAAAATAAAAGAAGCAATCTGATTGGTTGCTATAGGCAACTGCACAACTCTTTCTCTACACTGGTTTTGATGAATCTCCCCCATTGTCATCTAAAATAGGCTTGTAAAGCTGCATACACAGTGCAGTAGGGCTTCCCAAGCCTTTTCTAGCTATAACTGAGCACGCACAATGGCTGTCACCCAGTGATGTCCTTACAGAGGTTGTTCCATCTCCTACATTCACATGTATGGAATGTTTTAACCTGCACTGAAGTTATTAACGAAAAGTATATTTTACAAATGGATCCGGTGAGGGCGGCCCATTTATTATTTTTGTTATACTAGCTATAACTGTTAATAAAGGCTGCTGAATACTCACAAAACAAGCCTTTATAATCCCTTTCTGGAATTGACCGACCAGTTGGTGAGGCGGGGCCTGCAGTCTGCTATGCTCTAGGGCCACATTGCCTCTCTTGGCTACATCATGCTGTTCATTGACATGTCTACTTCTACCGTACAAGCGCCGTCTTTCAATCAACACGAGATGTAGCTGGAGACATACCGTATTTTTCGCCGTATAAGACGCACTTTTTCTTCCCCAAAACTGGGGGGGAAAAGTTGGTGCGCCTTATACGGCAAATACACATTAAAACCCTGACATATTGCGGCGGTCCCTGCGGCCATCAACGGCCGGGACCCGCGGCTAATACAGGACATCACCGATCGCGGTGATGCCCTGTATTAACCCTTCAGACGCGGCGATCAAAGCTGACCACCGCGTCTGAAGCGAAAGTGACACTAACCCGGCTGCTCAGTCGGGCTGTTCGGGACCGCCGCGGTGAAATTGCGGCGTCTCGAACAACTTACAGGACACCGGGAGGGACCTTACCTGCCTCCTCGGTGTCCGATCTGCGAATGACTGCTCTGTGCCAGGATCCCCTGCATGGCCCGCGCTCTCCTTCATCGTCGTCGCGCACGCCGTCCTGTCATCCAAAAGGAGCAGCGTGCGTAGCGACGTGATGGCGGCGACAGAGAGCGAGGATCCCGGGCAGCAGAGACGTTCCGGAGCGACAGGGACACGCTGGGGACGCGGCGCCAGCGATGGAGGGCGACATCCAGGGCAGCGGTGACATGTCCAGAGCGGCGGGGACACGTGAGTATTACCTCCTATACCAGTGGTCTTCAACCTGCGGACCTCCAGATGTTGCAAAACTACAACTCCCGGCATGCCCGGAGAGCCATTGGCTGTCCGGGCATGCTGGGAGTTGTAGTTTTGCAACATCTGGAGGTCCGCAGGTTGAAGATCACTGTCCTATACTTTACATTGTATTTGGTTCAGAATCTTTTTATTCTAGATTTTCCTCCTTTAAAATTGGGTGCGTCTTATATGCCGAAGTGTCTTATACGGCGAAAAATACGGTATGCCTTTTTTGTGAGTATACAGCAGCCTACTGTAAGCTTAAGATCCATTGTCAGAAAACTATTTGAGGGGCTCATAAAGTACTACATATAGAAATATGTAGGGGCAATAATATAAAAACTGACAGCCAGCATAGTCTACAAAGGACAGAGGTTGTCAAACCAATCTCATTTGCTTTATGTAGAAGGGAGTAGAAGCTTGGACAAGAGGGCAGCTGTGGATATAGTTTTTTCTGACTTTGTTACAAAGTTCAATGCCCAAATAATAGGGGATAAGATGTATGATTGCAAGAGTCCTGAAGCTGGGACCCCTGTGATCTCTGTGCAGTACCCGTATGGGCATCGGGGGTTGTGACGTCAGGGTCATGCCCACTCGTGATGTCATGCCACACACCCTCAATGTAAGTTTATGGGAGGGTGCGTGGCGGCTGTTATGCCTCCTCCCACAGACTTGCATTGAGGGAATGAGGCATGCTGTCATGAGGGGCGTGGCCGTGATGTCACAACCACCACTGCCTGCTCCAAGCGTTTGGAACAAAATGTTCCAAATGATGGGGCAGTGGAGTACCCCTTTAAGGACCATACCCAGAGAATGGTGGTCAATGATTATGACTCTGAATAGTCCCCAGTTAAAAGTGGTAAACCCCAAGGTTTAGTAACTTATTAATGGTATAGAACAGAGGTCGGTAACCAAGGGGACAGTATCAAGGGGGTCTAAAGTGTGTAGGGTGGGCACTTTTCCTATATCCCATTTTTCCATTTGAGAACTTGGAAATAACATCATAACCCAACCCTATCATCACTCCATCAACACCTTTTACTGCACACCATCACACTATCACATCTATAGCCACATGTGAGATTTTGTTTTGTTTTGTATGGTTACAAATATTACTTGTCTGGTACCTTTTTAATAGCAATTACCAATAAAGTATTGTATTTTATAATTTTTGCCTAAGGGCAGTATATCTGTTTCGGTGAATTGTTTCTAATTAGGTGGTCAGCCCACCGCCCTGGGCAATTGTTATAATAATTTGTTGAGTTGCTGATATTGATAAGCCACTTCTGTGAATTGCTGAGGGGGTGCAGGTGACAGGTAGGGGGTGCAAGTGACAGGTAGGGGGGAGGGGGTGAATGTGACGGGGTTTCAGGTGATGGGGTGGAGGGGGTTGCAGGTGGCAGGGAGGGGGTGATGATTTGGATGTGGAGGAGCACTGGCTACTTACCTACCTGGCTACTTACACAATCACCTGCCTGGCTACTTCCCTACCTGGCTACCTACCTTATTAAATTACTGGCTACATACCCACCTGGCTACCTACCTACATAGTTACTTACCTACATAGCAACCAAATTACCTAGCTACCTACTTGCTACCTACCTATCTACCCAGGTACCTACCTACATACATAGCTACCCCTTTTATCTACATTGCTACCTACCTATGAACTTACGCCATATCTACTTACCTATCTGCATAGCTACCTACCTATATCCAAGGAAAATCGTAGCTCACCAAAGTATAAAGTGCAGAATTCAGTGCCGTTTATTCAATTTCAAACAGTGTTACAGAGCAGACTACGTTTCCTGCCTGTAACACTGTTTGGAATGGAATAAACTCCAGCGAATTCTGCACTTTATACTTGAGGAGTGGAGAGCACTGGAAAAATGCAGAAACTAAGATGTTTGTCCTGCAGATGCTGCAGTGATGGGTTTTAGCTGTAAGATGTCGTCATGGAGATCTGAGCCAGATGGAGAACAGAAGGAAAGAAGACAACGCTGATCGCGAAAGACGTGAAATTTGAGTCAGTTAATGTAACTGTATATATATTATTGCATAATAGGACTGGGGTCTGATTCTGGGGTTTGTAATATGTAAGGGGGGGGGGTCTATATTATGGTGGGGTCTGATTCTAAGCTCTGTATTATGTAGGGACATCTGATTCTGGGGTCTGTATTATGGTGGGGTCTGATTCTGGGGTCTGTATTATGAAGGAATCTGATTCTGGGGCTTGTATTATGGCGGGGTCTGATTCTGAGTCTGTATTATGGTGGGGACTGATTCTGGGGTCTATATTATGGTGGGGACTGATTCTGGGGTCTGTATTATGGTGGGGTCTGATTCTGGGATCTGTATTATTGTGGGGTCTGATTTTGGATTCTGTATTATGGTGGGGTCTAATTTTGGGGTCTGTATTATGGCGGGGACTGATTCTGGGGTCTGTATTATGGAGGGGTCTGATTCTGGGGTCTGTATTATGGAGGGGTCTGATTCTGGGGTCTGTATTATGGAGGGATCTGATTCTGGGGTCTTTATTATGAAGGGATCTGAATCTGGGTCTCTATTATGGTGGAGTCTGATCCGGGGGTCTGCATTATGGTGGGGTCTGATTCTGGGGTCTGTATTGTGGTGGAGTCTGATTCTGGGATCTGTATTATGGTGGAGTCTGATTCTGGGGTCTGAATTATGGTGGGGTCCCATTCTGGGGTCTGTATTGTGGTGGGGTCTGATTCTGGGATCTGTATTGTGGCGGGGTCTAATTCTGGGGTCTGTATTTTTGGGGGGTCTGATTCTGGGGTCTGAATTATGGTGTGTTCTGATTCTGGTGTCTGTATTATGGTGGGGTCTGATTCTGTGGTCTGTATTATAGTGGGGTCTGATTCTGGGGTCTGTATTATGGTGGGGTCTGATTCTGGGGTCTGTATTATGGCGGGGTCTGATTCTGGGGTCTGTATTATGGTGGGGTCTGATTCTGGGGTCTGTATTATGGTGGGGTCTGTATTATGATGGGGTCTGATTCTGGGGTCTGTATTATAGTGGGGTCGGATTCTGGGGTCTGTATTATGGTGGGGTCTGATTCTGGGGACTTTATTATGGTGAGGTCTTATTCTGGGGTCTGTATTATGGTGGGGTCTGATTCTGGGGTCTGTATTATGTGAGGTCTGATTCAGGGGTCTGTATTATGGTGGGGTCTGATTCTGGAGTCTGTATTATGGTGGGGTCCGATTCTGGGGTCTGTATTATGGTGGGGTCTAATTCTGGGGTCTGTTTTATGGTGGGGTGTTAAAATGGTTGTTCTCACTGTAAGGTCCTTACAGCGAGAACAATATTTAGAAACAATTCTGTAAAAAAAAAAAAAAAAACACCCTGTGACAATCCCCCCCACCACAATATGTAAATTGAGTAGGTTGAGCCCTGCTTCTAGAGCGCATTTTACTGATTTTAGCAGAGGATCTTGTGAGTGACATATCTCAGGACCTCCCTGATGCATTTTAGTAAGTGACCCTTACTTGAACTTCTGTTCACCCACACTATGGTCGTGAGGCTTCAGACACAGAGCGATCATCGCTTTGTGCAGCTGAGACAGGTGGGTGCTGCATGAGAGATTGCGGGGGTCCTTTGGGTAGGGGATAAGATGTCTTAGGGCCGGAGTACCCATTTAAATGTGATCATAGGAAAAAGTCAGAATATACAGTGCCATATACTGTTTATCTGACATCAGCAGACCAATACACAATCTTGCTGAACCAGACATGACATTTGAGGTAGGGTGCTTATAAAGAAATAGAGAAAGTGTTTTTTTTTTTTTTTTTTTTTGCTTAGATCTTATGACTTATCCCTTTAATACTAAGGAGACATGACACAACCCTTACTGAGGTTATAACCATATCAAGGGAAGGGTGGAGGCTTCATCCTACATTTCGATACTATATTTATTTAGCTACCTACACTATGTAATCAAGCATACAGTATTCTCAAAGAACAAAGGCTTTAAAGGAAGGATTTGGTGATATCCCCTTAGACAGCAGACTATAATTTATACTGTGAATGGAAATGAATGCAGACACCAATAATAATTAATACCTCTTTATAGCACCGGCTGCCTTTTTATTTTTATTTTAGTCATCACATATTTTATTTTTAATGAAACCTTTACTGTTATTGATCTTGTTCTTTCCTAACCCTTCATGTTTGCATTACTAATGCGTAGACGCCAAAGCTGCGATAATGACCTTGAATTGCTTTTGTCTAATAAAGGATTGAACAGCAATGTACAGGGATACCCTCCCTATTAACCTATTCCTGTTCTTTACCATGTGTATTATTAATGGCAATAAATCTTATATTACAATAATCAAATATATTCCCTAAAACAACCCCACATCAAAATAGAATAATAACAAAAACACATTTTAAGATGTGTAGTCATATATGTAACAATTTTACTGCTCCCACCAGTCCATTTCCAGTCAAATAAGGCTTGAAAAATACTCATTTTGTGGTATACATTTGCCATATATGTTTTATAGCCAATAATGGGCCAACATACTGTAAATCAAAATAACTGACATACTTTTTAATACTGTCCTGAGAAAAGAAGTAAAATCAAAGACTTTTTGGGCATATAGGTTGTGTGCCGCCTTGTTGTGAGATTACAAACATACTGTGGCTAGCTGTTTGTAAAATGTTTTTTCCCGTTTTACTTTTCTTTTTTTGACTACAAATCCCACAATTCCATTTTCCTCCCTCCCACACATCAGCCACCCCACCCATTGAAACATAAATGAGCTGCATCCATTCAAATCAGTGTGGTTTTCAATCAGGGTGCCTACAGCTGTTGCATTAGTTGCAGATTAATCTCTCCACCCATTGAAGCAGACAGGCTCCCTGTCATCAGTTGACTAGTGAGTCAGGTCTCAGCCGCATGAGACAACAGTCATTTTGTATGCTGTTAAAAATAAATATTGGAGTGAAAATCACAGAAGAATTGTGAGAAAACCGTCAAACACAGGTACAGACACTATATTATGGACTACACTAACTTTACAGCCCCTGTAGCATAGTCAAATAAAAAAAAATCCTGGAATACCCCTTTAATAGCATACACATATATACTAATCAAATGCTCACCTGTATTTTTCTATGAAAAATAACTAAGTTCTAATATGAAACATCATATTGCATTACACAGCCTTCAATGTCACTTTGATGGCTTCCCTGTAAGTCAATGACATCAGCTGTTTAGACATGCTCAGCAAAGAATAGGAATCTCATCAAATTTATATCTGTATACTAAAATAACATGAAAGAGGCTCAATCTGATAGGTGCCTCTGTGTAAGTTATGTTCTAAAGCTGGCCTCCTACATTAAAGTGTGCCAAACCTGTTAATGGCTTGGGGCCCCACATTGGGTCAGGCACACTGGATTTTCATAATGCAATATTTTTGTTCATTGGGAGATTAACCACCAACAGAGCAGTCTGGCAGCATCTTTCTTCTATGTACCTGTGTGTATGTATGTTTATGTGGGGGATCACAAAAAATACAGATATCAGCTGTATGATCTAAACTAGCTTCCTACTAGCTAAATTGCTAATCATTATCTAGCTATGAAGAAGAGCTATTTTTACCAGGATATGTTTTCAAGAGATTTCCTATCTTCTTATTGGTTCTTTGTAACAAGAATCCATAATCGTATTTGATATACAAAAATCCTGACTTTCCCACAGTACAAAAGTTGCCCAAATATGACAGCCACTTAGTTATCACCCACACAAAAAAGCAAAAACCTAAGATAGGTATTTGTTCTTTAAATATTGTATGCAGTGTGTGAGATTTACTTTGGGATCATCAATGGCCCACACCAACTTCTCTTCATGCAACTGACTTGTCAGTAAGGTTTATTCACACAGGTTCCAGGATATAATAAAATATAACAAAAAATAAAACCTGGACTGTCTAGCTACTAGCTACACAATACAGACCCTGTCTGCCTACCAGTGGGCTAATCCCTGCCAGTTAAAACATGCAACCTACAACCTTATAGGACACAGTTCACACTTATATACCAAAAAGAATAGTGTGGCGAATGCACTCCCCCCGACAGCTGGACCTGCTTGATTCTTTAATTCAAGTGTTGACATGCAACAGTGTTAAGTACATGAATAGCAGAGTGTGTGGGGGACGTTTACCCTGGAGACGGCGGATGTTTCAGGGGCCTGAAGAAATGCTGAAGAGCATGAAACGGCCGCCGTCCCCAGGGTGAACGTACTATGCATGTACTTCACACGGTTGATACCTACATCTTGTTGCATATCAACACTTGAATAAAAGAATCAAGCAAGTCCGGCTGTCAGGTGAGTGCATTCGCCACATTATTCTATTTTGTATATCAGTTGCACTATCTGTATCTCAGTGGCTAGAGTAGAATCCTGATATTGCACACAGTGTGACTACCATCAGGTCGGCTGACGAAGACGTGGGTTGTGCCGAGTGTCTCGTCTTTGGATTTACATTTATTGCATTGAACAGTTCACACTTAGCTTATCTTGTGTTTCTCAGGCAGCTTATCTGACAGTCCCTCTCCTGGGGAACGAACACTGCTCTCGTTTTCCACGATAATGTCTCCGTCCACACTGGTGCCACTTTGTGTCCATTACAGCCTCCTGCTGTGTGCCCATCTGGCAAAGGGACACTGTGACTCCCCCTTTGCATCAATCTGCGATCTAGGGAAGAGCCTACTTGGTTATTAATAAGTCCTTGTGTGTCCACCACAGCCTCCTGCTGTGTGCCCGTCTAGCAAAGGGACAAGGTGCCTCCCCCTTGCATTACTCTGCATTCTAGGGAAGAGCCCAGACCACACTGTCTGACTTCCTTATAACACACTTCCCCTCTCTGCTGCCTCCTTATAACACACTTCCCCTCTCTGCTGCCTCTTTATAACACACTTCCCCTCTCTGCTGCCTCTTTATAACACACTTCCCCTCTCTGCTGCCTCTTTATAACTAGTGTTGCTCGCGAATATTCGCAATTCGAATATTATTCGCGAATATCGCATATTCGCGAATTCGCGAATTTCGTGAATATAGCGCTATATATTCGTAATTACGAATATTCGTTTTTTTTTTTTTTTTTTTCTTCACAGTTCACATCACAGTGATCATCCCTCTCTGCTTCCAGCTTGTGTGGTGTAAAGAAGGCTCTCATACTACTGTGTGAGACTGGCGCGCAAAAAATCGCATGTGCGAAAATTAGCATGTGCTAATGTTCGCATATGCGAATTTTAGCACATGCGACTTTTCGCGTCTACTAATTTTGTATATGCTAATATTCACATATGTAAATCTTCGCATACGCGAAAATTTCGTATATGCGAAAATAAAGCGAGAATATAACGAATGTGCGAATATTCGCGAATATATGACGAATATTCGTCCATATATTCGCGAATATTCGCGAATTCGAATATGGCCTATGCCGCTCAACACTATTTATAACACCCTTCCCCTCTCTGCTGCCTCTTTATAACACACTTCCCCTCTCTGCTGCCTCTTTATAACACACTTCCCCTCTCTGCTGCCTCTTTATAACACACTTCCCCTCTCTGCTGCCTCTTTATAACACACTTCCCCTCTCTGCTGCCTCTTTATAACACACTTCCCCTCTCTGCTGTCTCCTTATAACACACTTCCCCTCTCTGCTGCCTCTTTATAACACACTTCCCCTCTCTGCTGCCTCCTTATAACACACTTCCCCTCTCTGCTGCCTCTTTATAACACACTTCCCCTCTCTGCCTCCTCCTTATAACACACTTCCCCTCTCTGCTGCCTCCTTAAAACACACTTCTCCTCTCTGCTGCATCCTTATAACACACTTCCCCTCTCTGCCTCCTCCTTATAACACACTTCCCCTCTCTGCCTCCTCCTTATAACACACTTCCCCTCTCTGCCGCCTCCTTATAACACACTTCCCCTCTCTGCCGCCTCCTTATAACACACTTCCCCTCTCTGCCGCCTCCTTATAACACACTTCCCCTCTCTGCCTCCTCCTTATAACACACTTCCCCTCTCTGCCGCCTCCTTATAACACACTTCCCCTCTCTGCCGCATCCTTATAACACACTTCCCCTCTCTGCTGCCTCCTTATAACACACTTCCCCTCTCTGCTGCCTCCTTATAACACACTTCCCCTCTCTGCTGCATCCTTATAACACACTTCCCCTCTCTGCTGCCTCCTTATAACACACTTCCCCTCTCTGCTGCCTCCTTATAACACACTTCCCCTCTCTGCTGCATCCTTATAACACACTTCCCCTCTCTGCTGCCTCCTTATAACACACTTCCCCTCTCTGCTGCCTCCTTATAACACACTTCCCCTCTCTGCTGCATCCTTATAACACACTTCCCCTCTCTGCTGCCTCCTTATAACACACTTCCCCTCTCTGCCTCCTCCTTATAACACACTTCCCCTCTCTGCTGCATCCTTATAACACACTTCCCCTCTCTGCTGCCTCCTTATAACACACTTCCCCTCTCTGCCGCCTCCTTATAACACACTTCCCCTCTCTGCCGCCTCCTTATAACACACTTCCCCTCTCTGCCGCCTCCTTATAACACACTTCCCCTCTCTGCCTCCTCCTTATAACACACTTCCCCTCTCTGCCGCCTCCTTATAACACACTTCCCCTCTCTGCCGCCTCCTTATAACACACTTCCCCTCTCTGCTGGGCTTTATTAATCAGGCCCCCGGTGAAGGTTTCTCCCTCCCTGCCTATCACAAGTGTAATATGTGTATTGTGAAGGTTGAGGCGGTGTCTCATGTACTTCATTTGCAGTCAGATTGAATCATGTCAGGTATGGTACTTTCTTTTTATGCACTAACACCTCCTGATTTACCTTCCACATCCCAAATAATTCTGTGCTTAAATGTTATTGCCATAAGGTTCCGAAATAACACTTTTAGTTTTTTTTTAAATTAACTTTCCAATAATTTTCCACAGATTCTGTGACAAAGTGAAGGTGTATAGTGTGATCAGGATCTGTGTGCCCTCGAAAGATCAAAAATGCTACAAAGCAGTGTCCACAGTTGGATGTGTGCAGTAAATAATGTCCATTTGACTGAGGGGAAAGACTTCCTCCAATAAAACAGAATCTGTCATGGCCGGCCATGATTTCCCATGAAGGGAAGTGGTGTCTAGCAGATGAAGGAGGTACTGCCCAAGACTTATGGCTGCTCTCAGAAAAGCCTTTTAACAACAGAAAGTTCCAAGTAGAAGGTATGTGGCCTGCTATACGATCTGCAGCCATGGAGAGAGTAGCCTAGCTAAATTTCAGTCCACTATTCATTATTTGAGAAGATCAACCCCCATAAAAGACCAATTTTCGATGCAATTTTGGGTGGTCTTTAGTTTGATGCTGCATTTCAGTTTGGGCAAAAATACTATATAACTGCAGAAAGTGCTTTGAGTGTGCACAACACAAACCTACAGTTAGTAGCATAAAATAATGCAATGTGTGAATGTAAATTGAGAAAGTCCCATTTAAATCTCAACTGGCTAAAATGCCAGATGTAGAATATATAAAATAATGTAAACCAGACCACATTTCTCCCCAGGACATAAGGAAATAGAAAGCGATGAGTGAAGTGAATGCCTTAATGCACTTGTCATTTCATATACAGTTCATTCATGTTTTAATCATATTATTGCTTTATTTTATTTATTTATTTTAAGTATCAGAGAAATCAAAATATTTAGCAAAAGACTAAATGGTACGATTCCACAAATTACCGTACATATAGAAACCAGCTGGGAGTTGACAATGACACCATTGGTATATAACGGTGATGTTTTATCCTAACACTAACCGCATTCATTCACATGAACATAAAGTAATATTGCTGTTATACAATTGAAGTAAGGGTTCCGGAAATGCTGCTATACGGCGTCTCATTCGGCATTCACAGAAGCAGACAATGGCAGAATGAATCAGCAGTGATGATCATTTGATGTGTTATATAAAGCCATCAAACAATGAATTAATGACATCTTCTAATTATTATGAGTAATTAATACATGAGCATTAGAATCGTTAACAGTTTTATGCTGCAGATGACAGAGGAGGTTTTTTTTAAGCAACACCAGAGGTAGTTTTTCTGAATGTAGTGGTGTATGAATATGATCAGCTTGGTAATATGAGGACATGGCTGAAAGTCATGTATAGATTGCTAGATTAAGTGAAATCCTTTAAAAATAATGAATCCCCTCGATTTTGTTTTCCTAATTAGAGAAGATGCTAAAAACATTATTTGTTTCTATTCTGGTTCTGTTTTTTGTTTTTTTCAGACTACAATTATGCCATCTTACTGGAGCTCATTTAACAGCATTTAGTTATATCCTTTGCAGCATGACCCATGGACCATAGACATCAAGAGACAGGCGCTGTCACATTAATATGAATTAGATGAGATGCCACTAGTCGTTCTACAGTCAGAGGTCATCCTACAGGGAGGGGATGCTAATCTATGCTGTGAATGGTGGTAGATCCAGTGTTATCTCTACTGGTATCACCTTTCACTGTACTCCTGTCTGAAAAGAAAAGAAAGGCATAACTGGAAAATAATCTGTACAGGACAGGAAGTGTGAGCTTAGTTTTAGGCCTTGTGAAACCTACTGTAGGAAACTACAAGATTTCAGGCAGGGGCGGACTGACAGACCTGTCCATTCAGACGTTCTCCGAGGGCCCAGCCGGGGAAAGGGCCCGCTGCGCCCACCGCCAGTCATATATAATCCTCCTGACATTTTTTTTTTTTAAACAGCTGGTCCTGGCCCGGGGAAAGGGCCCGCTGCTGCCGCTATGTCTGTGAAGAAGAGTCCCGTTTCCTCTGTATCGTAGCTGGGTGCACTGCTTTTCTTCCTCCAGGCAATCACTGTGGAGGAAGCCCTTTATGAGGACCGCAGTGGCTGCCTGAGAGAGGAGCTTACGTCACGCCCCACGCTAGAGCTCGGCGGCTGCCAAAGATCACTGCGCCGCTGCTGAAGAACTCCCTGCTTGCCACTCATGTATGGTTCATTGCTGGCGATGGAAGCGTGTGAGTGAGTGAGGGCAAGGGGTGACACAAAAACAGGCCAGCCTGGCCAGGTGAAGTGGGTGGGGGGCTTATAAGTGTACATACTTCTACCTGCCTTTCACCGCTCCCGACAAGATGGCAGTGGCACAGTCAGAGATAAATGTTATATCTCTGATTGTGCCATCATGTAGGGAATGGTGAAAGGTAGGTAGAAGATAGTGACTGAAGGAGTAGGCCTCCCAACAGCACAGAGTATTTCTTGCGTGAGCTGTAATGAGACAGTCTTCCTCACTGCAGTTCCCTCCTGATATACTCTGTGCTAAAGTGCTAATGCTGTAATCAAGAGACCTCAGCCTCACCTCAGCAGGGGACAAGAACAGCCCAGGTGAAGTGTGGTGGCTTATGAATGTACTAGTCACTATTTTCTAGCTGCCTTTCACTGCTCCCTACATGATGGAACATCAGAGATATAACTTATATCTTTAACTGTGCCACTGCCATCATGTGGGGAGCAGTGAAAGACAGGAAGAAAATTGTAGGAGTAGGCTTCGCAGCAGCACAGAGTATATCTGGCGGTAACTCTAGTGAGGCAGACAGCTTTGTTCAGTGTATGCAATGGCAAGATAACTATGGGGACTAGAAATTTGTGGAAAAAAAATGTAACCAAAAAAAATATTAATAGTACATTCCCAATAAAACCCCTTAATGACACAGGGCTTTTCTGTTTTTGCACTTTAATTTTTTCCTCATCACCTTCTAAAAATCATAACTCTTTAAATGTTGCACCTACAGATTCATAGGAGGGCTTTTCTTTTACCACCAATTGTACTTTATAATGACATCAATCATTTCACCACTAAATTTACTGCAAAACCAGAAAAAAATATTTGTGGGGCAAAACTGAAAAACAAAACAACAAAAATGCAATTTTGTAAATTTTGGGGCTTCCGATTCTATGCAGTGCACTTTTTGGTAAAAATTACACCATATCCTTATTCTGTAGGTCCATATGATCAGGCTAAGTTTCCACTTGTTTTTTTTTTTCTGGCAGTTTTTGGAATACTGCCACTGCAGTTTTTGAGCCAAAGCCAGAAATGTATTCAAAAGGAATGGGAAATATAAAGAAAGGACTTACACTTCTCCTCCCTTATGGATCCACTTCTGACTTTGGCTCAAAAACTGCAGTGGCAGTGGCAACTTAGCCTTACAAGGATACCTAATTTATATAGGTTTTATTTTATTTTACTACTTATTATAACTACATACACCAAAATTAGTATGTGTAAAATTATCATTTTCTGACCTCTTTAACTTTTTTATTTTTCCATATACAGGGATGTATGAGGGCTCATTTTTTGTGCCGTGATCTCAAGTTTTGATCTCAAGTTTTTATCGCTACCATTGTTTTGATCAGACATTTTGATAGCTTTTTATAAAAAACTTTAGGTTATACAAAGTGGCCAAAAATACGCAATTATGGACTTTGGAATTTTTTTACGTGTACGTCATTGACCGTGCGGTTTAATTAATATTATATTTTTATAGATTGGACCTTTTCGCATGTGGCGTTACAGCAAATGTTTATTTTTATTATGGTTACATATTTTTTATTTGGAATTTGGGATAAGGGGGTGATTCTAATTTTTTATATGGAAGGGATTAATGAATGTTTTTTCTTTTACTTTTTATTCAATTTTTATTATTCTTTTTTTTTTCTACAGTTTTAGTCCCATTAGGCGACTTTTAGGAGGAATGAGTAGATTCCTCAAGCGGATCAATGTGGTTCCATAGAACCACGTTGATCTGGGTGCTCTGCGCTCGATTGATAAAGCCTGGTTTAGCCAGGCTCCATCAATCTCAGAGCCGGGACCTGGATTGAAGGATAGGTAAGCCCTCCGGCTACCTTAGCGATCGTGCTGTGGGGGGTGGATAAACTGGACCACCAGGGATGGTTTAAATGTCCCTTTAGACGCCGTCTTGTCGGCTATTAACGCTGGCCCACAGCTACAGGAATCAGCTGGGAGACGCCAGTATGAGATGCCATACACCGCTTGCAGTCTCAGGACGAGCCGCCTCGTCCTTAGACGGCAACTGGTTAAATAATCCCCCCTATTCTCATTTTTCAAATAAAATAATGTAAATAAACATATTTAGTAACGCTGCATGCGGAAATGTCTGATCTGATCAAATATAACAATACTGGAACCGCACAGTGAATGGGGTTAATGTAAAAAATACCAAACAACAGAATTGCTGATAACTGAGCACTTCAAATACCATAAAAAAAATTACAAAAAGTGATCAAAAAGTCCTATAAAAACAAAAAGGTTCCAATAAAAACAATTAAAATTAAGGCGTAAAAAAAATAAATTATCCCTCATACAGCCTTATATACAAAAAAAATAAAGTTACATAGGTTAGATTAGGAAAATTTTATGCATACTAATTTTCTTTAAAACAGTTAAGTAAATTTGTAAAATAAAACATGATGTAAAACAGCACGAATCACTTCCCAGCGTCCGGAATGGCTTGCTCTTGCATCTGTAGCACATCAATCTGTGGTGCAGCCAGGGCACAGGGAGGTGATTTAAGGTAGACATGGAGAAGGCTCATGCTAGCCCCAAAACAAGTTGCCCTATTGTCTCACATCTGATCACGCTGCTCCTATTGGATGAAGGGACGGCGTGCGTGGCGATGTGATGACGACGATACAGAGCGACGGCGATGCAGGGGATCCCGGAGAGGACGGTCTGGAGCACCGGGGACATGTAAGTGATCATCACCGGACCACACGGGGCACCATACACGGCTATCCGGCGGCAGCTGAAGCAGTCTGCGCTGCCGGATAGCCGTTTATGCGATGGCCCCGACATACAAAAGCATCGTATGTTGATGCTGCCTTCAACATGCGATGGCCTCTGAGAGGCCATCGCATGTTGAAATTATCGTACGTCGGGGCCATCGTAGGTCGGGGGGTCACTGTATACATGGGAAGAATTGTGGTCTGCTTCTGGTTATTTACATGGGGTGGGGTGTATAAATATGAGGGGTTGGTATAATAGGCAGCAGAGTTGGCATAACAGCATAGTAAGGAGGGGGTTCAGTGTGTTTATGTGGGTTTGGTATAGTTAGGGGGATTAGCATTGCCATCCCTCCAAGTATACCATAGCCTCAAACGTACTGCACCCCCCTCTTGTTTTCTATAGCAACTATTCATATACATACTGACTGTGTTATTCCACAACAGCCTTCCTGCCTCCAAGCCACAGCAGCCTGCCCCCCAGCCACAGTAGCCTGCTGGACTGTTTTTGTGTATTTACAATGTATATTGCACTTGTTGATATCTTTTTGGTTCTTTTGTGTGTAAAGATTCTGTTATTAAACACTGTTCAGAAGACGGAATTTGTACTCTACTCTGATATGTAGGGGTGGGGCATAGGGAGTGGTTTGGTCGGGAATAGGGACAGGGCAGAGATGGGGATGGGGTAGAGTCTCGCTGGGGGACCTTGCTTTATTTGGTCCGGGGGCCCTGAGTGGTGCCCGTGATTTCAGGATTATTATAAAATATAGGTAGTAAAATGGAAAATTTGAAAAAACATAATTATAATTTTTTTTTAAAATATGATTCATATAAAAACCTGATTTAAACATAGTAACATAGTAAGTTCATAAGATTGAAAAAAGACCAGAGTCCATCAAGTTCAACCTATATTCCTAATGAGTCCCTATTGAGTTGATCCAGAGGAAGGCAAAAAACCCTCATACTAGAGGTAAAAAATATGGCAGTCAGAATAAATCCCTGGATAAACGTTCTGTCCCAATAAATCTAGAATACATAACCAGCGATGTTATTATTCTCCAAAAATGCATCCAGGCCCCTTTTGAACTCTTTTACAGAGTTCACCATGACCACCTCCTCTGGCAGAGAGTTCCATAGTCTTACTGCTCTTACAGTAAAGAACCCCCGTCTGTGCTGGTGTAGAAACCTTCTTTCCTCTAGACGTAGAGGATGTCCCCTTGTTATAGATACAGTCCTGGGTATAAATAGATCATGGGAGAGATCTCTGTACACCCCCCTGATATATTTATACATAGTAATTGGGTCGCCCCTAAGCCTTTTTTTTTCTACACTAAATAACCCTAATTCTGATAGTCTTTCTGGGTACTGTAGTCCTCCCATTCCCCGTATTACACTGGTTGCCCATCTTTGAACCCTCTCCAGCTCCACTATATCTTTCTTGTACACTGGTGCCCAGTACTGTACACAGTATTCCATGTGTGGTCTGACTAGTGATTTGTACAATGATAGAATTATTTCCTTGTCGTGGGCATCTATGCCCCTATAGATGCACCCCATGATTTTATTTGCCTTGGCAGCAGCTGCCCGACCCTGGTCACTACAGCTAAATTTACTGTTAACTAAGACCCCTAAGTCCTTTTCCATGCCAGTTGTCCCAAGTGTGCTCCCATTTAATACATAATCCCAGCCCAGATTTTACTTCCCCATGTGCATTACCTTACATTTATCAGTGTTGAACCTCATCTGCCACTTCCCAGCCCAAACCTCCAACCTATCCAGATCCATTTGTAAGAGTGCACAATCCTCTATTGTGTTGACCACTTTACAGAGTTAAAGGGCTACTCCGGTGAAAACCTTTTTTCTTTTAAATCAACTGGTGGCAGAAAGTTAGACATATTTGTAAATTACTTCTATTAAAAAATCTTAATCCTTCCAGTACTTATTAGCTGCTAAATGCTACAGAGGAAATTCCTTTCTTTTTGGAACACTGATGACATCACGAGCACAGTGCTTTCTGCTGACATCTCTGTCCATTTTAGCAACCATGCATAGCAGATGCATAGCAGATGTATGCTAAGGGCAGCATGGTGGCTCAGTGGTTAGCACTGCTGCCTTGCAGTCCTGGGGACTTGGGTTCAAATCCCACTAAGGACAACAATAAATAAAGTATTATTATTATAATAATGTCAGCAGAGAGAACTGTGCTCGTGATGTCATCAGAGAGCATTCCAAAAAGAAAACAATTTCCTCTGTAGTATTCAGCAGCTAATAAGTACAGGAAGGATTAAGATTTTTTAATAGAAGTCATTTACAAATATGTTTAACTTTCTGCCACCAGTTGATTTAAAAGAAAAAAGGTTTTCACCGGAGTACCCCTTTAAGTATCATCTGAAAAGATTGTTACTTTACTATTCAACCCCTATAGGTCATTAATGAATATAGTAAATAGAATAGGACCCAATACTGACCCCTGTGGTACCTCACTAGTAACAGTCACCCAATCAGAATAAGTACCATTAATAACCACCATCTGTTTCCTATCATTGAGCCAGTTACTTACCCACTTACACACATTCTCCCCCAGCCCCATCCTTCTCATTTTATGCACCAACCTTTTATGTGGCACCGTATCAAATGTTTTGGAAAAATCCAGATATACGACATGCAGCGATTGCCCCTGGTACAGTCTGGAGCTCACCTCCTCATAAAAGCTGATCAGGTTAGTCTGACAGGATCGTTCCCTCATAAAACCATGCTAATATGGGGTCATACATTTATTTTTATCAAGATATTCCAAAATAGCATCTCTCAGAAAACCCTCAAGCAATTTACATACAACGGAGGTTAAACTAACAGGTCTATAATTCCTGGGGTCACCTTTTGACCCCTTTTTAAATATTGGCACCACATTTGCCATGCACCAGTCCTGTGGAACAGTCCCTGTCACTATAGAGTCCTTGAATATTAAAAATAGGGGTCTGTCTATTACATTACTGAATTCCTTTACAACACAGGGGTGAATGCCATCTGGGCCTGGTGATTTGTCTATTTTTATTTTTTTTTGTAAGCGGTACTGTACTTCTTCCTGGGTTAGACAGATGACCTGTACTGGGGAGTTTACCTTATCTCGCTGTATTTCACCTGGCATTTTCCTCTGTGAATACAGTGGAGAATGATTTGTTTAATATATTTGCTTTTTCCTGATCCCCGTCTATAATTTCTTCCTCATAATTTTTTAAAGGGCCTACACTTTCATCTTTGACCTTTTTGCTATTTATATAGTTAAAGAAAATTTTGGGGTTAGTTTCACTCTCTTTGGCAATCAGTCTTTCTGTCTCTATTTTTGCGTCTTTTATCTGTTTTTTTTACATATTTTACATTTTTCTCTATAGCTTTTTAATGCTTCTTCACTGCCGTTCTGTTTTAGTAGTTTAAATGCTTTATTTTTGTCATTTATTGCCCCCTTAAAATTTTTATTCATTCATATTGGTTTTCTTTTATTTCTGACCCTTTTATTCCCATAAGGTATATACCGTACTTCTTACAGTGAGAATTTCAAATATTCTAAAAAGTCTCCCATTTAGTGTCAGTATTCTTGTTTTTGAGGACATTATCCCATTTTTTATAGTTAAGGGCTTCTCTGAGTTGATCAGACTTTGCCTTCCTAAAGTTCATTGTTTTTTGTGGCCCCTCTAGAGATTCCCTTATTGAAGAACAAGTTATAATGTATTATATTATGATGACTATATCCTAGGTGTTCTTCTACCTGCACATTAGTTACTCTGTCAGGTCTGTTGGTTAATATTAAGTCTAGTAGGGCGCCCCTCTGGTCGGGCCCTGCACCATTTAGGACCGAAAATTGTCTTTAGCTATAGTCAGAAACCTGTTTCCTTTATGAGATTCATAGGTCTGTCTCCCAGTTTATATCAGGATAGGTAAAGTCCCTCATTATTATCACCTCATTCTGATTTGCTGCCTTTTTTATTTACCTCAGTAATTGATCTTCTGGCTCTTCCAGTATGTTTGGTGGCTTATAGCAAACCCCTATCAGAATTTTTTTTTTTTTATCACCATACATTTCTACCCATAATGACTCCACTTTATCGTTTTCCTCCCATATATCCGCGGCCTTCAGACTGGAGTTTACATAAAGACAAACTCCTCCCCCTTCCTGTTTTGTCCAATCCTTCTTGAATAGACTATAAGCCTGTATGTTGACCGCCCAGTCACAGTTATCGTCCAACCAAGTCTCTGTTATACCCACTATGTCATAATTCTCCTCAGACAATATCTACTCCAGTTCGTCAGTTTTATTGGTCAGACTTCTGGCATTAGTCAACATGCAATTCATAGGTGTATAACATATTCCCTTTAAAGCCAAATACCTTCCATCGCTATTCTTCTCTTCTGTCCCTTCCTCTTATATTACTTCTGTTCATTGTAGGATGGTTGGTAAGTTTTTTTTTATCAATCTACATGGCTGAATTTTTTATCTTGACCACAGTGCCACAGGATAATTTAGGGTTTAAAAACAAAAAGAAAACAAAAAACATGCTATATGGTGTGTGGTACATTCTACATAACTGTGCATATTTGTGTTATTGGATCTTCAAGCACTATGGTTCTCGGTTTTGTTTTTCTCAAAATACGGCTGAAAAAAAGTAGTGTTACATTCTACTAACATCCCACTTATGATGTTCCATCTGATGCACTTATTAGACAATAATACCAATAAACAAACAGTAACCAACATAAAGTGCCCATATAATAGTGCCAAACTTCTCCCTACGTAACGTTACCCAAACAATAAACTTGGTGATGCAGCTGCATCCTATGACGTATGGGACTGAAAATTGGTGGTCGAACTTCCCAGGCCATCAGGGCCAGGGGCGCCAACAGTCAGCAGGATCAATTGATGTTCCCTGTGCATGAGTCATTCATTCTTAAAGCTGTCCCTGAAATGTGATTACTTGTTTCAGTACTCTTCTTTTTAGAGAAATGAATAGGAGCTGCTGGTGCTATCGACAGTGTTATATAAATAATATGGTGAAAAGCTGAAAGCTACATGCTCATGGTGGAGAAAGCAAACACACTTAAAGGGGTACTCCACTGGAAAACATTTTCTTTTAAATCAACTGGTGCCAGAAAGTTAAACAGATTTGTAAATTAATTCTATTAAAAAATAGCAAATATGTTTAACTTTCTGGCACCAGTTGATTAAAAAAAAAAATCCAGTGGAGTACCCCTTTAAACTACACAGCTGTGGTAGAGACCAAACATAGAACAAAACTGTAGATGCCTACAAATTAGTCCATATTATGATATAATAGTATTAACTTACCTGTAGGGTTCTAAAGTTTGTAAGCCAAACTGAAGGGCCTCCTCCCATATTTTCAGCTGAATGCAGAGATCCATAGCAAAGTCAAGAGCCTTGATCTTATAAATATTCTTGCTTGGTAGTTGACTTTCGTCGATCAACTTCTTACACAGTTTTAAGGCTTCTTTAAAATCTTATTTTTATTAAAGAAAATATGAGCTTATATGAGACTATCTCTTGTATTTAGGTGCAGGCAGTGGGTTGGTCCATTAGGAGGATTTAGGCCGATAAGCCACCATTCATTTGTTATCCAGGATAGTAACATGCTGCCAATAATTCCCTATTTATATTTTGACTGATACAGCACAATCTAACTTTGAAAACAATGGGGGTCATATTTAAAACTCTACACACCAAAAATTTCACTTGGTGCCAAAATTTTGGTGCAAAAAAGTTTCCTATTAGATATCCAAAGTGTTTTACATAAGAATCATCCAAGGTTTACAATAGTCGTGCCAGTTTTTCAAAAGTGGGTGTGGTTATGTAAATTGTTTGTTTAACATGATATTTCCAAAGGGGTGAAGAGTCCATTTTACAGGAAAAATCCACACCAGCTCTTTGCTAGTATAGAAATCACAGAAATGGTTGATGGGTTTTTTTTTTTTCCTTTTGAAAAAGGTGTTATTTAATCAATTTTATTGAAAAATAAATAGTTTTTATTGAAAAATGTTAATAAAAACATATTATTATACATTTTTTTCTCATAGTCACTGCACCTGCACTCACATTTAACCCCTGGACACGTTTCATTTATACAGTGATCGCTTGTGTGAGCATTAGTAATCATGGAATATTATGTAAGATGCTTCTGCCAGAATTTTTTTGAAAATGTGAGGAGAAAAAAAAAGGTTTTCGAATATCTCCCCCAAAGTGTGCTATATTCAAATGACCTGTAAAGACTCACAAGGGGGATACCGCTTCTCAGAAGAGTCACACATTCTATGGCTTGATTAAAGTTCCTTAGTCAAGGATACATCATCACAATCCATATCCAGCAGTATCTACTAGCCTTGGCTTCCTCTGTAGGTTACTTATGTCCCAGGTGCCAGTGTAGCTGACTTGTCAAGGCATATCCCAGCATGAGGAATGACAATAAAGCTGGGAAGCAGACCAGCCAAATTAGTCCCAAAAATAAAATTGAATCTTTATTTTATATATAAACATTTTTATGATTATGCATAGAGTTAATCAGCTCTCGAGCGTTTCGAGCTTGCGCTCTTAGTCATGGCACTGACACCATGGTGTCAGTGCCATGACTAAGAGTGCAAGCTCGAAACGCGTCGGCGGTCCACTTGTTTTTAAGTGACATGTCACTCGCCACTCACGTGGCTACCAGCTTTTAACATGATTTATTAAATGTTAAGTTTTACTTGATTTTTCTTCAACGGGAGCTGGATCCACCCCTTTTTTCTCTTTCCAATCAGAGTTTAATACAGTATAACAGAAAATACTATACTATGAAAGCCGTCTGACACCACAGACAGTTTCAAAACAGCATGACCAGGCTAGTGCAAAAGACATTTAAAACGGCTAAAAGGGATACAGTCCATCAGGTCACATCCTGTATACAAGACCACGACTTCCACCCACTAGGAAAACACCTTCAAGAGCACAAAATGTAGTTGAAAACACTAAACATAAAATAATACTAATATACATAAGTGCGATAGCATTTACAACATCACCATCACATGAAATGCCCAAAGTGGGGGCTGAACCCAGTGTTCAAGCTCTTGAAGGTGATTGCCCAGTGGATGGGGGGTCACAGTCCAGTATACAGGATGTAATCTGATGGATTGTATACATTGGAGGATTTTTGCTGTTTTTGAATGTTTTTCTCTTTTGTACGTGATTATGCTTTTTTTTTTATAATGCTTGTGGTTTCATATGGCATCCTTTGTATTTGTAATGTATTTTCTGGTATACTGAGTATTTTTGTATTATAAATAAAGATTCAATATAATTTTCGGGAGTAATCTGGAGGTTCAGGCTCTCTTTTTTGAATATGAAAGCTTTCTGCTGTATGTGGAAGCTTCTGCCTCTGCCATCTGGTCCATATTTTGGGTAGGTGGTGATCATTCATCTATATATTTTGCACTTTACATAAAGCATCTCCATCTTTTATAACAATCCTTGACACAAATAACAATATGCCACTATTCTCAAAGGGGGAGATTTATCAAGGGATTTTTTGCTTACAAAAGTTGCACAAAAAGTTGCATTAGCAACTAAGCAAATTTTTGTGCGACTTTTGGATGTAAGCAAAAAGCTACAAAAGAGCCTACAAAAGTACATTTTCATTTTCACTTTGCAGTGGTCAGGAATTTATCAAGTGCGAAAGTCGCACAAAAAGTCGAAAGCCCTCAAAAACTGTGTAGCCTGGAGCTGGCTTACAAAACAGCTTTGGAGGGCAGATTTTTATATTTCCCGCTAGCCGGCTCCAGTGGGAAATATGATATAACAACTGTACAAAGGAGCCCAGGCTGGCATCACTCAGCAGCCACCCGGGCTCCGTCTGATTCTAACCCCACTACCCTAACTTAATGACGGGGACAGGGACATTGCTTTACATCCCCCTGCTTGTCTCCCACCTGCCCCACTGCACATCTCCCACCTGTCTGCTACCTGTTGCAAGACTACAACTCCCAGCATGCCCTTACAGTGAGGTCTTGTAGCAGACAGGGAGATGTGTAGGAGCCATCCCTGCCATCCCTCAGCACTGCGGTACATGCTGAGGGATGGAAGGGACGGCTTCTGCACATCTCCCAGGTGGCTGCAGTGTTACGTCAGCCCGGGCTCCTTACCACGGCACCGGAGACTTTACTTTAATTTCAAATTTCTCGCCGCGTCCCGTGTCATGGGACCCAGCGGCAAATATGAAATTCATGCTTGCTTTCCTGGCTTGCATGACTACAACTCCCAGCATGCCCTTACAGTAAGGGCATGCTGGAAGTTGTAGTTGTGGGGCTGGTGACAAGCTTGCCACCTGCCCCCTGCCGCACAACTGCAACTCCCAGCATGTCTTTACTGTAAGGGCATGCTGTGAGTGGTAGGGGGGGGGGGGGGCGTGTGTCAAGCTTGTCACTTGCCCCCTGCCGCAAAACTACAACTCCCAGCATGTCCTTACTGTAAGGGCATGCTGGGATTTGTAGTCGTGCAGCTGGGGGTAGGTGACAGGCTTGTCACTCGCCCGCACATCTCCCGCACCACATGACTTCAACTTCCAGCATGTCCTTACTGTAAGGGCATGCTGGGAGTTGTAGTCGTGCGTCGCGGGAGATGCGTGGGCTGGTAACATTAAATGTATTAACCTATTTTTCTTGTTTGTTTGTTTTTTTTCTCATATCCGTGTATCCTGTGGACTACTTCGGATTCGGTGGACTGCATCGATGACCAGCATTTTTTTTTATCTGTTAATGTTAAATGGGCACTGTCACCAACTTTATTTTTTGATATGTTGTAGTACTTATGCACTACAACATATCTGTAATATATTTTCATAATTTTTTTTTTTCATTTTGAGGGTGAATTTTACGTTTGAAAACCGGCCACTAGGGGTCTGCCTCCTAGTGGTTGGCTGCAGCACGGCATGACATCACACCTGAATTCGGACTGATTGCGGCCGGGCAATCAGTCCTTATTCATTTACACTGCGCTCGCTCCCTGCCTGTGAATCAGACAGGCAGGAGCGATTGCATTGGCTCCCCAGCCACTGGTGGGAGGCCACTCCTCCCGCACATGTCATCGCCGCTGCTGCTCCTGCACGCCCACTGCCGGACTCTGCAGTATCAGTAAGCATCAGAAGGAGGGGAGGGGGGTGTTTGTGACAGGCGGAACTGGGTATGGGGGGGGGGTGACGGAGGGAACAGGGTATGTGGTGGCGGGCGTAGCAGGGTGCCTCCAGCTGTTTCACTACTACAACTCCCAGCATGCCCGGACAGCCAATAGATGTCAGAGCAAGCTGAGAGTTGTAGTGGTGAAACAACTGGAGGCACCCTGTGTAGATGAACTAAGGGCGCCCACCAGCAGGCATCAGTGACGTGGTGCCTGCTGGGGAAGTCTGCTTGGTAGTGAGCACGCTACCAGGCAGACAAAAAGTTATTTTTAATATAGTAAAAAAAAAAAAAAAAAATTTAAAGCAGGGAGGGGGTTAGGGATAGATGTGCAATAGTCAGGGACAGAAAAAAAAATATAGGATGGTGGGAGCTACCCTTTAATAAAATGGTTAATGAGGGCTTGTGAGGGAGTGTTTTTTGAAATACAATTTTTTTTATGTGTTGTGTTTTTTTTTATTTATTTACTTGAAAGGTTTATTAGTGGAAGCTGTCTATTAGACAGAATCCATTACTAAGCCTGGGCTTAGCGTTAACCCCAAAAACAGCTAGCGCTAACCCCCAATTATTATCCCGGTAACCACTGCCACAGGGGTGCCGGAAAGAGCTGGTATCAACAGGCCCGGAGTGTCAAAAATGGCGCTCCTGGGCCTAGGCGGTAACAGACTGGCGTTATTTAGGCTGGGGAGGGCCAGTAACAATGGTCCTCACCCACCCTTGTCAGGCTGTTGCTGCTTGGTTGGTATTTGGCTGAAAATAAAAATAGGGGGAACCCTATGCTTTTTTTTTTATAAACAACTAATTATTTATGCATAAAAGCATACGGTTCCCCCTATTATTATTCTAAGCCAAATACCAACTAAGCAGCAACAGCCTAACGTTACCAGGGTGGGCGAAGACCATTGTTACTGGCCCTCCCCAGCCTAAATAACGCCAGCCTGTTACCGCCTAGGCCCAGGAGTGCCATTTTTGACACTCCGTGCCTGTTGGTACCGGCTCCTCTCGGTACCCCTGTGGCGGTGGGTACCGGGGTAATAATTGGGGGTTAGCGCCAGCAGTTTTTGTGGCTAATGCTAAGCCTGGCTTAGTAATGGATTCCATCTATAAGACAGCTTTCACTACTAAGCCTGTCAAGTAAATAAAAAAAAACACAATACGTTTAAAAACAAAATTATTCCAAAAAAACACTCCCCTACAAGCCCTCGGGATTCAAAAGGGATTTATTGTTTTTTGCTTATGTAAGCCACATTTATCAACCCCCTGTGATAGTATGATAAATGTCTCATACATAAGCAAAACTAAAGCAAGAAAAAAATACCTACAGAACTCTATTACCAAAGAATCAATGATAAATGTCCCCAAATATGCCTAAATTATTAGAAGGCAAGTTATATTACCCATGGGCTGGATTAAAGTAAGGCCACCACATGGCACTATGTTATGTGGCATCAGCCACAATATATAAGGGCAACCTGTTAACAATAATGATAGGTTGGTGGTAGTTTGGAGCCTAAACCTTCCTTACAGGTTGTCATTAACTCTCAGTAATGCATTATACCATGTACATTTACCTACTTCCAGACAAAGGCACAACACACATGTAGAATATTAAAATAGTCATTTTGTGGTAAAAAGCCTTCTTAAAGATACCATAGCACTCCTTATGTTATTTAATATGGTCAAGTGTAACCTGTTATGTATATGAAGTAAAGTACTTGTAAGATTTAAGATTCTTATCAACAGGGTTTCTCTCATTGTATAGTGATGTTACAGCTACCTACCCCTGGGCTAACGGATTATCGGGTCCCCGCCAGCTATAGGATTGAGCACTTTTGTTGATGAAGACGGTGCAGCAGGTGTTAAGTCGCTGTCAGTTAACTCTCGCTGCAGATGTTAAATGACAAAGAGGATAAAGCTGAACGCTCTGTGTTCCCCGAGGCTGGATTTTTGCTTTATAATCCTAGCTTACATAAATAATTTTGACAGCTATAATCTGCAATATCTGTTACAAAAAATGAGGGAAAATGTAAAACCATTGGTATTCAAATTCCTTTATAATAACCATTTTATTGGTTAAAATATTTTAGATTAATAGAAAATGATGCTCATTTCCTAAAACCTGACTGTACCATACACATTAGAGAACCAACTCCTATTTATATGCTCATTCAACTCAGCAAAATATACATCTGTCAAATATCTACAGCACCTCTTACACTGGGATAGGATAAAAGTGAAAATACCAACACAGCCAAACTAAGCTTGGTAATGGATAGCCAGTGAAACCCGCCATCACTCACTGATGTCCATGGATCCGGATGAAATCTATTTTTGTAATCTGCAGTATAAAGCAATGATCTAAACTAAGCAGCACTATGCTATACAAATGTCTAGACTTACCAAGCAAAGGTTCTGGCTTATTTTACCAGCAAATTACATGCTACTTATACACTTTATAATCATAGGGTAAATTGGCCTATACCAAAATGACTAACAACATAAAACCAGGCCTGGGTTCTTTCTAAGGCCAGAAACTGCTGTCTATACCATTGTTTGAATTTCTATAATGGATTGTGATAACATAAGGCTACTCGTCTGGTCATTGCAATGTATGTCTCAATGCATAAATTCAATCTAGCTTGCAGGAAGGGGTTAATATGTTAGATGGCAGGGTGCATTGACTCCATTTATGTCCCGATCTACAGTGCTTTATCCAAAATAGTAATGAAGAACAGAGCGGATCACTCACCACGACTTTAATGCTGTGCACTTTATTCAAAGATGATAACAGTGGCTATACAGATGGATCGGCAGGACAGTAGATGTTATGGAGCCCCGTCCGGAGCGACAGCACCGTTTCACGCCCTCTGGGCGTTTCCTCAGGCGCTAGGTCGCAGGGGCCTGACGAAGCACCATAAGGTGCGATACGGCTGTGGCCCAACGCCTGATTTCCCCCCGTTCCACCTTCCGCCTCCCCGCTTCTACGTCGCTTGATCGTGACCTGACAAGCTATATCGTCTTTGACTGGGTGAGTTGCTCCGCTTCCTTCTTTATGTGATTCCATTATCTTAAAAAATATTTTTCCAAGTTTCTGCCCAGTAGGGTGGAGTGATACTGATGTACACCAGTGCTAAGATCCTTATGAGAAGAACCTGACACTTTTCATTAAAGGATACTGTTCTGGGAACGCAGCTCTTCTAGTGTCACAAGGGAACGTTCCATTGCTCCTGAAGCCTCTTCACCCCCAGCCAGCATGTCTTCGTCCTGCCCCAGCACAAACATACGAAAGAAGAAGTACAGTTATTGGCAATAGCTGAAAGAGTTTCAAACATGTTTTGAATATATACATTAGTCCTTTGGGAATGTAGAGATAATACATGCTATCTTACTTTTCAACAACATGAAAGATTTCATACACTACTCCCCCACATTCAACATATTGAATAATTAAAGGCAGCAATTTGTGAGCTTCAAGGAATTTAAATAACAGCATGAAATATTGGGATACTAAACTGAATTCCTAAAATGAGAAAATGGAAAATGTGAAAATGAATACATAATGTCTTAATATTTTAAGCACTGCAATGAGTACCCTTCACCCATATTTGATGTCTCATGTATGTGCGTATGTTCTAGAAGGCTGGTTCCAGATAGGTCATTTGATCACATGGAATTCCAAGTAACAAATATATACACTCTTCAACATTGAAATTGTGACACCCAGAAGGACAAGCCATAAGTTAATGCTAATCGAGAAAGTAGCAGGTGTCAATAAGATTGCAAATTATGAAGCTGAAGTACTTAGCTCCAGTCTGTGGCATAAGGGTGGAAGGGGCTTTAACAGTATAAAGATCAGAACGAAAGTAACTTTTTAGCCACATAAAACCTCAAATTCAGATCAAGTCTGTACAGCATAATTATGAGATGTTCGTTGACATGTCAATTATCATAACTTGTTGCAAAATCTTTAACAATGAAATCGTGAAGCTTTATTATTTCAGAATCATAGAAATAATACAACATCAGGTAGAAACAATTAAACCAGTGTCCAATAAGGCCGCATTAAAACCAATAAACTTGGGTACCACAAGACCTATAGGCAAAAGTTCTCCGGTGTTGAACACATATTGAAATGAAAGATAGCATGAAAACAATAAAGCAAGGATAGTATGGCTCATCTTCCACTCAGGAGACAAAAAGAAGCAACATGCTAGTATAGGGTCATACAATGTCGCACATCTGGGCGTAACGCGAGGAGATCCATGGCTCCCAAACCAAACCTAAATGCTCAACCATGTCATCTCTAATAGCTGTCAATTTTTCATTCAGTATGATTACATTAACCTTATCCATCACCCTCTCATGGACTAAAGAGGTCTGCTTCCATTTAGAAGCAATATAGATCCTGGCAGCTAGAAGGATGTACTGGGAGAGGCGAAATGTACAAAACAGAATTCTGATCGGCTTATACCCAATAGGGCAAAAAGCAGGAGTCCTTGAGATGGTGGAGGACAACACATTGGTAAGTATATTCAAGACGCAAGTCCAGAAAACAGTCACCAGTGTACAGCTCCACCAAACATAGTACATAGTGCCTCTCATCCCACACCCCCTGAAGCAAACGGGGACACTAATGGATATATAGCATGCAATCTAGATGGGATCATATATACGCTATGTAATACTTTAATAGCTGTTTCCATAAGCGCCACATGCCAGCTGCTCTTCCCCACAACAGCACAGCAATCCTGTCACTGACTAAGAAACAATGTGAAGTGAAGATCACTCTCCCAATCCTGCATAAACTTAAAGGGGTACACACAACAATTTTTTTTAAATCAACTGGTGCCACAAAGTTTAACAAATTTGTAAATTACTTCTATTTAAAAATCTTAATCCTTCCAGTACTTATCAGCTGCTGTATGCTCCACAGAAAGTTGTTTTTCTTACTGGAATTCTTATCAGTCTGACCAAAGTGCTCTCTGCTGAGACCTCTGTCCGTATCAAGATTTGTCCAGAGCAGGAGAGGTTTGCTATGGGGATTTGCTCCTACTCTGGAGAGTTCCTGACATGGACAGAGATGTCAGCAGAGAGCACTGTGGTCAGACTGAAAAAAAACTCCAGAAAGAAATATGACTTCTTCTGTAGTATACAGCAGCTAATAAGTACAGGAAGGATTAAGATTTTTATATAGAAGTCATTTACAAATAAATTAAATTTTCTGGCACCAGTTGATTAAAAGATCTTCTTATCCTTTTGGGGTGAAGTTAAATGGTTATAGAGTATGGACAATAATCCTGGTAGATCAGGAGTATAGTAAGGTAGGCCTGGAAAAATATGTTAGTAATTTTAGTATCTCTAAGCGGAGAAAAAGGAGAGGATTTGTCGGCACTGAATTGTTCCAGATCAGGGAGTGAGTGTCGAGCACATAGCTGTGCGTAGGTGGACAATTTCTGTCCGTGGAAAAAGTCATGTAATCTCTTCAGCTTGGCAGTTTTCCTCCAATCATAGATGGGGACAGTCGTGCCTGGAGAAAAAAGAGGGTTAGAGAAGAAGGGGAGACAGTGGATTGTAAGGAAAACCTAAAACAAACTTTACACCAGAGAGAGCGTGAATGAAGGGCCACTTGAGCTGAGTTACTGGACAGGAGGACCACATAAATGCAGTATAGGCCTAAGGGGATAAAAGAGAGTTTTCTAATCCACCCAGCGGGTAGCGCCTTTCAGAATGTTGATAAGGGCTAATTGGGCCAGGTGGACTGCGAAGTAATAGTTAATAAGGTTTGTGACAGACATCCCTCCAAACTATAATAATGAATTATCGTCCGAGAGATGCGCATTGGTTTTTCCAAGTATAAGCAAATAGATCCTTCTGAAGTGCTAATAGATTCTGTATAGGGACCAGGATAGGGAGGGAACAGAAAAGACAGCGGAGGAGACGGGGAACTATCACCATTTTCACTACGTTAATTCTGTCCACCCAAGAAAGATAAGGAAGGTTCCATTTCAAAAGATCAGCTCCAATAGATCGGTGAAGGGGAACATAGTTAGCCCAATACATAGAGGAGAGGAAAGAGGTCAGCTTAACACCCAAATAGGGAAGACCTGAGGAGGAATCCTGAAAACCAAAATTAAGGGAGACAAGTTGGGGGACTGGGGGAGGGATGTTGCAGTAAAGGGCCTCTGATTTAGTTACATTGACATGCAGGCCAGAAAGTTTTGAATTGAAACTAGGGGGTTAGTGATAGCCAATAGGAGGTCGTCTGTAAAAGACTAAGCTTATATAAAGATGGCCCCACAGCACTCCTGAAATATCAAGATGATCTCTAAAAAGTCTCGCCAGGGGCTCCATCATGAGCGCAAACAGCGCTGGTGAAAGAGGACAGCCCTGGCGTGCCTGTTGCAAAATCTTTAAACTGAGAGTCCTTGGTTTATCACTCCAGCAGATCAGAGTGTAGAACAAGATGTCCACACTGTTCGATGCCGTAGGCAGAAGGTGCTTGCGCAACATGGGGCTTCAAGCCAAATTTCCAACCTCATGCCACTGCTCTTAAAGGTTTTCATGGTGCAGAGCAAGATGTTAATGAAGGTTGGAATGGAGATCTTTATTTTTCAGCAATAAGTCTCACTTTTATTTTAGATATTCACCTCTCCTCCTAAGGGATCACCAGACGCAACCGATACAGTAGATTGAAACCAAAAGTTACTTGAAAAAGGTTAAAAATATTTTATTTACAAATATAACCCGTTTCAAAGGCCGACTGCATTCTTCTTCAGTCAGGTACAAGGTACAAACTGAAAGGGCACAATAAATACAAGACAAGTGTGGTCACATGACAACTATGGTCACATGACCAGATAAAAATTTACATATGCTCAAACTTGGCCAAATCTACCATTATAAAGCACTCCATAATTAAATATAAAAACTCTTATTTAGACCAAGAAGCATTTATATGGCAAGAATTATGATATAAAATTTAACAAATTTATCCTGAGGTCCGTTCGATGACCTCATTAAAGGGGTACTCCACTGGAAAACATTTTTTTTAAATCAACTGGCACCAGAAAGTTAAACAGATTTGTAAATTACTTCTATTTAAAAATAAAGGGGTATTTCAGGATCTAAGCTTTTATCCCCTATCAAGAGGATAGGGGATAAAATGTCTAATCGCGGAGGGCCCGCCGCTGAGACCCCCCGCGATCTCCCTGCAGCATCTGCATTGTAAGCAGGGCTGCGTCTCCAGTGTCGGAAACTTACGTGTTTCCGAGACTGGAGACTTAACATCGCGCCCCCACTGTGATGTCACGCCACGCCCCCTGCATTCATGTATAACGGCACGTCGCGCCTCCAGTCTTGGAAACCTGGAAGTTTCTGACACTGGATACAATGCGAGTGCTGCAGGGAGATCGTGGGGTGTCCCAGCGTCGGGCCCCCCCGCGATCAGACATTTTATCCTTTATCCTCTGGATAGGGGATAAAAGCTTAGATCCTGGAATACCCCTTTAACCCTCATCAGTTGTTGTATGTTCCAGAGGAAGTTCTTTTCTTTTAGAATTTCCTTCATGTCTGACCACAGTGCTCTCTGCTGACACCTCTGGCCATTTTAGGAACTGTCCAAAGCAGGAGCAAATCATCATAGCAAACCTATCCTGCTCTGGACAGTTCCTTAAATGGACAGAGGTGTCCGCAGAGAGCACTGGATAGGGATAAGATGTTAGATCGTGGGGGTCCCGCCGCTGGGGACCCCCAGGATCTCCGCTGTATTGCCCTGCTATCATTACTGCACAGAGCAAACTTGTTCTGTGCGTAATGACTGGCGATACAGGGGCCAGAGCATCGTGAGGTCAAGGCTCCGCCCTTCGTGACGGCCGCCATGCCCCCTCCCATAGACTTGTATTGCGGGGGTGGGGCATGACATCACGAGGGGGCGGAGCCGTGATGTCACAATGCTCCAGCCCCTGCATCGCCGGTCATTACGCACAGAGCGAGTTTGCTCTGTGCAGTAATTATAGCAGGGCCCTGCAGCGGAGATCCCGGGGGTCCCCAGCGGCAGGACCCCAGCGATCTGACATCTTATCCCCTATCCTTTGGATAGTGGATAAGAAGCTAGGGGTGGAGTACCCCTTTATCTAACGGAAAAATAAGCAGGTATTCTATAATATGTAAACTCAAAACCTTACAATCACCCCTGTGTTTTAAACATAAAGTTGTTCTGTATGTTAAAGCGATGCTTATTCATTCTTGAATGCACAGTCTGCATGGTGCACCCTATATATTATAAACCGCAAGAGCAGGTAATCAAATACACTACAAATTGCGAGTCTCACTTTTATTTCAGATACAATGATAACCGCAGATTGGTCTAGTCACCACATGGGCAACACATGAAGAGGCCTTTACATTACACTGATTTAGTTGCAGAACTAGTGGTACAGATATTTCTCAGAAGTGTCTCAGGAGCTCATTTTAATACAACGCCAGGCCATATGTTGCTCATGCTACTGTGAGCATGACCTAATGTGCTACCATGGACTGCAGCATCTCCAGACTTGTTTCTTATCAGGCACATCTGAGATGTCATTGGCCATCAATTGCACAGGGAGCTGCCAGCAGTGAATGTTGATGATTTGTGATGCTGATTAAGTCGAGATGTTTTGGATATTTTGTTTCTATTTTTTATTATTTACATATCATTAAAATGCCTATAGATCCTGTGATTTTCAAAATGTTTCCTTCTTGGTGTTAAAATTTCAACGTTTAGGTGTTTAATAAAATATGCGAGTAAAACCAGAATGCATTGGAGTTGGTCAATTAGTAGCATTTTGTCAAACAGTCATAAAGGAACGTTTCTCCTGGAGTATTTAGTGCTAGAATTTTATTTATTTATTATATTTAAAGGGGTTATCCAACATAAGATTATTTTACCTTTTGCCAGTCAGTAATGGACATCCTTAGGAAGGATCTGCGCTTGTCTTGGGGCTAAATGGCTATGTTGTAAGATTACCATAACACTGTGGCTAGCTTTTTGTGAACTGGTATTTTCCTCTTTGAGTTTCCTTCTTTGCCTACAAATCCCATAATTCCATTTTCCTCCCTCCAACACATCAGCCACCCCACCCATTGAAACATTAAATGAGCTGCATCCATTCAAAAGACCTGTGTTTTTCAATCACGGTGCCTACAGCTGTTGTAAAAATACAATTAGTTGCAGATTGATTTCTCTCCCACCACCACCCATTCAAGCAGACAGGCTCCCTGTCATCAGCTGCAACCTGGGAAAAATCTGTGACAACAGTCATTTTGTATGCTATTAAAAATAAATATTGGGGCGAAAATCACATATGAATTGCGAGAAAACCATCACACACAGGTACAGACACTATATTATGAACTACACTAACTTTACTGCCCCTGTAGCATAGTCAAATAAAAAAGAAATTCCTGGAATATCCCTTTAATTTTAGGTGACTGCTGTGTTTAAAACTTTTATTGGATCTCTGTCTTGGTGCAGTACACTTTACTTTTGAATGATTCAATGGTACTGAATGACCCTTAATCAAGTTTCATAAAATGAATGGTTTTTATAATAACTCATCACATTTACAGAACAAAAATACTGCAATTTCTAACAGTACTTTTATAGCAGTGTATAGATAATTTACAATGTAGAGACACTTTTGTAGAAAATTCAGGATGATAAAACTAAGTGATATGTGAAGCCTAAGTTCCTTTTTCTATATCTTTATGGGGGCGCTGCTCTGCTTCCTGCAGGAAAGTTAGTTGCCAGCCCGCATCTAAAGCACCTGCCCGGCCACCACCACCATCGCGCACTCACCCCCATTCCCCCTCTTAGTGCCACCTCTGAGGCAGACAGGCAGGTCACGCATGCCTTCATACATCTGCCCAACCCCCCCTGCTCCTGAGCAATCATGTCTGTCTCGGAGGAGTACGTGCTCCTCAGAGGCTACAGGCATGATCGCTGATGTCCTCTGCCTCATGACATTAAAACTCAGTCCCTGCCCCTTTGCCACCGCTCAGGCTATAGAAGACAATGATGCCACTACTGACAGCTGATGGGGCTTGTGTGCGGATTCTTACATGTGTAAGTGCACGATTATGTATGTTTGTTACAGCGTGTCACCCCAGTAGTATGGTAATTACATAAGGAGGGGTTTTGTTACAGTATGCATCCCCAGTAGTAAGGTAATCACATATGAAGGAGTTTTTTTTTACAGTGTGTCACCTCAGTAGTAAGGAGATTACATAAATAGGAGGTTTGTTACAGTGTGTCACCTCAGTAGTAAGGAGATTACATAAATAGGAGGTTTGTTACAGTGTGTCACCCCAGTAGTAAGGTGATTACATGAGGAGGAGGTTTGTTACAGTGTGTCCCCCAGTAGTAAGGTGGGGCGGAGACAGTGGGCAGGGTCAGGGGCCTAGGGCTTTTGTCTAGGGTGACAAAAATCCTTGCACCAGCCCTGATTGAAACAATTACAGTAAAAAAGACAGTGTTACACAGAGTACTCCCCATGGTTGTGCTGCTCCTCCATGTCTTATCTGCATGTGAACCCCACTAGATGAAGCCATCACAAGCTAATGAGAACAAATGTTGGTGGCCTAATTAAACAAGCAAGGGTCACCTTACTCTTGACTGAGTATCATTAGCTATTCATGGATGTTGCCTCTAAACTGTAACTGATTTCTTTGAATTGACTTCTGTTTTGGCCTTGTGACTGCCTCTGTTTCTGACTCTGGATTTGTCCTTTCTCACTGATCTCCCAATTCTGTCTTACCACCATCCTACGCTTCATCTCTTATGGCTCTCACTGTTAAATGGTGACCTAAAAATCTGACAGGTAAGTGCAAAGTTCTTTTCCTGGTCAGAAGTATAAGGATCCCTTAGATTCAGCACCTAATTTATCTCCAGACTGACTGTAACCTCAATGTTCTATTGTTTGTGGTGTGCACATGTTTAATGAGGTCACTAAAGAAGAGAATTGGAGTTTGCGCCAGAGGTGGTGTCCATGAATTAGAGTAAAAAAAGGATAGCGTAGAATTGGATAAGGCTTTATGGAGTCTAGTATTTTAAATTTTATTCTTTATGCCATCTTTAGTTTAAAGACAGGCAGAGGGGTGTCAATTAAAGACAGAAAATGACGTATATACGTTATGCTGTATGAATACAGTAAATAAGTGGTAGTATGTTAGTCGACAGGGCACAAAATAAAGTGTTACAGTAGAATAGTCAGAAAAAGTTAACTCTAAAAAACACATTTGTCTAGAAAGGGTGTTGTTAACGGTCAATACTTTTTTAGTTGTGAAAATTGAGGAAATATGACAAGAAGCAGGAAGATATAAAGAGTAGATGACTAATAGACAGTCAATGTTCTGTAAGAGTCCCCTCCAAACACACTAACATTTATATAGAAATAAGTAGAGATCCTACTCTACAAGGTGAGGGATGAGAGTTGAGGGGGGAGGATGGGAGGGGAGTGTGGAGAAGGGAACAGAGGGGTTTGGGGGGCAGAAAAGTGTAGAGGAGAAGAACAGAGGGGTCTGAGGGGGCAGAGAAGTCTGAAGGAGGACTTAGGGCTCTGGGGAGGGTAGATGAGTCTGGGGGACTTAGGGGTCTGAAGGAGGAGGACTAAGGGGTCCACTGGCAGAATTCCACCGGTGGAATAGACATTCAATCAAAGAATGAACATGTTCATTCCTTAGACCGAATTCCGACTGTATTGTCGTCTATTAGAAAGTGTACATCCATGCGGTCCTACTGCCAATACATGCGGCAGCGCGAGCAGCAAGCAAACAGTCAGGTGGCAGAAGTTCTGAAGCTCTGCAGGCATTATGGGAGTTGTAGCTTTGCCACATTTGGAGAGTCATTGAACCAATATGATTTTGGATTATGCATCTCATTTTATTTTGGTGAGGGTCTGACTGCTGAGGCCTTTTTTGCCCAGGCCAATCTTTGGTCCCAGTCCAGCCCTGGTCTTGATTTACTTTTGTAATGTAAAATTAAAAAAATAATAATAAAAAAAAAAAAAAAAAACTACAAACTCCCATCTCTAAGCCAAGTTAATAAAAACACAATAATTTGGGAAATTACAATTTAACATACAAACAGTTTATACAGATAAGCTCTTTCCAAATATATTTTATAGAAAGTATAATTGAATCTAATTTAATAGTAAATATATGTTAAATACAGTAACATTTATGTAAAGTATCAACATTGAGAAACCACTCTTTTGCATAAAAATGTATAATAATGACAATTCTGAACATAAACTTTTATTTGAATTAGAGATCATAAGATTATCACAATCTTTAATATCATTTTTAAATATATCACTATTGGCTTATGTTTGTAATACTTTATCCTGTAAGTATAATTATTACAAACTTTCTGTGTAGACCAAGTTTAATCATTTCTAAAAGAGCTGTTTCCAGTTACGAAACTTAGTGAATCATAAAGATTACATTAAAATGCATAGAAGGTCTCAATTTTTCTTTCTTGCAAATAATTGGCATGGATTAGATAGGATGTAATTCTTTAGCAATGGTATTTTTCGGTCAATTTAAATGACTTATTCCCAAATGATTTAATTAAACTGGATTATGCTGTCTAGTGATCATCTGATATATCACACTGCTTACATAATTTTATGTTTTTATCCATTCAGAAACATCTGTCAAAAATGATCATATCTTTCCACAGCTGAGAGGAAAACTGGATTAGCCTAGTTAAAAGAGGATTAATGCTAGTAATACCTTAATATACAGTTCAACAATACATCTCCAAATAAAGAGAATGTGAATCTAGATACAGTACATTACTGTGCAAAAGTTTTGAGCAAGTGTAAAAAAAATACTGCAAAGTAAAGGTGCATTCACACCACTGTTTGTTCATATGGTTGGCATACAGTTTAGGGGTGTTAAAACCGTATTAAACCATATAAACATACAGTTTCATATGATTATGTCGTAAACAAAACTTTTGTAGGACGCAGTTTTTTATTCGGCAAAAAACGGACTGAACCACAACTGTGGCAAACTGTACAAAACCGGACTCACTTTTTTAGAACAGTTTCTCATTGCCAGTCTATGGATATGGCAACAAATATGGTCCTATATGGTTTTTATCATATAAAACCTTATATGGTAGCCGTATACATAATCCGTCATGCATGCAACCCAAGATTTCTAGAAGTGTTCATAGTTTAGTTTTTGTCAAATAACAAACCAAATGAACAGAAAAAAAAAATTAAAATCAAATCAATATTTGGTGTAACCACCTTTTGCCTTCAAAACAGCATCAGTCTGTCTAGGTAAAGTACACTTGCAGTTTTCGAAGAAACTCGACAGGCAGTAGTTCCAAACATCTTGGAGAACTAGTAGAAGAATAGATTATATATAAAATATAACCAGTCCTCAAACATATACTGAAATGGGAATAATTAGATCCAGTACGTTAAAATATTATCTATAGTATTTATTATGTAATATAGTAGAATATACAGCTGAAGTCTATGTGCAGGCTCCAGGTACAATGATTATAAATAAATGGCAATAGTAAAATTAAATAAAAGGTCAATCAGAATAAAAGACCACAAATAAAATGAGATATTCCACAATAGCTGGAATAATCAAATGTATGAATAGTGCAAAATCCGTTATACTCAAGTTATCGCTGGAAATACATAGCACTGTATTGATTCCGCAGTAATAGTGGATTATGAGAAAGTCCTGAGTATAATTTCAGAGTTATAGTACAAGTTGGAAGTGTTATTGGTGCACTGCACCACTCACCACCCTGTACAGTATGGAAGCTCCTCTGTTCTGCGTTTTCTAGGGGCAGGCAGGGACGGTGTCCGGCCTGTTGCTGGCAGTGTCCGCCAGAGGATGTGCTGAGCAGACGTAGCTTGGGGAGTTCCGAGTGGTTGCTGCAGACACTTCCAAGAGGTGTTGTAGCTGCGGGTTGGCACGGATTGCACCTGGCCTCAGGCGTTATGATGTTCACAGCTGTAAAGGTGTTAACAGGAAGTATGAATGGACTGTAGTGTTGGCATCCACGTGTACAGTGACCCCTCGACCTACGATGGCCCCGACATACGATAATTTCAACATGCGATGGCCTCCCGTCATCCAATAGGAGTGGCGTGCGTATTGACGTGATGGCGGGGACAGAGAGCGAGGATGCCGGGGAAGAAGAGGCCTTACCGGAGCGTCGGGAACACCTCGGGGACGCGGCGACAGCGATGGACGACGACATCCCGGGCAGCGGTGACGAGCGGTGACGGTCCGGAGCGGCGGGGACAGGTGAGTACAACTTCCTCTAACAGTGGTCTACAACCTGCGGACCTTGGCTGTCCGGGCATGCTGGGTGTTGTAGTTTTGCAACATATGGAGGTCCGCAGGTTGTAGACCACTGTCCTATACTTTACATTGCACGGATCCCTTAACATGCGATGGTTTCAACAAACGATGGTCCGTTTGGAACGGATTGCCATCGTATGTTGAGGGACCACTGTATCGCAGTCCTTCAGCACACACGCTGTAACAAGGGGGTTCCAGCTGTTGCAAGTGGTTGGACAGAGAAGTAGGCAAACTTAACAGTGCATGTCCTTTGCACAGTATGGGGATGAATACTTATAATAGGCTAAACACGTTTCAAGATCACGAATCTTTTCTTCAGTAGCCAAAATAGGAATAAAAAGTGATATGTTGGACAGTTTATATAGCCACAACACGAGGATGCCAAGAAAAATGGGCAGGACAAAGGAAAGGCATATGGAAAACATGGAATGGATCTGCTTCACTTATGTCACAAGTGAAATTACATAACACAGTAGTGAACATAATAAAAATAAGGATAAAACTGGTACTGGATCTAATAAAGCAGAGGAGGAAAAAGAAGATGAAATAGAATGAGGTCGGAATAAAAATTAGATTAAATAGAAATGAGAATAACAAAGAAATAAAAATGAATGTAAACATAAAAATAAAAATGTATGAAAATTGCTGAGAGACAGAAAGAGTATAATTGTGTTCAATGTTAGATAAAAAAATAGAAATGAAAATAAAAGGAGCTTCCATACTGTACAGGGTGGTGAGTGGTGCAGTGCACAGATAACACTTCCAATTTGTACTATAACTCTGAAATTATACTCAGGACTTTCTCATAATCCACTATTATTGCAGCATCAATACAGTGCTACGTATTTCCAGCGATGCCTTGATTATAGCGGACTTTGCACTATTCATATATTTGATTATTCCAGCTATTGGGGAATATCTCATTTTATTTGTGGTCTTTTTATTCTGATTGACCTTTTATTTTATTTTACTATTGCCATTTATTTATAATCATTGTACCTGGAGCCTGTGCAAGGGCCCTGCGCTAAACTTCAGTTGTATATTATACTATATTACATAATAAATACTATAGGTAATATTTTACCATACTGGATCTAATTATTCCCATTTCAGTATATTTTGGAGGACTGGTTATATTTTATCTATTCTTCTACTACAGTATATTTTTGGCCTAGTTGGGTGTAGGCAACACCAGTAACCTCAGATATACTTCTTTCTAAGTGAGCTACACTACCCCTTTTTTCACCTTGGAGAACAAACCAAAGATCTTCTGTGAATGTAGGCTTTCTTAAATCCTTCTGACATTCATGTAATCCCTGACAGATTCGATGATGTTCAAATCAAGGCTTCGTAGGGGCCATTTCCATAACTCATTGTAGTTTTTACTGACTGTATGTTTGGGGGTGATTGCCCTGCTGCAGAATGAATTTGGAGCCAATCAGACACCTTCCTGATGCATGTAGAATGATGAATTTATTTCTAAATTCCCTTTAAAAAATCTGGGAAAGTTAGATTTGCTCTATTTCTTTTCAAAGTGGACTTTTCATAGTCAAATGGTTGGTAGTGGGCACACTATTCCTTGTTACTCCAGTACAGGTTTTTCAGGATGTCCTTAGGTGAGAATTCTAGACTCTGGGTCCGAGAGGTGACAAACCTACATGGGTCTGGGGTGGGAAGTCTGACCATTGGATGCTGCACAAGTTAATTTTATGCTCAGCTGAGGAATCCTATGTTGTTGCATGTGATATATGTTGAAAAGTGGCTGCAAAACTTTGCCCATAAACAAAAATATATAAATAATATATTATACATTTTTTGTTGGGTTCACCATGTCATTTACATGACATCTGAAAGGACCAATTAAAATGGAATGCCAAACGTATGCACCAGATATATACAGTTATAAGTTAAGTTATAAGTTAGAGTCTGCAGTGACTCTCATTGAAAAAGTATACTTTGATGTAGATGGTTTTAATTTTGCATACAACAGTACTGGAAAAGCATAGCTGACTACACAGCTGAGGTTAAGGTATAGCAACATCAAGCGGCCAAACATACAGTATGCCAAATAGACACTCTTTTGGCATGCGTCTGGCTTATGATAATGTGGTGTCCCGACACCGTATTTCATACTGTGCCTCAGTTATTAGTCCCCAAAGTTAGAGTCCCTAGGACTGTCGGGGTTCGCTTCCCTAATTAACCCCTAGTCACCCCTTAGTAATTTAGAAATATTATCTATATAAATATATGTATATGGTGTTACTCACTTGTTTTGGCGTCGCAGGTCCTGCGGGTCATGTGACCTGGTTCACAGAACTCTATGGTTTGCTAAAGGACCTTTGGTGGTTTTAGTCAGGTGATCACCCACAATCCATTGTAACGGTGAGTGACAGCTGATATGGACCAATCCAAAACGGCCAGCCCCTGCCCACATAAGGGAGCTGCGCCATTTTGTCGCTCTCTTGGGTTGCTGACTCTGGACGAGGTAGGACCTCCGCAGCTTTCAAGACAATTACTAGGCCAAAGCCTTGCAGCCTAGGCCTGCGCTAGAGACGGATAGTTCTTACAATTCCCCGCCCTCTCCGCAAGATCTCTGAACCTAATCCAACCCCTAAATCCAGCGGATCTATGCAAATACAATCCTCCTAATCTTAAGAGAACTTTCCGATCCTAAGCAACTGTCAGTCACTGCTATGCTGTCTATATAGACTCTGTTATCTGGACTGTTACCGATACAGCATGTACAGAAAATCTTCAGTAAAGTTCCTGCAAGTTTTAAGTTCAGCACTGCTGTGGACAATCCATTTATTTTACACTCACCTATTGCTCTTGGGAAGGGTGGCGATAGGCCCAGCATCACTACAGAGTTTTAACCCTCACCCTGGCATCACAAGTGACAAGGGTTAAATTAACCCTTCATATACTACAGCAACACCCCAACTACCTTACACCCCCACCAGGCTATCACAATAACTTATGTGCATGTTATCTGTAAATTTCCTTATGTAGACCAAATATTGATATACAGTAGTGTGATCCTAACCTTTGTTCTAAAAAAATGGGATCGGACCATAAACATTTATCACATAGCCAAAGAATTGGTGACAAATGTATGATCACTCTGGGGACTGACTGCTGGGTCATGACTACCAATCACAAAAATAGTGTGCTGAATAGGGCGATGATCTAACAGAGGAAGCCATTTACTGTATTAGGTTTCTCTTTGGCAGTCCCATAGGCTTTGCAATGAGTGGTATTACACATATTTGACCACTGCTCCATTTTTACAAAGGAGCTATGGATCCCAATCTTGTCATTGGTGGACTTAACCCAATAATTGGGCCTCTAGTAAGCATATATTTCTCCCCTGACCTGTGTAATTGATGATAAATGTTATTTGTGGTCCAACCTCCTAAAATGTATGAAAACTGCTGAAATATTTAGCTTTTCCAAGTTAATTAACTCCTAGAAGACACAGGGTATACAAATGCGCCCTAGTCGTGGTCAGGGGGTATGAAGGGTGTTTACAAGCTGCAGTTCAGCACAACCCCTTTGACACTTCAGTGTGGAATACAGCTGAAGTTGGCCGGTTTTGGCCTTGAAGTAGCCATCACGCCATTAAATATCATATTGATTCTGTAGATCATAAAAATTATCACCAGGTGACACCACACACTGGGTCATTTTTTTTAACTGCATGTAAATGGCAAGTAGTGTATATTTTTTAAGAGCCATGCAACGGATATTATAATTTTTTTTGGGTGGGAGGGCAGGGGCTTTTAACTTACCACACTCATGCTACCCATTTCCCCCTTTACCTTGCAGTTTACCTCTATTGCCTTGCAATATGTAACACACAAATACTAGTATTTAGGATGTGTTATGCACATAAAAGGTCCAGAAAGAACGTGTACTTTTATTTGGAGTGTAACTTTAATATGGTAGATTTCTAAAATGGGTTCATGGAAAAACCCTTCAGCTATGCATTAATATGGTTGTACACGATTATTACAGGGAATATATCACATATATTTTTTCAGATTTTCTGACAAACACTGAAACATTTCTTTTTTCTTCTAATCTGACTTTCATATTTTTTCATGTTTGTACATTATTATGGGAGCTGCCATCTTGCCTGTGATATGATTTACAGTAGGATCCATGGACCATAGACAACCATGGACAAGAGCTGCCCCATTCACATGAATTAGATTGGGTTCATTGTTATCTCTCTGCTGGTGATAAAAAGAGATAAAAGGCAACAAAAGGTGCGCACCTAGTGAGGACCGTCTAGGTAAATGGTACAAGGTGAAAAGAGAGATGGGTCCTTACCCTTGGGTGTTGCGCTTAGAGCACAACACCTACAGTGGCGTCTGGAACGAATGAATAGCCGGACAGCTTCCACGAGGAACTTCCCGGAGTGACGTCAGTCTCACCGGTAGCGAGGCATGGGTAGAATGTAAATTAAGGGGAACACCTTTTTACATTTCTACCCATCTCTCTACTGGTGTCATCTGTTACTGTACTCCTTGTCTGTACTGAGAAGAGAGATATTACGGGGAAATAATCTGTACAGAACAGAAAAATTGAAATTATTTTTGATGACGCATTCCCTTTAAAAAAGGTTTGATTTTTCTACAGAAATAGCAACACTTTTGTTCAAGGTCTATGGTATTACAAATGATTCCCTCTGAAGCAAATTAGCCTGAGCTGTAATACCAGACACACAACTCAAGGACAATTTACTGCAATGAAATACACTTAAACACTAAATGTAAAACCTCTTGTTTCTGTATTCATTTACAATTAAACATTTCCTCATTATGGTCAGATACATTGTAGCCAGTTTTTAAATAACTGAACTTGGTATAATTACGAGCCACCTTAAAGCTTCATCTGGCCTTCACTTATCACAGTTCCTCAATGGAAAACTGCACAGGATACGGTATTATGTGACTGCAAATATAATCTCTTCACAGAAATCACAAGAACCAAAATCAGAACCATATGAAGATTATTTTGAAACGTAGGTATATAATTGGCCTGCCAAGAATAAAGGTCAGTAGTGGGACAGAAGTTCATCAGACTGTAGACTATGTGAGCAGCAGTTTATCATTGCAAGACATTAGCCTTCAAGTGAACTTGCTGTACAGGAGTCTTTTGTAAGTATGTAACACAGCAAACAGGATTGGAAAGGTCGATTAAACCTAATGAAAACAAAGTAGTATTTCTGGAATAGAAAAGAAATATAGCAGAGACACAAAAAAATAGTCACAATGATAAGGATAAGGCAATGTAGCAGTGCTACTTTCCATACACAAAACAGTGCCAATCTGATCCAGAAATAAAACATAAAACACCATGACATTAGAAGAAATACCGTATTTTTCGGCATATAAAACGCTCCGGCATATAAAATGCACCCAATTTTAAAGGATGAAAATCTAGAAAAAAAAGATTCTGAACCAAATACAATGTAAAGTATAGGACAGTGTCTTCAACCTGCGAACCTCCAGATGTTGCAAAACCACAACTCCCGTTGGCTGTCCGGGCATGCCAGGAGTTGTAGCTTTGCAACATCTGGAGGTCCGCAGGTTGAAGACCACTGGTATAGGAGGTAATACTCATGTGTCCCTGCCGCTCCAGACCCGTCACCGCTGCCCTGGATGCCGCCCTCCATCGCTGTCGCCGTGTCCCCGGGGTGCCCCCGTCGCTCCGGAATGTTTCTGCTGCCCGGTATCCTCGCTCTCCGTCGCCGTCATCACGTCGCTACGCACGCCGCTCCTATTGGATGACGGGACGGCATGCGCGACGACGTGATGACGACGAAGGATAGCGTCGGCCATGCAGGGGATCCCTGCACGGAGCAGACACCGAGGAGGCAGGTAAAGTCCCTCCCGGTGTCCTGTAAGCTGTTCGGGATGCCGCGATTTCACCGCAGCGGTTCCGAACAGCCCGACTGAGCAGCCGGGTTAGTGTCACTTTCGCTCCAGACGCAGCAGTCAGCTTTGATCGCCGCGTCAGAAGGGTTAATACAAGGCATCACCGCGATCGGTGATGTCCTGTATTAGCCGCGGGTCCCGGCCGTTGATGGCCGAAGGGACCGCTGCAATAGGACAGGGTTTTAATGTGTATTTGCCGTATAAGACCAGTTTTGGGGAAGAAAAAGTGCATCTTATACGGTGAAAAATACGGTACCTCTTCTTCTATTTTGTTCAGATCTTACATTTTGCACATGATGACCATGATTATAAAACATTAAACACGCATATCCAGATGATACCAATATTACGTATTCATATATTATTACACATTATCACATATACAGTATTCACACACATATACAGTATTCACATACAGTATTTTTCTTATTTTGTTGCATTACAAATGGCTTTTTGAAGTTTTGTTATAATAATCGTACCGCTCTGAAGATGAAAAATCGCAAAATGCTGTAATGTATGAATATTCAGCTCTTAAAAGCGAATACTGCTGGACTTCTCTTGGGGTATGTTTCTATTCGCTCAGCTCATCTAGGCATTGGTTTTCTTTTTTTGCCCATTCTTTCAGCTAAAGCTGCTCCAACTCCAACAAAGTAGATGGGTTGCTTTGCTATACAGCAGTCTTTGAGTCAAGCCACAGATTCCTAATTGGATTTGACAAGGCCATTCCAAGACATTTGAATGTTTAACTTTAAACTATTTCAGTGTAGATTTAGCAGTATGTTTAGGATCATTAGGGGAGATTTATCAAAATGTATGCAGAGGAAAAGTGGAGCAGTTACCCACAGCAACCAATCAGATTGTTTCTTTTATTTTTAAAGGAAAACTGTCGGCTAGTTCACCCACACAAAAACCCAATATACTGGGTGATAGTGTGGGTGGACTGGAGCCCATAAAGCGTTCACTTACTTTAGTGTGTGCCCTGGCCGCTGAGTTCTCCCCCGCTAAAGTTCCATTTGTCCTCTCTGCAGTAGCGCTTTGAAGGCGGTCCCCCTGCATCCATATCTCTTTGGGTCCCAGAGGAAAGGGCCTAAGGGCCCAGCTTGTAGGACACCAGGAGGATCCCTACCTGCCTCCTGCGTGTCTGATCGCCGAATGACTGCTCAGTGCCTGAGTTCCAGACATGAGCAGTCAAGCGGCAGAATCATTGATCAATGTTATCCTATGGGATAATAATGATCAATGTAAAAGATCAGTGTGTGCAGTGTTATAGCCCCCTATGAGGGCTATAACAATGTAAATAAAAAAGTTTAAAAAAAAGTTAATAAAGATGATTTAACCCCTTCCCAAATAAAAGTAAGAATCCTTTTCCCATTAAAAAAAGTGTTTATAAAAATAAACATATGTGGTATCGCCGCATGCGGAAATGTCTGAATTATAAAAATATATTGTTAATTTAACCACACGGTCAATGGCGTACGCGCAAAAAATTCCAAAGTCGGTCCTTTTTTTATCATGAAAAATAAATAAAAAGCAATCAAAAAGTCCAATCAATACAAAAATGGTACCACTAAAAACTTCAGATCACGGCGCAAAAAATTTGCCCTCATACCGCCCCTACGCGGAAAAGTAAAAGAGTTATAGGGGTCAGAAGATGACAATTTTAAACGTAAACATTTAATGTAGTTATGATTTTTTCCCGACGCGCGTCGGGGACCGGAATTCCCACGGGCATACAGGTACATCCTGGGTCCTTAAGTCCCAGGATGTCAGGGCGTACCTGTATGCCCTGGATCCTTAAGGAGTTAAAGAGGCCTCTGAAAAATGGAAAAAGCAATCTGATTGGTTGCTATGGGCAACTGCACATTTCTCTGTACAGGTTTTGATAAATCTCCACCAATGCCCTATTCAAAGATAAACCTCCAGTACAGTCTCAAATCTCTGGCATTCCCTGAAAAATTCCCCATATTTTCTGTCACTCATCATTTTTTTTCAATCTTGACCAGCTTTCACAGTTCCCCATCCTTAAGGCCTATTCACATTATGTATTTTAAGGGCGGAATTCCACTAGAAAATTATGGCGCAGCAGCCTCCTATTGTTTTCAAGGGATTCAGCTGCACTATTCACACTATAGAATATCTGTGACTGAATTTCCGGAACCGAAATTCTTGTTCCTAGACTGGCAGAAAGAATGAACATATCTCCTCTGAAATGCATTGCCATCTATTGACATAGCACATTTCCAAGCGATCCTAGCACCCTTACTATACATCTGTGTTCACACCACTGCTTATACATAGTAGTATGTCCGTTCACCAGTGCAGCTTTCTTCTACACACCTGTGCTACAGACCTGCCGGTCCCGCCCAAGGCTTCTCAGCAACAATGTAAGGGTACGTTCACACGAGCGGATATGTCGCTACGAGCAGACACACTTCGATGTGCGAGTTGCCATGCACATGGCACAGTATACTCGCACATCGTGGCAGCTCTCGACCTAGCCCATAGAGCTGGGGGAGTGGCCGCGATGTGTGCGAGTACACCGCGCATGCGCAGCAAATCGCACATTGTTTCAGTGTGTCTGCTTGTATCTTTCAAGAGTATGACTTCTATTGATTTATGTATTCTCTCATAACCCATGTTACATTTTACTATTATGTGTTCCACTCCATACATTACCTATTGGGTTGTATTCAGCACAAACATTAAACAAATCAGGCAGGTTTGTCCTTCTGTTAGTGCTGAATACAACCCAATAGGTAAAGTATGGAGTGGAACACATAATAGTAAATGTAACATGGGTTATGAGGGAATACATTTTATATGACAATTTTTTTTAACTTAATTTTGCTTACATGCGACCTATTTATCAAATAGTCGCACAACCTTGATAAATAAATCACACGTAAGCAAAACCCGGGAGACCCGCTAACAAAAGTATATTTTAAAGCAGAAAAGTTTTCCCTTATGTTAATAGCCAAAGTTCTTTATCTAACCTTTATTACCAGTAGCGTGCCGCATTGGGTTACACCCTGACTGGCCTGCCCGGCACTAAATAGCTGCACTCCAACTATCCCGCAACAACCCATCCACCCTCCTCAGAAATGTAAAAATATTATAAACATACTATGCTGCACCATGAATATCCGTACTCGGGAGGCTTTTTTGTTAAATTTTGAGCCCGCATTTTGTGACGTTGGTAGGCGGAGTATTGCGTCGCTGCACTGAGGCCAGAGTTTACAACAGGAAGGAAGACAGCGCAGCACCAACAGGCACATAAACAATAGTGAAGCCACAAAAAAAATGGCTTGGTACATTACCCACCCCAAAATGTGCATGAAGCTGTATTACTATGGATATTTCTTTTTTTTAAGGAAAAATTTTTGTGGCGCATATGGGTTATTTACGTAGTCTGTAAAAATTCTCACACAATAATTTTTTGCCTTATTCTATTTTAACACATCATTCATTTTTACATTTAGTGGTATGCCAGCATGTACATGTCCTAAAATTAGCAAGGTGTGAAGTGTATTTTCAACCTTAAAATTAATAGTTATTAGTTATATAATAAATGTTTTCTATAATGTTAATATTAATGTAGTAGCTTTGTTTCATGAAGCAGAACAAGAACAGTTATTAAAGTGTTAATGTCCTTTTCTGCAGACGTATGCACTTTCTGTAAGCCAGGTTAGACCTGGAATACAGATGAGACTTTTAAATGGAGATGCAACTTTTTTTCTTCCTAAATAGCAACTATCGCATTTGATAAATACATGACCACTGCAAAGGAAAAAAAATTACTACGTGAGCAGATTTCAGAAATGTGCTTTGGAATAAGCAAAAATCAAAAAGTCGCCACATGTATAGAAAAGTTGCACGTGCGCAAGTACGTGCAACTTTTTTACGCAAGCTCTACTACGGAGCTTGATAAATCTCCTCCTAGGTGACTACACTCGAGCGATTGAAATATATGGGGCCTGTGCCTGTCCGAGCAGGGACACATCGGTATGTCATTTTGACATTGTTCCAACATATCTGTGCATCTGAGGCACAAATTGTGGCGTAAACGAGGCTTCACTCTGTTAACGTTTTGCCAATCCCAAAAATTCTGACATTGTTTTTCTGTCACAGGTTGTATTACATTTACACATTTAGGCCGAAATAATTTATTTTTTTATTTAAAATGTAAAAAATCATTACATAAAAAAAAATCATCTTTTTTCTTATTTTAACACTGCTATATTGCATATATTTATGCATACTGTGCAAATAGTTTATGAAATTTATACTTTCATATGTCTACCTAATTTTGACAGATTTTTCTGAATTCTTAAAGAATTAACATTTTAAATGTATTAGAAGCTTAACAATTTTGAATGAAATTTTGAAAAATGTTGGAAGCTTAAAAATAATTTTTTTTTGTGCTATGAGAAATGGCAGAACATAGGAAAACCCTATAATTCTACAGGGTCATATTTTGCTTGGCTTGGCTACATGGTAGTACCCAGAAGGAGAAAAGCACTCTTTGGCTTTCAGGACATCATTAGTTAAATTATAGGCCCCACTCCATACCTGAAAAGGATTGTAGTTGACAAAATGATACTGCACTCCTAGGAGTAACCCCATTTTAAAAGATACACCCTAAGGCTAGGAGTCCCCTTGTTTTTGTTTTGTTTTTTTTGGGGGGGGGAAACGTCAATTCTGCCGCATGCCGTTTTTTCGGCCAAAAAAACGCTGCAGCCAGATGTTAGCTGTAAATCAATGAGAAATCACAAAATTATTTTTCCACTTTGCTTTTTTCAGTTTGGCGTTTTTTTTTAACCATTTGGCGTTTTTTCACTCTTTTTCAGCTCCTTGGCGGTTTTGCAAAGTCGCAGCATGTTGAGCCAATGGCGTTTTTTTTCCTGAAATCGTAGCGTTTTCTCCAGATACAGTATTGATGGGAAAAATTGTATTTAACAAAATGTATCTTTTTTATAACAAAATTTTAATACATTTTTAACCCCTTAACGACGCAGGACGTATATTTACGTGCTGCGCCGGCTCCCGCGATATGAAGCGGGATCGCGCCGCGATCCCGCATCATATCGCGTTGGTCCCGGCACTAATCAACGGCCGAGACCCGCGACTAATACCACACATCGCCGATCGCGGCGATGTGCAGTATTAACCCTTTAGAAGCGGCGGTCAAAGCTGACCGCCGCTTCTAAAGTGAAAGTGACCCGGCTGCTCAGTCGGGCTGTTCGGGACCGCAGCGGTGAAATCGCGGCGTCCCGAACAGCTGACCGGACACCAAAAGGGCCCTTACCTGCCTCCTCGGTGTCCGATCGGCGGATGACTGCTCCGTGCCTGAGATTCAGGCAGGAGCAGTCAAGCGCCGATAACACTGATCACAGGCGTGTTAATACACGCCTGTGATCTGTGTAAGAGATCAGTGTGTGCAGTGTTATAGGTCCCTATGGGACCTATAACACTGCAAAAAAATAAAAAAAAAAAGTGTTAATAAAGGTCATTTAACCCCTTCCCTAATAAAAGTTTGAATCACCCCCCTTTTCCCATCAAAAAAAATAAAACAGTGTAAAAAAAATAAAAAATAAACATATGTGGTATCGACGCGTGCGTAAATGTCCGAACTATAAAAATATATCATTAATTAAACCGTACGGTCAATGGCGTACGCGCAAAAAAATTCCAAAGTCCAAAAAAGCGTATTTTGGTCACTTTTTATACCATTAAAAAATGAATAAAAAGTGATCAAAAAGTCCGATCAAAACAAAAATCATACCTATAAAAACTTCAGATCACGGCGCAAAAAATTAGTCCTCATACCACCCTGTACGTGGAAAAATAAAAAAGTTATAGGGGTCAGAAGATGACATTTTTAAACGTATAAATTTTCCTGCATGTAGTAATGATTTTTTCCAGAAGTGCGACAAAATCAAACCTATATAAGTAGGGTATCATTTTAACCGTATGGACCTACAGAATAATGATAAGGTGTAATTTTTACCAAAATATGCACTGCGTAGAAACGGAAGCCCCCAAAAGTTACAAAATGGTGTTTTTTTTCCGATTTTGTCGCACAATGTTTTTTTTTTTCCGTTTCGCCGTGCATTTTTGCGTAAAATGACTAATGTCACTGCAAAGTAGAATTGGTGATGCAAAAAATAAGCCATAATATGGATTTTTAGGTGGAAAATTGAAAGGGTTATGATTTTTAAAAGGTAAGGAGGAAAAAACGAAAGTGCAAAAACGAAAGTGCAAAAACACTGAGTCCTTAAGGGGTTAAACAGTAATCAATTTATGTGGGCGGGCGGGCACTAAAAATGTAGCCGACAATAATACAAATGTAGTGTGTGTGTGTGTTTTTCACTTTTTTTTCTTAACTTTTTACATTTTTAGGTAGTACTACTACTCCCAGCATGGAACACACTGTTGACAGATCGCCCCGGGTTCGTTGCGATCCTTCTTTATAATTTATAGATGCGGCCGGCCGCTTTTCTATGGTCCCCTGCACTGCCGTATATATACACATATTCATATTTCCCGCAGAGAGAGCTGTGATTGGCCAGATGGTTCCAGCCAATCATAACTCTGTGGGAAGTATGAATAGGTGTATATATACGTCAGTGCAGGGGACCATAGAAGAGCGGACGGCCGAATCTATACATTATACAGGAGGATCACAGCGGGTGTCAGGAGTGACATCCGATGTGATCTTTCCTTAACTGCAGATCCTACTGCTCCCAACATCGAGCACACTCTGCTCAATGCTGGGAGCTGTAGTAACTGCATTAATAGACAGATTGCAACAGGTTTTAGAAGTGACACTTGCTGCAATCTGTCTATTAATGCAGGTACAACAGCTCCCAGCATGGAGCAGAGTGGGCTCCATGTTGGGAGTAGTAGTACCTGCAGTCAAGGACAGATCACAGCGGGTGTCACTCCTGAAAACCGATGCGATCGTCCTATCTATTGCAGAGATGCGGAGCGGCTCTATACAGCGCTCGCATCTCTGCTCTGTACTCCGGTCAGTGATATGAATAGAACATCACTCATTCATATTTCCCTCTGAGAGCTGTGATTGGCTGCAACCATCCAGCCAATCCTCACTCTGGGCAGAAAATATGAATGAGTGATGTTCAATTCACATCACTGGCCGGAGTACAGAGCAGAGATGTGAGCGCTGTATAGAGCCAATCCGCATCTCTGCAATAGATAGGGCGATTGCATCGGGTGTCAGGACTGACACCCAGGGTAATATGTCTATTTGTACAGGAATAGTCTGTTCCGTGCTGGGAGTAGTAGTTCTACCTAAAAAATAGATTTAAAAAAGTGAAACACTATTAAACATGAATAAAAATTTTGTTGCCTACTGCATCCTATTTTTTAAATTATTATAATTTTTTTTTTTTTTGTACCCAACACATTTTGAAAAAAATGGGGCCGTCTATTACGCCTTTCCTCCAGCACAGCCTAATAGGCAGAAGCTGATGAATAACCTGATGTAAGTTGCCATCTTATCCACTGCCACAGAGCCTTCTTCCTCTGTTTATTACAATACATGTTGAGGTCGCTATCAGCTGCAACGTGTAGGGTTAAACTGCCAGGAACAAAAAGTGTACTTCGATCCTGCGAGTTGAGGCAGGAGCCCGGCTGTGAATGTCAGCTGAGTTCCTGCCACGATCACATGGACACACCAGGCAGTTCCCACAAGATCATCATGACTGATATATCCATCATGATGCGAGAACACTAATGTTGTATATATCCATTACTGTGCATTAAGGGGTTAAAGATACACTTTCTACTAAAACATTGAATCTAATCAAAAACAACAGCAAAAAAGAAACAAAATAGCTAAATTTTGGAAATTATATTTTTAAAAGAAAAAGAAACATAATAAAACATTTTTAGGAAGAAATCTTTTTTGGGGTGAAGCTGATTTTATTTACATTTGAAACGAGAGTCACCTAATTAGAGCCATGAATAAAAGGAGCAGAACAGCCAAGAAGCCTGATAGTGTCTTGAAAAATATTGGGAGGGTTGGGTGATTGGGTGATTTTCGATTTAGGTTCCAGTAAAAAAACTGAAACCATGATTGTCCTGAAGTTGATAAGGCCATATACTAAATAGAGAGGGCCGCCCGTGCAGGTACAGTGGTAATAATGGGAGATTTTAACTATCCAGATATAGATTGGGGTCCGGGGTTGGCTAAAACTACAAAGGGGCGACAATTCCTAAATTTATTGCAGGATAATTTTATGGGCCAGATTGTGGAGGACCCAACAAGAAGTGATGCCTTGTTGGATCTGATCATTTCCAACAACGCAGAGCTGATTGGTAATGTAACTGTGAGGGAAAACCTTGGTAATAGCGACCACAATATAGTTACTTTTCACTTAAAATGTAGAAAACAAAGACAGGCGGGGAAGGCAAAAACATATAACTTTAAAAAGGCAAACTTCCCTGGCAGAGGGCTGCACTACAGGACATAGACTGGGGGGAGGTGTTGTCAAATACTGATACAGAAGGTAAATGAGACATCTTTAAATCAACTCTAAATAACTATACAGCTAAATATATACCAAAGGGGAACAAATATAAACGATTAAAACTAAATCCTACATGGCTGACAAATGATGTTAAAAGAGCAATAAACAACAAAAAAATTGCCTTCAAAAAATACAAATCTGATGGGTCAGCTATAACATTTAAACAGTACAAAGAGCTTAATAAAATCTGTAAAAATGTAATAAAAACAGCAAAAATTCAAAACGAGAGACAGGTGGCCAAAGAAAGCAAAACGAATCCTAAATATTTTTTTAGATATATAAATGCAAAAAAAACAAGGACAGAGCATGTAGGCCCCCTTAATAATGATAATGGGCAGGTTGTCCCAGGCGATCAAGAGAAGGCGGAGCTACTGAATGGGTTCTTTAGTTCTGTATACACTATGGAAAAAGGAGACGACATTGGCCAGGTCAGTGCTGGTAACACATCATGTAATGTACTGAACTGGCTTAATGTAGAGATGGTACAAGGTAAGTTAAGTAATATAAATGTAAGCAAATCTCCAGGGCCAGATGGATTGCACCCAAGAGTTCTTAGAGAGGTAAGTTCAGTAATATCTGTACCCCTGTTCATGATATTTAGAGATTCTCTGGTGTCTGGTATTGTGCCAAGGGACTGGCGCAAGGCGATTGTGGTGCCAATCTTCAAAAAGGGCTCTAGGTCTTCCCCAGGAAACTATAGACCGGTAAGTTTAACGTGCATTGTGGGTAAATTGTTTGAAGGACTTATAAGGGATTACATACAGGAATACATAGGGGATAATAGTATTATAAGTGATAACCAGCATGGGTTTACTAAGGATAGAAGTTGTCAAACCAATCTAATTTGCTTTTATGAAGAGGTGAGTAGAAGCCTTGACAGAGGAATGGCTGTGGATATAGTGTTTCTGGATTTTGCTAAAGCATTTGATACTGTCCCTCATAGACGTCTGACAGGTAAGTTAAGGTCTTTGGGTTTGGAAATTTTAGTTTGTAACTGGATTGAACACTGGCTCATGGATCGTACCCAGAGAGTGGTGGTCAATGATTCGTACTCTGATTGGTCCCCGGTAATTAGTGGTGTACCCCAAGGTTCAGTACTGGGCCCGCTGTTGTTTAATTTATTTATCAATGATATAGAGGATGGTATTAACAGCTCTGTTTCTATCTTTGCAGATGACACCAAGCTTTGTAGCACGGTACAGTCTATAGAGGATGTGCATAAGTTACAAGATGACTTGGATAGACTGTGTCTGGGCATCCACTTGGCAAATGAGGTTCAATGTGGATAAATGTAAAGTTATGCATCTGGGTACTAATAACCTGCATGCGTCGTATGTCTTAGGGGGGATTAAACTGTCAGAGTCACTGGTAGAGAAGGATCTGGGTGTACTTGTAGATCGTAGACTACAGAATAGCATGCAATGTCAGGCTGCTGCTTCCAAAGCTGGCAGGATATTGTCATGTATCAAAAGAGGCATGGACTCAAGGGACAGGGACATAATACTCTCCCTTTATAAAGCATTGGTACGGCCTCACCTGGAATATGCTGTTCAGTTTTGGGCACCAGTCCATGAAAGGGAAACTGTGGAGCTGGAAAGGGTGCAGAGACGTGCGACTAAACTAATATGGGGCATGGAACATCTTAGCTATGAGGAGCGATTAAAGGAGTTACAATTGTTTAGTCTTGAGAAGAGACGTTTAAGGGGGGATATGATAAACGTATATAAGTATATTAATGGCCCATACAAAAAATATGGAGAAAAACTGTTCCAGGTTAAACCCCACCAAAGGACGAGGGGGCACTCCCTCCGTCTGGAGAAGAAAAAGTTTAGTCTCAAGGGGCGACACGCCTTCTTTACCGTGAGGACTGTGAATTTATGGAACGGTCTACCTCAGGAACTGGTCACAGCAGGAACAATTAACAGCTTTAAAACAGGATTAGATACATTCCTGGAACAAAATAAGATTAATGCTTATGAAGAAATATAAAATCTCATCCCTTCCCCAATATCGCGCTACACCCCTACCCCTTAATTCCCTGGTTGAACTTGATGGACATATGTCTTTTTTCGACCGTACTAACTATGTAACTATGTAAAACAAGCATTTAATACTTATAAATGGCTATCTTTTAAATATGATACATCTAATTTCTATGAGCTGAGAGACCCATTTAGTACCTAATAAACAGCTAGTCCTGGTTCTGTCAAAGATGATAGATTACACCGAGTCCTTTGCACTAGGCAACTCACAGTGCTTATCCGCTTAGTCAGTGATCCAGCAGCTTAAAAACCTCTGTATTCTTAAGAGAAAACAACAAAAACAGATTACAGTTTTTAGCCATCACTGCATATTTATTTTGTGCTTTATACAACACAATTAGGGAACACAAATGTATACAGTATTTATGCAATGAACTGGTAATTGCTTATGTTCTTTCCCAGTACTTTGTAAGCAAGCATCAAAGCGATCAGCACTGTACACAGAAACATTTGTTTAATACAACTACTGTGGGACAAAATATGATGTCTCTTCAATTAGTAAGATTACATTAATAATCTGTACTTTCCAAGCCTGCAGTAAACATAATAAATTACATGGTACTGAGGAATGGTTTAAGAGAGTTGGAAAAGGTACTAAAGATATTTGCCATTGTTCTGACAACCAATCTGAATGCACCACCTGTGCATGAGGTGATACAAGGTATCTTATATTCACATTTTACCCATGGACCCTTCATCCTCCCTAATGCATTAAGGTGACTGCAAAAACGATCGCTGGATAATGATAATTTAAATGGTGGCACAAAAGATTCAACCAGCAGATGAAGGAGCGTTTGCTTGTTCATTAGGTGATTGGTGGCCCTATTTCATGGGCTGATTATCTGAGCTTTACTAGGAATACACTTTTGCCTGATAATCGGTCCATTTAAAAGGCCCCTTACAATGTGTGATTGCTGTATGACAATATTTTGGGTTTTCATTAGGTATCTAACAACTCTGTATTCCTAAGGCAGGGGGGAAAGGCATAATTTGGTCTAATAATTGTGTTTTTTCGTTGTTTTGTGCACTTTCTTCTACAGGCATGGACCTTTGTGAATTTGCAAATTTTTGTTGTTGCACTAGAGTGTTCACATTTTGACATCACAGACAAACATAAAAGAGACAAGCAGAAAATGGAAGGAGTTAATCTAGAGCATTTAAAAACTTTATTTTGTGAACTTCTATGGGGCGGCCATCTTGGATGGTGTAGTAGTAGCGGCATGTAGAGGGCAGAATGCTCTAACTGGGGTGGATAAGACACCACATTTCCCCCCTCCAAATGCCTTGCCCCAATGACATTACAGTTAACACAGGGCTTGTGGGTTTGGGAGGTCTGGTGTCTGTACTGGCCTCTGCACTCGGCAATATGTTCATAGAGAATAATGGAGGAGGCCGTCATACATTTTCAATAAATAGAATGAGCCCACAGGAGAATATGATGTCTGCAGTTAACAACTGCATATGAACACTGACCACTTTACCCCCCCATCCCTGCCCGCAGCCCTGCACCCCAGGGTCACAGCCAGGCCTCACAGCACAGTGGCTGCCAGTGGAACCAAACTATGTCCACCTGCCAATGGTGAATAAGCAGGACAAAGAGAACCATACGTTTCATGGAGACGCCTGCCAAGATATCCCGTTTCGGCCTGGCTGTTCCAGAGTACGGAATAGGAACTCTATAGCCATCTGTGGCTATAGCCAGAGAGATCACAATTAAAATAATTGACAAAATCCAGTTGAATCCAACTAGTCTGCAAAAACAGACAAATATGGAGAGGCTCTTGTCTAGCTATTCACCAATGAAGACCCGAGCTGCCCAACTGACACCTATACCCACGGTGTCTGAAAACTAGGGAATTATAATACAAAAAATTTGGGGTTCAGGGTCACGGATATTTAACCAATAAACAGTTTATTAACAGTTAATTTTACACAATGATATAATATGACCTGCGACACACAGGGCCCTTGTGAATCGTCTGGGTCACCTCTTAATCAATAAAATACTATTCAGATCATTGGAAATGTAAAAAATATAGAAAAGATAATAGACTGATATAACATGTGAACATACACCTAATAGAACTAGTCAAAGTATTCCAAATAGCAAGTTCTGTTACTGCCTCTTAGTGCAAAAAATACTCGACTGGTATGCTTAACAAGCAGACTTGAGGATAGTACTCCGTTAGTATCATCAGTGGTTATATGCAATGCATGCAGTACATTCAATTGCAATGTTGCTCACCAATCCTAGGATATTGGATATAGGTGAGGAAAATGTACCTTCCTGTAACGCTGGTCTTAATCCTCTGTGCTGCCTCTCCTTGCACGAGCGAGCGCTGCTGGAGACTCGGCCGCCACACAGGATCGCAGTGCTGGGTACAGTGGGCTCTGTTACTGGGTACAGTGGGTCAGTTACTTGTCAGTATATAGTGTAAATCCCTCCCCTAAATCACAGACATCACAACTGATGGCTAATAGAAAATAGGTGATACTCTGCAGGGAATATGTAAAGTTGTGTACAGGGGTTAAAAAAAACAAAAAACATATATATATATATATATATATATATATATATATGTATGTATATAAAGTTGTGTACAAGGTAAAAAAAATGTATATAAAGTTGTGTACAGGGTAAAAAAACAAAAAAAACTTTAATCTAAAACAAGATGATCTTATTGGGTTTGGCGCTAATAAAAACATTGGTATTCTAAAACAAAATATACATCATGTAAAATGTAGTCAAATAAAACTGTATATGAATGAAATGTTGGTACGGCACATGCTATGTATTAAAGGGGTATTCCAGGAATCTTTTTTTATTAGACTATGCTACAGGGGCTGTAAAGTTAGTGTAGTTCATAATATAGTGTCTATACCGGTGTAAGCTACACATGTCATCCCCGACTCTCCCGCACTCACCCCGCCTCCTCACGGGTCTCACCGGCTGATGTCGGCCGGCAGCTGCTTTTCTTGGAGGGAGAATTCTAGTATATCGCCGGGGAGGGAGCGCGTTACACGGAGAGGGGCGCCGGTTACAGGATTCTCCGCTCATCACGCACCGAGTAACAAGCGTGTGCCCGGCTTCCTGTCATGCTCGTACACTCTGGAAATTGCCTCTATGGTTCTGGAGGACTGTCAATACTCCAGAACCATAGATATAGTTTCCAGAGTGTACGGGCATGACTGGAAGCCGGGCACACGCTTGTTACTTGCTACGGACTCATGGTCCGGGAAAGGTGAGGGCTCCGCTGGCTGGGCTCTATAATTATTCGGAGGGTGGGGGAGGGGCCCGACCGGTATAGCGGAATGGGCAAAAATCCATACCGTGGGGGAAAAAAAGACGGTATCCGATATGAACCGGTATACCGCCCAGCCCTACCTGTGTGTGACGGTTTTCTCACAATTATTATGTGATTTTCATCCCAATATTTATTTTTAACAGCATACAAAATGACTGCTGTCTCGGATTTTTCCCAGCTTGCAATGCGGTCGAGACCAGACTCACTAGTCAGCTGATGAAAGAGAGCCTGTCTGCTTCAATGGGTGGAGAAAGCAATCTGCAAGTAACACAACAGCTGAAGGCACCCTGATTGAAAACCACAGGTCTGCAGCTCATTTATGTTTCAATGGGTGGGGTAGCTGATGTGTGGGAAGGAGAAAAATGGTATCATGGGATTTGTAGGCAAACAAGAAAACTGAAAACAGGAAATACAAGTTCACAGAAAGCTAGCAACAGTGTTATGGTAATCTCACAGCATAGCCATTTAGCCCAAGACAAGCGCAGATCCTTCCTAAGCATGTCCATTACTGTCTGCCAGGTACGTACTAAAATAACCTTTTGCTGGATAACCCCTTTAATATATATATATATAGTACACTATACTGCTATAAATGATGATAATATCGAATGGGATGATACTGAATTGTAATAACGATAAAACCATAAAAAATACAAATTAATAATAATATAACTATATTTCTTCCGAGCAAAAATTCTTTTTCTAGAACAAAAAAGGTTTTTTTTTCTTTTCAAAAAAGTTTTCTAGAATAAATAAATAAATACTATAAAAATCATCGGGAATGATAACAGAAATATTATAACCCAGTCTGGTCTCAAGCCCAATAAAGGGCTCGTCGGAGTGCTGGGATAACAGCCAAACGCAGATGGGCCGTCCAAAGGGACCACCCCCTGTTAATCTAGAAAACCAAAGAGTTCCAAATCACTATTTAAACCTCTAGGTGTCAAGGAAACGAACTTGAAAATCTTTCTAGATTCGGCCCTAGACATTTTACTAATAAAATTACCCCCTCATCATTCTTTTTGGACTTGTTGGATGGCCGTATATCTTAAATTATTTGGGTTTCCCTGGTGATATTGTTTAAAATGTGCAGATAAAGGATGTTTGTCATTCTGTTTTTTGATATTGTACCTGTGTTCTAGGATGCGTGTTTTCAGGGCCCGCGAGATACGGCCTACGTATTGTTTGGCACATGGACATTGGATAACATAAACGACAACTTTGCTTGAACAGTTTTAGAAATTCATTGATTTTATAAATAAAATAATTTACAGTGGATTTTACTTCTACCGTTCTTTTCTCAAAATTGGTGGCCTTACAATTGGGGAATTGCCCATATCTTAAAAAGCCTTTAAAATCAACCAAAGTGGAAGTTGGTTTAAGGTTGGTATCAATTGAACGGACTGTGGGAGCTATTTGAATGCCCAAATTTGGGGCTCTGGTACATACAATGGGTGGTTTAGGTGGAAGGATATCACTTAGCAATTTGTCTTGGCAAAGTAACGGCCAATATTTTCTGATGATAGTTTCTATTTTTCGATGTTGGGTATTAAAGGGGATAATTATCTTAGAACGTTCCATATCAACTGCTATGGGTGTATCATGATTCTTTGGGATAAAGAATGTAGCTCTATCTAAACTGCACAATTTATCAAGGGATTATTGTAGATTACTCAATGGATATTTATTTTCTAGGAATTGGTTGGTGAGGGTGACAGCTTCAGCTTTAAATTGGTCGTTATTAGTGCGTTTTAATCTGCGGAACTGGCTGGTTGGGACATTAGTCAGCCATTGGGGGAGATGGCAACTGGTGTGAAGTATGAAACCGTTCTTGGCTACTGGTTTGTGGCATGAATTGCAAATTAATTTATTTGTATTGGTAGTGATTAGTAAATGCAAAAATTCAACAGATACAGAACTGATATTGGGGGTGAATTTGAGGTTTTAATTGTTTGTATTAAGGGATGAAATAAAAATATCCAAATCTATTTTGGTACCGCACCAAATGAAAAAAAAATTGCCGATATAATGGTGCCAGGACACCAGATCGCCCCCCCTGCTCGGAAGAAATATAGTATTATTATTATTAATTTGTATTTTTTATGGTTTCATGGTTATTACAATTCAGTATCATCCCATCCGATATTATCATCATTTATAGCAGTATAGTGTACTATATATGTTGATACATAGCATGTGCCGATTATGATTATGTATATTTTGTTTTAGAACACCAAAGATTTTTTTAGAGCCAAACCCAATTAGATAGTTTTGTTTTACATGATAGTTTTTTTTAACCTTGTACACAACTTTAAAAAAAAATATATTTTTTTTTAAACCCTGTACACAACTTTACATATTCCCTGCAAACAAAGTATCGCCTATTTTTTATTAGCCATCAGTTGTGATGTCAGTGATTTAGGGAAGGGATTTACACTATATACACTGACAAGTAGCTGACCCCTACATACATTTTTATCAAGCTGCTGAGGAAAGGACCTATGGGGGTCCTGAAATGCATCCAGACTATGATATGCTGATGTCTGGGACCACCACCAGTACCCCATTGTGCCCTATTTGGCACTTATTGACTTTGTTACCTAAGGGATATTTGCCCGTCAATGAAAGCACCGGCAGGCGCATGTAACATACACGAGGAAGCTGCGTAGCAGCTTCCTTTACTACTGAAGCGCTGCAGTCCACCGAGCCAGAGCCCACTGTACCCAGCACTGCGGGCGAGCAGCGCTCGCCCGTGCAAGGAGAGGCAGTACAGAGGATTAAGACCAGCATTACAGGAAGGTACATTTTCCTCACCAATATCCAACATCCTAGGATTTTATTACCGACAAGGAGGCTCATAATGAGGGGCATTTACTAATCTTTTACTATGTAGTCTGGTTTTTACCCTGTTTTTTTCTACATAATTTTTGACTATGTGCGTCAAATTTACTAAATTGTTGCACGGCGTTAATAAATTTGGCACACGTAGGCAAAAGTGGGAAATTTACTTCATGTAGTAGAAAAAATAGTCTGTTCCTCTTTCCTGCTGTCTGTATAGGTTTGGCTGCTAGGTTTCCTTCTGGATCTTTTGTTTTTGAGTTTTTTTTTAGCTTTTTCACCACATCTAAATAATTCAATAACTAAATTGTAGTCATGGCTCAGAATAGTAGTAAACGGCGTTTAGTGTGTGTGTGTTTATTACATTTTTTTAACACTGTTTTTTCTCCCTAAATGTACTTACTCTTTTTTTTTTTTTTTACTTCTTCTACAGATCCGTGTATCCTGTGGACTCCTTCGGATTCGGTGGACTACTTCGACGACCAACATTTTTCTTTGCTTGATGTTAATAAAATGGTTAACGAGGGCTTGTGGGGGAGTGTTTTTTTGTAATAAAATTTTTTAAACCTGTTGTGTTTTTTTTTTTACTTTACTGGACAGGCTTAGTAGTGGAAGCTGTCTTACAGACGGAGTCCATTACTAAGCCGGGCTTAGCGTTAGCCACAAAAACAGCTAGCGCTAACCCCCAATTATTACCCCGGTACCCAACGCCACAGAGCCGGTACCAACAGGCCCGGAGCATCAAAAATGGTGCTCCTGGGCCTAGGCGGTAACAGGCTGGCGTTATTTAGGCTGGGGAGGGCCAGTAACAATGGTCCTCGCCCACCCTGGTAACGTCAGGCTGTTACTGTTTGGTTGGTATTTGGCTGAGAATAAAAATAGGGGGGACCCTATGTGTTTTTTTTTAAATATTTAATTATTTATTTAAAAAAAAACGCATAGGGTCCCCCCTATTTTTACTCTCAGCCAAATACCAACCAAACAGTAACAGCCTGACGTTACCAGGGTGGTCGAGGACCATTGTTATTGGCCCTCCCCAGCCTAAATAACGCCAGCCTGTTACCGCCTAGGCCCAGGAGCGCCATTTTTGACGCTCCGGGCCTGTTGGTACTGGCTCTTCCCGGCACCCCTGTGGCGTTGGGTACCGGGGTAATAATTGGGGGTTAGCGCTAGCTGTTTTTGTGGCTAACGCTAAGCCCAGCTTAGTAATGGACTCCGTCTATAAGACAGCTTCCACTACTAAGCCTGTCAAGTAAAGTAAGGAAAAAATACAACAGGTTTTAAAAAATTTTTATTACAAAAAACACTCCCCCACAAGCCCTCGTTAACCATTTTATTAAAATCAAACAAAGAAAAACGCTGGTCCTCGAAGTAGTCCACTGAATCCGAAGGAATCCACAGGATACACGGATCTGAAATGAGAAGAAGAAAAAAATGGGTTAGTACATTTATTATCACCTGCTCACACATCTCCCGCCCCGCACGACTACAACTGCCAGCATGCCCTTACAGTAAGGACATGCTGGGAGTTGTAATTGTGTGGTGCAGGAGATGTGTGGGCAAGTGACAAGCTTGTCCCCTGCCCCCAGCTGCAGGACTACAACTCCCAGCATGCCCTTATAGTAAGGTGGGGCGGAGGCCGGGAACAGTGTTTCCCAACCTGGGAGTTGTAGCTTTGCAACATCTGGAGGCACCCTGGTTGGAAAACACTGGCCTAAAACAGTGTTTCCCAACCAGGGTGCCTCCAGATGTTGCAAAACTACAACTCCCAGCATGCCTGGACAGCCTTTGGCTGTCCAGGCATGCTGGGAGTTGTAGTCTTGCAACATCTGGAGGCACCCTGTTTGGGAAACACTGTTTTAGGGCTTGGGCAACTTACCGGCTTCCGTAGGATTCAGCGCCGCACGACATTGCCGCAAGACACTGCAGCGCGACACTGCCCCCGACGATCTCCATCACCGATCGTCGCTGGAGCCTCGGAAGGAGCCTCGCCGGTCCCCTTCAGCTGTTTAGTTTTGCAACAGCCGGAGGGCTACAGTTTACAGACCACAAACCAGTGGTCTGCAAAATGTGGCCCTCCAGCTGTTGTAAAACTACAACACCCAGCATGCCCTGACAGCCAAAGCCTTTGGCTGTCAGGGCAGGAGCCCGGGCTGACATTACAGTGCAGCCGCCCGGGCTCCTCATATTGCCTCCCCGCTACCCTCACTTATGGGGACACTGATATACAACCCCCCTTGTCACCCGCCCGCGCCGCTCTGCTTCCGTTGCTACAAAACTACAACTCCCAGCGTGTCCTCACTGTAAGGGCATGCTGGGACTTGTAGTCTTGCAACAGTTAGCAGACAGATGGGAGTTGTGTGGCGCTGGCAGGTGAGAGGGGTGGGATGTAAATCACTGCAGTGTCCCTATAGCGCAGTGAGGGTAGCGGGGAGAAAGTATGTCGGAGCCCGGGCGGCAGTAGCTTTTCCTGCTCCATGTTGGAGCTGGAGTAAATTTAGTCAATTTTTACGGCCGTTGCGACTGTTTATTGCGCAGCTGCGACTGTCGCAGTTAATAAACACCTGACCACTGCAAGCCAAAAATGAAAACTAGCATAAATCAAGCGGGAAATTTTTTTGGGACTTTCTAGCTCTTGCTAGAGAAAGTCGCACGAAAAATAGGGTAGGCGCAATTGCGACAATTTTGCGCCAAACCCCTTAGTAAATGCCCCTCAATATGCTTTCCAAATTCTTTACTACTCGTATAGCAGCTGAGAACGTAGTACAGATAAAGGTGAAAAAACTTAACAGTGTAAACAAACATGCTAGACAGGTATATCCAGGTAACCAATCAGGTAACATCACAGGTGATATAAGACAGTGAGTCCCAATAACGTCTCCTTTCTTTGCTGCTCGTCAGAAAGATAAGTACTCTCCATATACTGTGGTTTTTCTCCTCAGTAGTGTTTTTCATATCAGTGGTTTTATCTATATAGATTTTCATATTATATATATAGATACTGGTCTTATATATATATCTCATATATTCCTGTTTTACGTTTATATTTTTTCCCCCTGTGTTTTCATATACCACGTATCTACTCTCTAATCCCCCATTCTACCTCCACCCCTTTTTTCCGCTGTTATTATCATTATTATTATTATTACAACTTCTATACCTCTGACTAAGTTTCCGAATCCCCGGTGACTTTCCACATCCTTAGGAGCGTGCGGTGTCTCGTCTTGTTCCCCGTTGGCGCCATTCTATATCTCTTCTTCGCGCTCCTTCCTCCCTTACTTCGCGAGTACTCTCGCGCCTCGCGAGACTACGCATCTGACTGAAATTTTCACTTCACGCCGCTCGTTCCTTCGCATTCTCCTCAGACAGCTCGCCGCGAGCAGACCGTCAGAGCCCTCAGCTACACCATTTTAATTCCTATACTTCTCTCAATAATAATATCTTAGTTATACTCCCCTATTAGAATTAATCTACCATTATTTATATGTATATATTTTTCTGACAATTTATATATTTATATATTTTACCTATTACCATATTACTGTCTATAACTGTTCTCAATATGTCTTCTGTCCCTAATGCTGAACAGGAGAATGAGCCCACTCATATTCAAAAACTTGTGGACCAATCAGTCCAATTGGCTCTTAAATCAGCTATAGCTAACATTCAAGAGACTGTTACCAAATCTGTCTAGATTAACCTATGATTAACCCCAATCCTCCTAATACTCCATCTGACATTTTCTGGTCTGCGGACGACTCTGTGTCCAAATTGGCCAGAGGACATAAAAAATCAGGCAAAAGGTTCCAAAAAAAGGCGTTTTTGCAATACAGGGCAGGAAAAGCTCAGTCCAGAGCTAAACTCATATATCGTCCATTCTTCTAATTCCTCTGATGAGGAGGATGATGATGATGACGACGAATATGAAGATTATACACAAGATCCAGATATTGAGGAGGGTGACGTTTCTGAACCTCAAGGGTCCAAAGAACCCTCTAAATCAGATTCCATCATTCTTGACAGCAAAGGGTTTCCCCTATTCGATCCAGAATTAATTTCACATCCTAGGTCTGGAGAATGGGTCCCCCAACCCTTAGTTACCAAATATGTTTCTACTTGGATAAAAAAGCCTTTGGATAGGGCCGCTAGAAGTAAACTTAGGGCTGAATGCCCCAGGCCCACCTTACCAGACAAGGCTACTGCCACTCCTGATGTGGACCCGGTCTTAGTTAAATATATGTTAAAAACCGGGAAATACCCTAAAAAGGGTCTGGACAGATCTCTCCGCATCTGCCAAGATAAACTATTAGATTTATTGGGTCCATTGACTCAAATGATGGATATTGTGGAATATGCCACAGCCTCTGACACCACTCTAGATACTGAAGTAATGAGAGGCTGGCTCCAAAGGTCCATTTGCCTCTTCAGCAACGCAAGCAGCCCTTTGTTCTGAGCGGAAGAAAACCCTCCTTATGAGGCTTGATCCTCAATTGGCGTATTTAGCAATTTCTGAAACTGAACCCTCTACTCAAGAATTTCTTTTTGGTGACCAGGCCATTAAAGAAATTGGCAAATATGTTAATATTTTCACCTCTTTAGATAAGGCCCAAAGTTCTCTAAAGAAAGTGTTTTCTCAAAGAGTTTTTGGGAAGGCCGGGAGAAGCAGGGGCCGTTTTCCCGGCCGTCCCTTTGCAAATAGACAATCCAACAGAGGCTCCTTTCAGACACAGCAATACGCATACCCTGCTCCAACCTTCCAACCAAACCCAACTCCATTTTTTCCATCAAGAGGAAGACGATGGCGATCCCGAGGACAACAAGGTTACCCAAGATCAAGACCAACTTCAGGTAAGTCTCCCTCCAGGAATTTCTTCCCTTCCTCCTCTAGAAGGCCGTCTCTAAAAATGTTTCCCCATTTGGGCTTCTATAACCTCAGATCACTGGATTCTACAAACAGTACTCAGGATATCTGATAGAGTTTGTAACACCTCCAGTTCAATTAACACCCCCCCCCCCCCCCATCACATTCAGTTTTCAAATCAGGATTACTCCCTGATCTCTCAAGAGGTCAAAGAATTGACTCAGAAAGGAGCTATCTCCATTTCTCCCCCAGATTCTCTAGGATTTATAAGCAACATCTTCCTGGTAAAGAAAAAAGACGGAGGTCACCGACCGGTTATCAATCCCCGTCACCTAAACGAGTTTGTCAATTACCAACACTTCAAGATGGAAGGCATCCATCTTCTAAGAGACCTTCTGTTAGAACTAGATTGGCTAGTGAAAGTGGACTTGAAGGACGCTTATTTAACGGTCCCTATTCATCCTTCTCATCAAAAATACCTTCAATTCTTTTGGGAAGATGTCAAATGGCAATTCACTTGCCTCCCCTTCGGTCTCTCATCGGCTCCTTGGTGTTTCACCAAGCTGATGAAACCGGTAGTTGCCTTATTACGGAGCCAAGGTGTCCGTCTAATTATATACTTGGACGACATCCTCATCATGGCCCAATCTCCCATTATCCTTACTCGTCATTTAGATTGGACAATTTCCCTTCTCAGCAATCTAGGTTATTCTATAAACACAAAGAAATCCATCCTTTCTCCTTCCAGGAAAATAGAATTCCTTGGCTTTATGATAGACACTCTATCATCTACACTCAGTCTTCCCCCCAAGAAACTAGTGACTATCAAGAGAGAGATTTCTTCTGTCCTTCACAAGTGATCTGTATCTTTGAGAGTGATTGCGAGGATAGTGGGACTTCTTTCGGCTTCTATCCAAGCCATTTTCCCTGCACCCCTGCACTACAGGGCTCTTCAGCGATTGAAGAAACCTTATCTTCAAAAAGGTCTTTCATATTCAGACAAAGTCACCCTCTCGCCAGAAGCAGAAGAGGAACTACTATGGTGACTCGAACACATACAACACTGGAATGGGAAAGCAATTTTCATTTGCAGACCAGACATGGTCATAGAATCCGATGCAAATCTCCAAGGCTGGGGAGCCCGTTGTGGCTCAGCTTCAACAGGAGGCACTTGGTCAGAGACAGAAACCAATTTGCATATCAATTGCCTGGAATTACTGGCAGGCTTCTTCGCTCTAAAGAGCTTTGCGAAATTCAGGTCGCATTGTTGTATATTGATTCGCATGGACAACATTTCAGCGGTTCAATATATCAATCGCTTAGGTGGCACGGGTTCCAAAATCCTTTCGGATATAGCTACCCAATTATGGAATTTTTGCTTAGCCAAAAATATAGTTCTGAAGGCAGAATATCTTCCAGGACTCTACAATTCCATAGCGGACTGGAATTCCCGCTACCTCATAGACTCCAGCGACTGGATGCTAAATCCTTCAATTTTCCAGTCTATCAACCTCTGGGGTCCAGTAAAACTGGATCTGTTCACATCCCGCCTCAACCATCAAGTGCCTATGTTTTACAGTTGGCGTCCGGATCCGGAAGCCATAGCTCAAGACACCTTTCTTCAAACATGGCCCACAGGCATTCTCTACGCCTTTCCACCTTTTGCGATGATCCCCAGGATTCTCCTCCAAACGATATCCCTTCACTCTACTCTGATTCTGATCACTCCTTGGTGGCCAGCCCAATCCTGGTCTCCTCAATTACTGAGCATGGCCATAGACATACCGAGGATTCTTCCGAATTTCCCACACATTCTGTTGGATCCCAACTCCAATCCGCATCCTCTGATCCTGTCGAATTTCATGTCCCTAGTAGCCTGGCTCATTTTGGGCAATCCTCTAATAATTACGGACTTCCACAATCAGCTAAAACATCTTGGCCGAAGCATGGGCTCCAGGCAACAAGAAATCTTACGGATCAGCTTGGAAAATATGGGATAATTGGTGCGTTAGAAGACATCTTGATCCCGTTCATGCTTCTATTCCCCAAATCGTAAATTTCTTATCCGAACTTTTCGACTCAGGAAAGGCTTACTGGACGATCAACCTTTATCGTTCAGCCATTTCCGCACGTCATGCGTTATTCATGGACATTCCTGTTGGTAAACACCCTTTAATTTGTAATTTGCTCAAAGGCATTCGATTCAAGAGACCCCCTGGTCCTAAATATCAATCCACTTGGGACATATCCCTCATAATTTCCCTACTTTCTTCTTGGTCTGATAATGATTCTCTTTCACTGAAATTTCTCTCTTTTAAACTCACCATGTTATTATGTCTTGTTTCTATCAAACGAGTTTCAGACGTTCCTGCTTTAGACATCACTAGAAGAGTTTTTTCTCCTCATGAAGTTCGTTTTGAAATATGCAGACGTACAAAAACGTCACTTCAGTCTGTGTTTTATCCTTATTTTCCAACTCGTCCAGATTTATGTGTAGTTTCATGTCTTCAAGCTTATGAACGCAGAGCCTCCTCTCTTCGTTCCTCTTCCCCTCAACTTCTCATATCTTATTGTAGACCCCATCTTCCCGTTTCCTCTTCTACGTTAGCAAGATGGGTCAAAAACACCATGAAGATTGCCGGCATCGATATCTCCCTATTTGGTGCACACTCAGTTCGTAGTGCTATGTCTACAAAAACCGCGACTTCAGGTGGTTCTCTATCAGATATCTTAAAAGCTGCAGATTGGTCTTCAGAGTCTACCTTTAGAACCTTCTATTTCTGTCCTGAAACTCATGTCTCCTTATCTGTCTTTTAATTCTTACATGGCTAGTTCATGACCCTATAATATCCCTCTTTTTTATATGAATAGATGTATTTATTAATTGAATTGTTAGCTTTAAACTAGCATATTATGAGCCTACTTGTCGGTAATAAAATTCGAGATTTTCCTAGTTCCTTATGACGGAAAATATGGATTTTATAATGACAGGAGGCGAATAATATCCCTTCCATAACCCAACCCTAATATTATTATATATATTTTTATTTCTTGCAGCCTACTAGAATCTACCAGATGAATCTTCACTTCTACTTTCTGTGCAGAACTACATCTCTTCACTTCATCGTTACTCTGCAAAACCGAATCTGACCGAATTTAGACATCTACAGTTTACAGATGAAGATCTAGTTTTACTATCATATTTACTGTGTTTTATTACCTGTTTTATTACCACTCACATAAAATAAAGGAGACGTTATTGGGACTCACTGTCTTATATCACCTGTGATGTTACCTGATTGGTTACCTGGATATACCTTGTCTAGCATGTTTGTTTACACTGTTAAGTTTTTTCACCTTTATCTGTACTACGTTCTCAGCTGCTATACGAGTAGTAAAGAATTTGGAAAGCATATTATTCGCCTCCTGTTTTTATAAAATCCACATTTTCCGTCATAAGGAACTAGGAAAATCTCGAATTGGTGAGCAACATTGCAATTGAACGTACTGCATTCATGGCATATAACCACTGAGGATACTAACGGAGTACTATCCTCAATTCTGCTTGTTAAGCATACCAGGCAAGTATTTTTTGCACTAAGAGACAGTAACAGAACTTGCTATTTGGAATACTTTGACTAGTTCTATTAGGTGTATGGTCACATGTTATATCAATCTATTATCTTTTATATATTTTTTACATTTCCAATGATCTGAATAGTATTTTATTGATTAAGAGGTGACCCAGATGACTCACAAGGGCCCTGTGAGTCGCAGGTCATATTATATAATTGTGTATAATTTACTTTTAACAAACTGTTTATTGGTTAAATATCCGTGACCCTGCATGAGCGGACACACCAATCACCTCTCATCACCACAAGGTAGGGACAAGTCCCCTTCCCCTAAGTACTGTGAGCTAATGAGGAGAGTTACTTTTAATATATATATATATATATATATATATATATATATATATATTATTTTTTGGTGGGATCTGACAGCTTTAAGCTAAAGGCAATGGAAGTGCTATTTTTAGATTGTTTTAAAATCTTGGATGTCCTCCTTAACTAGATGCCCTAGAATGCAAACAACTGGACCAAAACCGCCAACACTATTATTAAAGTCAAAACATTTAAAATACAAAGTCCTTCTCATTCAGTTATAACGCAGTTTCCATGTTAAATCTTTTTTACCTAAACACCAGTAAATTTTGTTGCCATCCATCATAGCTCCATCAAATGGTTTTGTTGCAAGGTTATCTGAAGAAGGTCACGCAAAACGCCTGCCTGCAAGTTCCACGCACTATTGTAGACTTTTTTTTAAAGAATCAACTCACTTCCAAAAGGGATATTAACCACACTATATGTTGCTTTGAAATGCACAGCAAATCCCTCCAGCTCGGAAGTTGTAAATGTAATGTTCCCCCTTGCATAATAATATGCAATTAAAGTCTGAACTACACGACTGATGAATTATTGCCTCTTGCACTGCCATAGAACAATTTAATTGCGTTTTGATTTGTTCCAGTCTTTCTATTACAGCCTTTCATTATATGGCATTTTGGGACTGGAGTTTACAGCAAATGTTCTTTTCTACTGCATTTGTACTCTCATTTAAAGTTTCCTTACATGGGGTAGTGAGATTATTTAATTAAATACTTAATAGCATTTCAGAACAATGCACAAAATACCTCCCTGGTGGCCTGGCAGATATTAACATGTTACATAATTCGCTTATATTTGAAGTGTTACACACTCTTGTGCATATGTCCTGCCTCCCATCAGTATCTATTCATCTTGAACTTGTCAATGGTCTTAAAGTGAAACAGTGGCATTATGATTTATTGCCTGTATTATCGGAAGAGTGTATCAAAATAGCTATGCTAATCAGGTAAGCATTTTCACTTTGGAAACACCATTTTGGTATTTTGTAAATTAGCGCAGATCTGTTAACCGCACAGCTAAGGTCATAGATCTCAAGTTCAAATCTCACTGGAAACAAATGCTTTAAAATACTATACACAAAAAAATTTAGCCAAAGAATTTAGCTACAGTTTATGCACGCACGACCTGCACTTTAGCTGCCTGTTATTTTATATATTTTATACCAATGACTCAAAAAAAAAAAAAAAAAAAAAATTAAATACCATGGTGGTCAGCTACAAGGATGTAAATGCTTAAAGGGGTCCTCCGATGGAACACTTTTTTTTTTTTTTTTAAATCAACTGGTGCCAGAAAGTTAAACAGATTTGTAAATTACTTCTATTAAAAACTCTTAATCCTTCCAGTACTTATTAGCAGCTGTATACTACAGAGGAAATTATTTTCTTTTTGGACTTCTTTTCTGTCACGAGCACAGTCTCTCTGCTGAAACCTCTGTCCATTTTAGGAACTGTCCAGAGCAGCATATGTTTGCTATGGGTATTTTATCCTGCTCTGGACAGTTCCTGACCTGGACAGAGGTGTCAGCAGAGAGCACTGTGGTCATGACAGAAAAGAAATCCAAAATGAAAAGAATTTCCTCTGTAGCATACAACCGCTAATAAGTTAGGGATGTGGAAATCTTATCGCCCGGAGCTCGGGACATGTAGTTTCGGGGGTGCGGGGCAGGTGAATTTTTTATAGCTTTAGTCCTGTATCGACCGGACCGACTCCCCCCCCCCCCCCCCTTTTTATAATGCTGATGTGAGGTGCAGGAGCGGATGCAGACTTGCATGGGACACAAGTCTGCACCTCACACTGGCGCTCAGGGTGTAAGGAGCGGGCTCCTGACTCGAGCCCATACTCGAGCCCCCGGCTGATTTCAGTAGCCGGGGGCCCCCACTAATAGCCCACCATGCGGCGATCGCTGTGGCTGGCTATTAACCCTTTAGATCACTGCTTTCAAAGTTGACAGCGGTGTCTAAAGGATCTTTTAACCATCCTTGGTGGTCTAGCGGGGTGGATCACCCCCCCCCCCCAGGAGGTAGCCAGAGGGCTTACCTCTGCATTCATGGCTGCCCCATAGATCTGCATTTGTTTGAGCCTGCCATGAGCAGGCTCAACCAAATGAACACAGATCAATGGAGTTCAATAGAACTGCATTGATCTGTATGAGAAATCTAAAGGATCCCTCCTAAAAAAGTGTAGTTAAAAAAAGAAAGTTTAATAAAAGTTTAAAAACACACATTAACCCCTTCCATTTTAAATATCACCCCCCTTTTCCATATAAAAATATGTAAACATAATAAAAATAAACATATATGGTATTGGCACGTGCATAATTGACTGAACTATTAAAAAATAACTATTAACATTTTTTATATCCCGTACGGTAAATGGCTTTAACGTAAAAAAAAACAAATCACAGAATTGCGTTTTTTATGTTTATAACATCATATCCCAGAAAAAATGTCCGATCAATACCAAAATGGTACCGATACAAACAGCATATTATGGCACAAAAAAAATTGCCCTCATACAGCCCAGTATACAGAAAAAAAAATATTATAGGGGTCAGGGATTTTTTTTTTTATTATTAAAAAGTAAAAAAAAAATTATTATCAATTTCAATGCAAATGTGGGTAGTCTTCTTAAAGAGTGTACAGCATACTCGGATGATGCCCTGACGGGGTAAGAGAAAGGCAGCAGTACCAGGGTATGTATCGCTGGAGTGTGTGCCTCTTGGCAGAGAAGAGGAGAAACCTGGATGCTGTACCTGTGAGTGGCCATTCACTAGGTGATCAGCACCACCGTTTCTATTTCTATTGCTATTCCAACACCTCATGAAACTAGACATACCTTCCAATGGTCTTTAAAGGTACATGGTCTACTTCAACCCTGACCCTCCAGACAACCCCATGTTACATGTGGGTAACCCAATGGGCCTTAGGTGTGCAGTAGTAATACTTATAGTGCCCACCACCAGAGATCTTAAAATGTATCATTTGGTTGCCCTAGACCACAGTGTATATTTATGTTAACCCTTTCACCATCCTAATCATCAAGAATACTGTAATTAATTCTCTACCTGCCCTAGACCACCACACACACACACAATGACATTAACCCTTATACTGTACTAGGTCACCAGGCATACAGACATTAAAGGGGTACTCAGGCAAAAAACTATTTTTTTTCATGTCAATTGAAACCTCCTTTACTGCCCAGATCACCAGGGATTCTAACATTAATTTATTTACTGCTTTAGCCTTCCAGGCATCCTGACATTAACTCCTTTACAGTTCTAGATAAATAGGAATATTGATCTTACTTCTTTTGCTGCCTTATACTGCACTCCTAGTATACTGATAACAACTGCCCTAGATAACAAGGGATACCCGCACTGACACCTTTAGTGTTATAGACCACCAGGGATCCTAGCATTATGCCATACCTGGATGCTGGGTAATATTATTTGCCTGGATGCTATGTGGCTCCGTATATATGATTTTTTAGATAATTATAAGAGTACTGTATATTTGATTGATGCAGTTCTGTATGTCTCGACAGTAGCCAGGCCTGTAACTGTACCACTCTGTAGTTACAAAGGTTTAGTGGGAGAATTGTATGTGTTCAATTCTAGATTAAATAAAACCTGGTTACGCTGCTTTGCGAATGCTAAGGTAGGTTTAATTCTGGCACAAAATATACGAAACAATGTGCATCATTAGGTGCAAGCAATAAAGAATTTAGACATGTGGCATCAAGAAGAAAATGCAGTATATAATTAATGATAGTCTGTTAGACCAATCCCCTAATTAATCATTTATGGGAGAAAGCAAACCTTCAAGTTCTTAATAAAAATAACCCACGAATACTTTTAATTCTTTTCGAAACAAAGGAAACGATTGACTTACTTAAAGTAAAACAAAGACATGCATTTTTTATGACAATAAAGTCTAAGAGCTACTATTAGAGGTATGGAAGGAAATTCACACAAACTAGAATTGTTGTCTGAACAGAAACCGAACCTCATGTAGGATTTTGCATATTACAATGTAAATAGTGTTTTAACTGAGATATTCAATGATGGATGGATGTGGTTCTATCACTCTAAAATCCTTATTTACAAGTTACATTTGCCATTAGTAACATTGGCTGTACATAGTATGCTATTATTTTGAAAGGTTAGAAAGCAATCTGACATTGGCCCTCATTTACTTAGAAAATCGGGTTGTAAGTCTATCTTGCTTTCTTACCCGATTGCTTTTTTCCCCTGGTATTTATTATGTCGCATCCTGTTTGTCGCACGTGGGTTTTGTTGGTTTTGGTTTCCAACTCCTCTGAGTTGTTGGGAAAAAATCCACAACAATTGAACAAATTTGGGTTGAAAAGCTTTATAAATACATGGGAAAGCTCAGAAATGTCGGGTTATGCCCCTTTTTCGGGTTTGTGTGAATCCACATCGGGTCCGTTGGGAAAAAATGTTGCATCGTGTCGCAGACAAAGATGCGACAGAAAAACCTGACAAAACAAGTCGGGTTTAGAATAGTAAATGAGGGCCATTCTGTTATTACCTAAATAAGTAAATGGGAAGGAACTATATATTTTTATAACTTGCATTTTTTATATGTATTTTAATATACAATATAAATATCCAAGAACTAAAATGAACAAATACTGTTGAAAATGAATTTTACTAATTTCATCAACTCTTCCTGCTTTTACAGTACATTAGTAATTATAGAAGGTCAGAAAGGCCAGTTTAAAACATTAGTTATGAACTATTTTTCACACAACAGATGGTAATGGAGTGTAGATGGGTGTAACACTGCTGGTTGGCAACTATCAGTGTACCATGTGTCCTGGTTCTTACCAGCCTCAGGTGACATCCTTTGTTTCATGTGTCTGCTGTGCTTCCTGGTCTTCCTGCTCTGGAGTGACTCATGCTGCAGTTCCTGCTCTGTCCTCTAGGGATCTTATAGAGACAATGTGCACTCCCTAATGGATCCTTTTTTAATCCCTGACTTGCACTCCCAATAACAACCTGCTCCACCTGTTGCCTAATTCCTCAGAAAGGTTGCGTTTCCTATATTGCTAAGGTCCCTGAACCTCATCTTCTGAACCTAAGTTGCTGATCTTGTCTGTTTGCTCTACTTGTGTTCCTGATCCTGCCTGCACCTGTAGCCATCTTGGCTAGCTGTTCTCACAGCTTATATACATCTGTTCAGCTCTGCTGCATCTGACGCTATCTTAAGTGTCAGCTTGCCCAATTCTGCCTGCCTGGCCGGCTGCCACTAGTGGCACAGTGGATCCACACCTGTAAGGCATCACTGCTGCCAGTGTCCAGCAAGATCTGCTTGCTACAGCAGAAGCCCAGGGCAGCTGTAGTATATGGTTAGTAGCTGCTTTAAGTATTGATGTCGGAAGCAGGAATATCAAGCAGGCCGGAGGCTGTTTCCGTAGGCCAACACGGCACTCCATCCTATACGGCACCGGATCCCTAAGGGCACCTGATCCCTAAGTGGCTGCTTCAATCGTTCATCCAGGCAGGCAGGAATATTAAAGAGTACATGCCACCAAATAAAACTTTTAATATAGTGCCCCTTGCACTATATTAAAATTTATAATTTATAAACATATTCAGTATCGCCACGTGTGTAAATGTCCAAACTATTAAAATATAATGTTAATGATCCTGTATGGTGAATGGCGTGAATGTAAAAAAAGAAAAATTTATAAAAAAATTATCAAAAGTTTTATATACACAAATGTGGTATCAATAAAAAGTACAGTTCACAGCGCAAAAAATGAGCCCTTATACCGCCACTTATACGGAAAAATGAAAAAGTTAAAGGTCGTCAAAATAGAGGGATTTTAAATTACTAATTTAGTACAAAAGTTTGCGATTTTTTTAAAGCGGTACAATAATAGAAAAGTATGTACTCATGGGTATCATTTTAATCGCATGGACCCACAGAATAAAGCACACATCATTTTTACTGTAAATTGTACAGCGTGAAAACGAAACCTTCCAAAATTTGCTAAATTGCGGTTTCCCAACACAAATAGTATTTTTTTGGTTGCGCCAAAAAGCCAGGGACCCCCCCCCTTTTATGGTAAAATGAGTGATATCATTACAAAGGATAACTGGTCATGCAAAAAACAAGCCCTCATACTAGTGAAAATATAAAAGAGTTACGATTTTTAGAAGGTGAGGAGGAAAAAAGAAAATCCTAAAATAAAATTGGCCTGTTCCTTAAAGCGCACCCATCAGATCCAACAAAAATTTTGTTTTTGTAATATATCACTCAGTACCTAATCCTGTCTAGCACCTTTGTTTATGTTTTTATTACACTTTAATTTAGCTCACTATTCTGAATTCCTCTCAAAGGGAGGGGGCGTGGCCTCACTGTGCAGGTCTCTGCCCCCTCCCTCAGTATGCTTTCTGCTCACATCTCCCCTAGCATTAGCAAAACTACAACTCCCAGCTTGTCCTCCCTGACCGTAGCGGGACACAAGCTGACAGTAGGAGGATTTTTCCTCCAGTTGTGAGCCCTGCACTCACAGCTGTCAATCAAGGAAATGTGTCCATGACATAGGTGATGATGAATGGACACAGCAGGACTAGTATGTGTCCAAGCAGGCAGGGGGGGGGGGCAGTTGTTTGACTGGCTTTTTCAGTATGAAATACTGAAAATGTTCTAATGAAAGCAATTGCTTTACAACATATCAAAAGATTTTGTATCTGACAGTGCCCATTTAAGGTCAAAATGTGCTTGGTCATTAACCACTTAGGGACATTGTATGCCTGTGGGAATTCCGGCCCCCACCACTCACCGGGCCTGGACCGGACTGGGATTCCTGCTGTGTTCAGCAGGCATCCCGTGACAACGGCAGGGGGAGCAGATCGCCGGTGAATTCACGGTCATACGGGTTACGTGTGACCCGATGACCTGGAAATAGAAGGTGATCGGCGGTGTACTATACACCGCTAATCACGTCCTGTAGCTAGAGGGAGGTGGCGATCCCATCACCTCACCAGGAGCGCTGCAATTGTCAGACGGTCGTCCGACCAATAGCAGCCGGCAGGGGAGGGGTTAATGTCCCCTTCTCTCAGCTCTGCTCGCGCACCAATCTTCAAGAAGAAGCCAGGGACCCCCACTCTGCCAAGATATGTGCCCCTCAGGGCAGAGAAAGTGGCCTACTGCCACCCTTAGTGCAGGGACAGCTATAGTGAGGGAAAGGTAGGTGAAAGAGTAAAAAAAAGTAGGAAAAAAAAAAGGTATAAGGATAAGAGGGATTTCCTTATGTTGACCACAATTCATGGTAACAGCAGCTCACCTGTCCCTGTGCAAGGTACCACAACAACGGTCCTCATGGGGTATTTCCCGACTCAGAGGAGATGGGGTTACAAATTTTGGGGGTCATTTTCTCCTATTACTCCTTGTAAAAATGTAAAATTTTGTGGAAAACCAGCATTTTAGTGAAAAAAAAAATTATTTACACATCCAACTTTAACAAAAAGTCGTCAAACACCTGTGGGGTGTAAAGGCTCACTGTACCCCTTGTTACATTCCTTGAGGGGTGTAGTTTCCAAAATGGCATGCCATGTGTTTTTTGCTGTTCTGGCATCATAGGGGCTTCTTAAATGTGACATGCCCCCCAAAAATCATTTCAGCAAAATTTGTTTTCCAAAAGCCAAATGTGACTCCTTCTCTTCTGAGCATTGTAGTGCGCCCGCAGAGCCTTTTACGTCCTAACATGGGGTATTTCCATATTTAGAAGAGATGGGGTTACAAATTTGGGGGGGCATTTTCTCCTATTACATCTTGTAAAAATGTAAAATTTGGGGGAAAACCAGCATTTAAGTGAAAAAAAAATGCATTGAAGTTTTTATAATGGGGTCATTTATGGGGTATTTCTAGTATGAAGGCCCTTCAAATCCACTTCAAAACTGAACTGGTCCCTGAAAAATTCCAGAAGCCCTCTGATGCCTGTCAAAAGTAAAAACATGTCAACTTTATGATGAAAACATAAAGTAGACATATTGTATATGTGAATCAATGTATAATTTATTTGGGATTTCCATTTTCCTTATAAACAGAGAGTTTCATCGTAAAAAAAATGCAAAATTTTCACATTTTTCATCAAATTTTTGAATTTTTCACCACTAACTTAAAGTAGAATATGTCACGAAAAAGCAATCTCTGAATCAGAATGAAAAGTAAAAGCATCCCGGGTCCTTAAGTTGAAAATGGGCTGGGTCCTTAAGGGGTTAAGCACCCTGGTAGCTGCTTCAGTAAGTTTGATGGCAACCAACATGGTGGCCCTAATTTACTAAGAGTGGAGTGTAGGTTTTGTTGTGTTTTTTGGTGTTCCGACCTTTTTTTCCCCATGGTATTTACTAATTTTCTCCGCTTTCGGAAACGTTATACATGCTTTCAAATGTAGGGTTTTCTTTCCAGAAAATTCACATGATTTTCAGAAAAGACGAGTGATTTTGGATTAAATGTAGGGAACATGCCTCTTTTCCAGAAAACCACACCCATTTTGTAGCATTTTCTTTTTTTCACTCTGAGTGTTTCTGATTCTGTCAGGGTTTTTTTGTCGCACATTCAGAATATACACAGAATTTAGGCGCACAACCTGACAAAAAGAGTCGGAATGCTGTTACAACATGAGGGCCAGTGTGTGGAAGCAATCAGCAGTACTCACTTATGAAATGACATTGTAAGTTAAATTTATATTTATATGTTGGGGCCAACATATATCAAGGGACCATTGTACTCCCTATAATTCAAGAACTGCAAAAAAATCCAATAGCCAGCTAAGAATGTAGGGTTTTCTTACAGGCAGCATAATTGGCCACAGCTAGTGCTTGTGAGCTTAATAATTGCAGGAGAGACCTGGCCTTGCCACTTCAATAGATACAAAGTGTTGGAGAAGCTGGTAATTATTGGGAATGCCGTTTCCACTAGCACTTGATTCAGTATCAACTGTGGGCTGCACCTGGAATTTTTATTGTTTAAAGGGGGAAGTTCAGGTCCCATCTGCAGTTCTCAAAACTGCAAGTGCTAGCTACAGCTAGTAGCACTGTGTGTCAGATCATCCTTCCTGGGTTTTCTATATTCGTGTTGTACATTTTTTTTTTAGTTCAAATCAATCTGTCAATCAAAAGCCTATATTTTACAAATCTAGTGACAACCAAATGTTTACAAACCAACCACTTCATTATTAACCCTTTAAGAACAATGGACATAAATGTACGTCCTAGTGCAATAAGTACCAGCGCACCAGGGAGTACATTTATGTAAATTGCCAACCTATACATGAAGCGAGCACAGGAGCTGTGTTCCCTTCATACACAGCAGGTCCCGGCTGCTATCAGAAGCCAGGGACCCGCTGGTATTGGTAATAGCTTGAGCTGCTAAGTAGCCACACAGTGGTCTAAGAGTCACAGAGTGCACTAGCAGTGTACTCAGACATCGTAGAACAGCTTGTTTCATGTATAGGACATAAATGTACGCCCTTGTGCGTTAAGTACCAGGGCATCAGGACGTACATTTACGTCCTATGTCGTTAATGGGTTAAAGAATGAATATCAAGACAAAGTTCATGTCCTCTCCTTTCAAATGATATCATACATGTACCTAGCATAGTATTACATTATTGTGGGTTTGGCAATAAATTCTTAAGAGGCCCCTCCAGGCTGTTCTGGTCATCTGCACACAATTTTTGATAGGACTCTATGGGGGAGATTTATCAAAACCTGTGCAGAGGAATAGTGGAGCAGTTGTCCATAGCTACCAGTGAGAAGCCTTTTTAAAAATTGAAGAAGCAATCTGATTGGTCGCTATGTGCAACTGATCAACTTTCCCTCTGCACAGGTTTTTCATATCTTGCTGCACAGATAATATAACAACTATCTCTTAAGGATGCATTGTATGTGTGTTCATAGCATGCCTGACATCCCAGCTCTTGACAAGGAAGCTCTTCACTGGTAAGAGACAACCTCTTAGAAATGGTTGTTTTCCAAAAACACCTTTATCTTTTACAGTCCCTACTGATCTACTTGAGACAAAGTAATATTAAGCAGATGAATTTACTGTTTTACAGTTTCATATACCTGGAGTGGGCTTATATCTTCTCTAACAACAGTGTACAAGTAAAGGCATTCCTCATCTAAAGCTATACCAATCAGCAGCACATCGCATACAGTAGTAATGAATATCTCAACGAAAAAACCCTAAATAATTTTACCTAATACCCAGATTTTTTTTAGAAGGGGCATTATCATACAATGTTCCTTATCTGGAGTAATTTATTTGTCAGTCCCTTTAAGACTCTTTTAAACAAAATGAAACATTATCCGTATGCATTTCATAAGACATGAAATAACCTCAGTGTCCCATTACCCTTGAGAATATAGCTATGTTCATGCAGTTTTAATGAATTTATCACACAAAATTTTGAGCAACTGTTTGTAAAAGCTAAGATATATGAGCACTGGATACATAAAATATGGTGCTTTTTGGAACTTTTTGTCAAATCTCAAGCTGCACCCATGTAAAGAAGCAACATCCTTTTGGCAAGGCCACATCCCCTCTGTCTGTTTTGCAACAAAAAAAAAAAGAATGTCTAAAACTCATAATAAACGGGGTGTAAGACAGTTTTGGCACAAATTATACCAGAATTCTGGTGCATTTGCAATTGTAAATATGCCCTAAATATCATTCATATAGAGAAGCCCAGTGAAGATTCTCAGTCCCAACTCAGCATATAATGCTGCTCTTTTCCTGTTGTAGATCTAATCACTGACTGCTGCCATTCAGAGCATAGGGGAAATATAGTTTGAGAGAAAAGACATGTAATGTGTGCTGCTGACTGTTTACAACAAAACAACATGCACACAGATAGTGAAAGCAATTGGCTGGCAGCCATTACACAGAGCCACACTGACTGCTGGGAGTTATAGTCTCGGCTGCAAGCAAAGAAAAAGAATATCAATGAGACTGCAGGGGCCACAAGAGCTGCCAAAGCCACATGGCTAACTAGAGGGGACACAAAATAGGTATTGTGGTGGCTTTGGGGCATTTTATTTCTCTTACCTTCCCTGGAGCACCCCTTTAAGGCTCTCAAATTATACACTATAAATACTGTAGTGTGGACTGATTGCACATTTATTCAGTGAAAATGTTGAGCATGAAAGCAACTCTCTGTGAACTTGGCTAATGAACAAGGAGATATTGGAATATCTCCTATTGCATCAATATCTTGAGATATATTCTCTATTTTACCATACATAACCCAATTCCAAATAAGTGAGTTATAGGCATTAATATAGTGTTCACTGAACAGTGCCCCAAATAATTGTCAGTCATAAAGCAGTTCGGCAAAATAAAGTTGAATATCTCCAAAACGGTGCATACTGTATCATACCACAATCGACGTCACATTAATACTGTTGTACGGCATAGTAAATGGACAAGATAAGATAATGCATCTTATGAATATAGACTGGTCCTTAAACCCCACTGACACATTTAAACATCTCTAAACACACTGTGGTTGGGCTTAAAGGGGTACTCCACCCATAGACATCTTAACCCCTATCCAAAGGAGGGATAAGACGTCTGATCGTGGGAGTCCCGCCGCTGGGGACCCCCGTGATCTCTCTGCTGCACACGGCATTCGTTTAGAGCGTTGGGTGCAGCACCGGAGGCTCGTGACATCGCGCCCGTGCCTCGCTCAATGCGTCATGGCCGTGCCTCAGCCGTCATGCCTCCTCCCATAGACTTGCATTGAGGGACCGTGGCCGTGACATCACGAGTGGGGCGTGACCGTGACGACACGAGCCTCCGCATCGCCAGTCATCCGGCACGGAGCAAAGTTCGCTCCGAGTACCAGATGTCTGGGGTGCCGCATCCAAGATAGCGGGGGTCCCCAGCAGCGGGACCCCATGCGATCAGACATCTTATACCCTATCCTTTGGATAGGGGATAAGATGTCTATGTGCGGAGTACCCCTTTGAATGCCCAGTGTCCTACAATAGTAAAAAACAGCATATAATGCACCATTAACATAAACCACATACATACACAGCTACAAGATATACAGAAACAGGGATTTCCCAATTGTATATGTGGGAATGAAGATTGCAGGTCTCTTACTATAGTTTGCCATTGACTATCACACAAGATGAGAAACCACAGTAACCCCTCCATGGAAAAAAAATACCAACCGGTGAGCTCAATAGATTGCTTTAACCCTTTCCTTTGCTGCGCCATGAAAACACAACGCTTTAGAACAAGGCCCCTTAATGACCCCCGTATGAAAGCCTATTGGAGGTCATTGAGGGTTAATACTTCTTTTGTACTGTAACTCTCCCTAATTAGTATACATAGCAGTTTTCTTAAAACATCTGTTCTGTGCATCATTTAGGAGCTATGATAAATTGCAGCATAAAGGAAAAAAGACAGGAAAATATAGAACAGCAGTATACATCAAGGGAATACTTTATATGAATAGAATGTGATATACATAATTAAAATGTACTAGAAGCAACATTTCCTCACACAATCCTCAAACTAGAGCATATTGTACTTTAAAAATGTTTGATTAATATCGGTGACAATAACAGTTTCTTTTTTCATTATAAATTATATATGTAATATGTATCCTCGGGTAAAAGTGATCCTATATCTGGGCCTCTAGAAAACTAAGCAGTAAATAAATCGGTCAACATCAGTTACAGAGCAAAAAAACCATACATACTGTAGAAAAAAAATCACAAACAGGCATGATTGTCAAAGCGGGTACTACAGACATGAATGAGGGCGGGATTTATTCTGGTCTGAGGTAAACACTGCTTGTGCAAAATCGCACCCAATAAATAAAGAAGCCCATTCCTCTTGATAAATTTAGTGAAATCTATGCCAGATTAGAATTGGCATATCTGATAAAACTTGTGCCTTTGTGCAATCTGGCAAGTTTATGAGGCTACACCCACTTTTTGCTAAGCCCCACCTATGTTTTTAAGTTGGCACAGGCAACCCCGCCCCAAAAAAGTGCAAATATACTTTTTTTTACATTTTGAAGCAGGCATAAAAGTACCGTATATACTCGAGTATAAGCAGAGTTTCTCAGCACGATTTTTCGTGCTGAAAATGACCCCCTCAGCTTATACTCGAGTGAACTCTCTGCCTGTCAATCCCTTCTCAGTGGTCTTCAACCTGAGGACCTCCAGATGTTGCAAAACTAAAACTCCCAGCATGCCCGGACAGCCATCGGCATGCTGGGAGTTGTAGTGATGAAACCTCTGGAGGCCCGCAGTTTGAAGACCACTGCGGCCTTCGTCATCATCCAGACCCCCCCCCCCCCCCCCGCTTTAGTTTTCTACTCACCCCCCCCTCGGTGGGAAGGAAGGGTGAGCCGGTCCGGGCCATCTATGCTGCTGGGACCGTCCGGTGGGGAGGGTTAGTCGTTCCGCCTGTTCATTTTCACCGGGGGGGCCCTCTTCTCCGATCTGGGCCCGGACCCGGACTAGTGACGTTGCCTTGACGACGACGCACAGGGACGTTCATGCGCAGCCTGAAGGGGGTGGGGTCTGGATGATGACGAAGGCTGCAGTGGTCTTCAACCTGCGGACCTCCAGAGGTTTCAAAACTACAACTCCCAGCATGCCCGATGGCTGTCCGGGCATGCTGGGAGTTGTAGTTCTGCAACATCTGGAGGTTCGCAAGTTGAAGACCACTGATGAAGGGATTGACAGGTGGTGATGATGAAAGGGGGGGATGATGACGGGGGTCTGGATGATGACAGGGGGGGGAGGATCACATGGGGGGGATGATGTATTTCCCACCCTAGGCTTATAGTCCAGTCAATAACTTTTTCTGGGTTTTTGGGGGGAAATTAGGGGCCTCGGCTTATAGTCGAGTATATACGGTATGATAAATTCCCCCCCCCATAGGATCTGCTGTTTTGCATGTGATGAGCCAGAGCTACAGTCATAAACACCATAGCATGTTCTACTTCCCATTTCCAAAAAACGGATTTCAGTGTGTCAGTCAAAGATCCTTAGGCCAACGTAGAATGCCACAAATGTAGGTGAATGTGTGGGATTTTATACTGTTAAATGATTCATAATCCCATGGGTAGGGTAATTTTATGAATAAATATCAATTGTCAAAATAACTGGAGAATAATTGGAATAACTCCTCCTCTCTTTATTACATGGATGTGAGCAATTATAGAATCTTTAGTAGTTAGAATCCTATTTAATCCCTAAGGCACCTGGTCTTTGATTTTATGTGCAAGACCCAGTGACTGGTATGTGCCCACAGCACTGAGAAGAATGACAAAGTATTTTCGGAATGTGTCTTGACAGGTTAACGCATTGTTTGATGGTGATGTCTCTATTGTATGAAGCTACAACTATCTCTCTGTACTTCTCAGATAATGAAATTGTTTCAGGAAAGGAGAAGAAATGCACTTTGTTTGTGCTGTCTCTTTATCCAAAGCAATTAAACTTTATAGGTCTACATGGTTCCTAAGGGGATGTATTAAATCCTTTTAAAAATGTCAAATATCACCTGTGTAATGAAAAATATTCTCAGGTGTGTTATTATGGTGTAGTACAGTAAAATAACATTCACTTTGTGCATCCCCCTAATTGCAAATCATAACTGATACAATGTCTGCTGAGCCTGTGGCACTTTTATCTTTTACACCAGTAAATTGATATCATTTCAGAGAAAGAATTACATTTTTGTGTGAATTCATTTCAAATGTTAAGTGTTTTGTGTAGTTTTTTAGTTTTTCTGAAATCTTAATTTCTTTTTTAATACTTTTTAAGTTTGCTAACTTTCCACTGTATAGAAATTCTTCAACATTATTTTAGCATTTTCTTCTAAAAAAGATACAGGCTCCGCTTCTTTCTTTGTACCAGCTTTGATAAAGTAAATGTAAATATATTATATTGCTTATCTTATCTGTGAAATGGTGTCCAAAGTTGGACAAATGCTTTATGGTTAGGGCTCATTCAGAAGGTGAAATATCCACCCAGAAAAGTTTGGGGTGGACACCCCATGCTAGGCAGGTGCAGATTCAATTAGTCGGCGCTAGAACCACTTTGACATGCTCCATCCCCATTGACAGCAATGCATGTTTGAGCAGATTCTGCTGAAAGAATGAACATGTCTGGAAATTAACTGTACTACATTGTATAGATGGGCACTTAGTTAAGCTCAAACTAGATTATAATTATTTTCTATCACAGGGTAGGGGGTACTTAGGAGTTCAGTGGGGATCCTACTGCAGAGACCCAGAAAATTCAAGGATATTGTGCCCCTTAAATCAATGGAGCACACACACTACACAAGCACAACCAGCACTCCATTCATTCTCTATGAGGCTTCCAAACACTGCAGTGAACTAATCTCAGCAATGCTTAAAAGCCCAATAGAGAATAAGTCCAAACTCTTTAGAGATGGTTCTGTAACATTTTACAGCTTAAAGAACTTCAACAACTCTTCTTTTAAGGTCTGTAGAAAAGACTAATGTCCACTTACGGACAGAGGCGCCTTGTTTAAACATAACTTTTACTGATAGTAATTAAAATTCATGATAACCAACAAATGATAGTGCACAAAAGTGGTGAAAGAAAAAGAAAAAAACCTGTTAGGTAACAGTAAATATAGCCGTGTTTTCACACAGATAGTATAAAGTAAATAAGTACGCTCTTAGTTGTCATCACAGTAGAAAGTTGGTGATAGTATTGGGTACACCATACTCCACTGGCTGTTTAAAGCAGTGCTCGCTATTCACAAACAAGGAGTACTTAGTCCCTATTCCCAACGCATTTCCATGCGGGCAATCGATGTAAATTGTTATTCCCCGCACTTCATCAGGGGATATGGAATCTAGCATACAAATATTGGAGCGATAGCTTAAAAATATTAAAATTAAAAGGAGGGGCCCATCACTATATCAACAAGATATACAGTCGTGTATAATAACATCAATGGACAGCTTAGATCACCCTCATAGAGACAGATCCCCAAGCGAACTCATCTATCCAGCCATCTGATACAATGACCCCATGCTTCTGGGTAAAACAGACGGACTGCTGGATAGGTAGAAGAGACCCAGGGGAACCAGATAATACCGTGTCGGCAAGCGAAGCAGTAAGCTGCCCCTGCAGTGGCAGGGGGTCCCGGAACGGTATCCAGGTTATGAGCGTGTTAGATGAACACGACGGCATGTTCATCTAACACCCCGGAAGAAGCCAACCCCTGGCGAAACGTTGGGTGCTGAGGGCTCATTGCTTTATATCCATTGTCCACTTGGTAATTTACTGTTCTTATTTTTGCTCTTCTATTTGTATGTATTGAGCTTGCTGCTAAGTTATTGTACACTTGTACTCTCTTGTTAGACACAATGATAATGTCTGTTATTTACCTTATGTGAGCCCTCACTATGGTTCCAGTCCCTGGATTTGTCTCTTTTCCCATGTTTATGGGGTTGTAGGTCTATGTGATTTTTAACACCATTTAATAAAGTTTGTTTATTTTAAATCCTATCAAACGCTTTCTCTCCTTGTTGTATTCATATCTTACCTTGCGTGGGATTTGTTACCTGCATATTAGGGGGCTATCTTTTTGTTGTTAACTTGTGTGCCTGCCACTGCATGATGCACATCACTCATCATACTATGCTTCACTATGCATCACTATGCATCACTCATCATACTAGGGTCATAAGTGGCTCAAATGCACATGGCTATTATGTGTTGCTTAGTATCATCATTCATTCTTTTCTGTATTTGGGGAGTAGCCACTGTCTGTCTACCTGGCCTGTTTTGAGTTTGTTTATCCTAGATTGTGCTCATGAACTCTCTCTCTCTCTCTCTCCTTTCTTCTAGGAAAAATTGGGAGGTTATCCATAGCTACCCTATATTTTCTTGCATAATTGTTATGCATTTTGGATTGCTCCTGGTATTCTTCCTTCACTCATCTGTGTTTCTAATACTTATTTATGAGTTATTGGACCAATTTGTTTATTCATTTTTTTATGGGATTTACAATTTTTGAATTATTTTAAGGCATATCCAATAAAAAATTACTTTTAATAATATGCAACAGTAATAATAATTTTTAACATTCCCAGCTTCAAATTTAGGTGCAGTTCTGTCATTAGACACCTTTTGTGGATTTAAATCACTAAGCACGTCAATGTTTACATGCCTATCTATACATACATATACCACCACTGATCAAATTAGGTTGTAGCTGTTAGATCAGTAATTTATAGTTGATAGCGGTAGATATGGATTTTACTGCATATATGTTCTGAATGACTGACAGAAAAGGAAATGTCACCGGAAGCAGGATGTTGTTAAAATTAAAGGGGTATTCCCCTGGAAAACCTTTTTTTTATTATTTTTTTTAATCAACTGGTGCCAGAAAGATAAACAGATCTGTAAATTACTTAAATTTAAAAAATCATAATCCGTCCAGTACTTATCAGCTGCTGTATGATCCACAGGAAGTTATTTTCTTTTTGAATTTCCTTTCTGCCTGACCACAGTGCTCTCTGCTGACACCTCTGACCATTTTAGGAACTGTCCAGAGTTGGACAAATTCCCATAGAAAAAATATCCTGCTTTGGACAGTTCCTGATATGGACAGAGGTGTCAGCAGAGAGCACTGTGGTCAGGCAGAAAGGAAATTCAAAAAGAAAATAACTTCCTGTGGATCATAACAGCAGCTGAGAAGTACTGGAAGGATTAAGACTTTTTTTATAGAAGAAATTCACAAATATGTTGAGCTTTCTGGCACCAGTTGATTTAAAAAAATATTTTTTTTCCGGTGGAGTACCCCTTTAAGGCTTTGGACCTGTAACTACAAGGGATCAAATCTCAGGTCTTCTGCTACATCTCCATTATATTCTAATTTAACTAGAAACTCTGAATAGTTAATTTATTAATGAAATAAAATATGTAATTAAAGAAACAGAAGCAGACACATAATATTTGCTGAGAAAGTATGAAAGCAATTGGAGAGCTAGCAAATCAAAACCATATCTAGATATGTGGTTAGTTGGGTGTTTAAGTCCCATTCCTTCCTAAGTCCAAATAAATCCAGGTCCTAACAAAATCTCTGTCCGTGAATGTTCTTTATCGCTTGAGTGTAAAATGTAATCTGTCAAATGTGTCCTCTTTGAAACTGCTAAGTTTTCTTTGGCCTAGCTTCCAATAAACTTCTATGCCGAATGGATATATTTGAAGGCACATCAAATACAGTGCCTCTTTTTATAGCGATATATAGGGAATTACAATGCCAGGACTTGGTTTCTTATCTGATATTCCAAAGCTCACCTAGTTTCCAGAAACAGACATTTAATCATAGCAAGTTCAAAAATAGTTCATTTCATGTGAAGAAGGAAATCTACTAACTTCACTTTATATGTTGTTTGAAAAAGCGTTTGAACAGATTGAACAGAGAGAACTATAATCAGACCTAAATATGTGAACTAAAATTATCCCTCCAAAGTCACATTACGTCTCCTCTAGCTATTGACTTTAAACTAATAATATAATGATTTTCTGCGGAAATTATAAAGTGCCACACAACCTCCAATTCATTAGTTGCTATATACATCTTTACATATAGTGCTATATATTGCTATATACATCTTTACAAAATTAAAGTGTAACTCTGATAATGGTCCGGCTGAAAGATATCTGTTTAAAGGAGTTCACCAACTGAAATCTTTTATCCCCCGCTGTGCCCGGGCTGTAAAACTATACATAATAAACTTTCACTTACCTGCCTATGATCCCCCGTTGTTCTGATATCGCCCCCCGTGCTCCGGTCCCTGTCAGCTTCCTCTTCCTGTGGGTCGTGACTTCACTCTGCGCTCAGCCTATCAGCGGCCACGACGGGACATTGCTGTGGCCGCTGATAGGCTGAGCGCAGAGTGAAGTCACCGACCCGCAGGAAGTGGAAGAGACCGGGACCGGAGAACGGGACGGCGATATCAGAACAACGGGGGATCGTAGGCAGGTAAGTGAAAGTTTATTATGTATAGTTTTACAGCCCGGGCACAGCAGGGGTTAAATGTTTTAGCTTAGAGAACTCCTTTAAAGGAGCACTCTGGTGGAAAATTATTTTTTTAAATCGACTGGTGCCAAAAAGTTAAACAGATTTGTAAGTTGCTTCTATTTAAAAATCTTAATCTTTCCAGTATTTATTAGGTGCTGTATATGCTCCAGAGTAAGTAGAAAAGTTAAGTGCTCTCTACTGACACCTCTGTCCGTGTCAGGAACAGTCCAGAGCAGGAGCAAATCCATAGCAAAGCTCTTCTGCTCTGGACAGTTCCTGACACAGACAGAGGTGTCAGCAGAGAGCACTGTGGTCAGGGAGAAAAGAACTATACAACTTCCTCTGGAGCATTCATCAGCTGATAAGTACTGGAAGGACTAAGATTTTTAAGTAGAAGTAATTTAACTTTTTGGCACCAGTTGATCTAAAAAAAATGTTTTACACCCCTTTAAATTACACTTACATTCGCATGAATGTGCATTTTCTCTTAATGGATATGAATCCAATGGGTCTGGCACTGCCATCATCATTTCCATTACAATATGATGATGTTAACAGAGACTTTGGTTATATTTACATTGCAAATTTGGTGCATACTCCAGGAAATAATCCAGAAAAAGAAAGAGAGCTACAAGTTCCAAGATGACAATTGTATTTTGAAAATATTGTATCTTTAGACCAAAAAACTAGTAATTAGTCATAAAGCAAAATCATCAACCAAAATAAGAAAAGGAGGGTGACATTTGACTTTTTTTTTTTCTTAGCACAAGTCCACAACATTAAAAAATGTAAAAAAAAAAGTGAAAGGGCGTGGAGAATGCACTGAATTGCTCTCTAGCCCAAGTTAGCAAAACAAATTCTAAATACTACAGTCACATATCAATGCAATTCAATCCACTAGACTTCACTTCATAAATCAGCAAAACCAATTAATTCAATGAAAAGATGCGCTACATTTCCCATTTTGCAAAAGGTTTCACTCATTTGTCCTACTTTATTTTCACAGTAACTTACGAGTCTTTGTCATGATTGTCATTTTAGCATGTAGACCCATATTTATTTAAAGGGTTATTCCGGGCAAAAACATTTTATCCCCTATCCAAAGGATAGGAGATGAGATGTCTGACAGCGGGGGGGGGGGGGGCCGCCGCTGGGACCACCCATGATCTCCCTGCAGCACCCGCATTCTATGCGGGAGCTGGGTCTCCAGTTTCGGAAACCTCCGGGTTTCCGGGACTGGGGACGTGACGTCACACCACGCCCCCTCCATTCATGTCTATGGGAGAGGGCGTGATGGTCGTCACTCTCCTTCCCATAGACATGAATGGAGGGGGCGTGGCATGGTGTGATGTCCCGTCCCCAGCCCCGGAAACCTGGAGGATTCCAAAACTGGAGACACAGCTCCCGCATAGTATGTGGGTGATGCAGGGAGATCACGGGGGGTCGCAGCGGCGGGCCCCCGCGATCAGACATCTTATCCCCTATCCTTTGGAAAGGGGATAAAATGTTTTTGCCCAGAATACCCCTTTAATCCTTTCTTTATGGACATCATAGTTCTACCAACATATAACATATTACTTGGAAATCAGAAAACATAAATGACATTTTGACTGATGTTAATATTGAACTATCTTCTGGTCTATATCACTGTCTATTTGGAATTTGGTGGTCCAAACACTTTTGAGGAGTTAAGTGGAGCTCCAAAAGCAGGTTGAAAGTCTGTTACAAGTTGCAGGTTGTGCTGATTGTTGTTATATACACAAATTTGGTGGTCTTACAGGAAATTCAGCTACAACACTTACAACTTTGGTGCCCACATATAGACACCCACAAATGATGCACTAGTTATTACAGAGCTAACTAACCATAATCTTTAAATGGGCATTGTCAGATACAAAAACTTTTGATATGTTGTAAAGCATGCAAAACCAATAGGTTTTGCAATTGCTTTCATTAGAAACTTTTCAGTATTTCATACTGAAAAAGTCAAACAACTGCCCCCTGCCTGCTTGCACACATACTAGTCCTGCTGTGTCCATGCGTCATCACCTATGTCATGGACACACTTCCTTGATTGACAGCTGTGAGCGCAGAGCTCAGAGGTGGAGAAAAATTCCTCCCACTGTCAGCTTGTGTCCCGCTACTGTCAGTGAGGACAAGCTGGGAGTTGTAGTTTTGCTAATGCTGGGGGAGATGTGAGCAGACAGCATACTGAGGGAGGGGGCGGAGACCTGCACAGTGAGGCCACGCCCCCTCCCTTTGAGAGGAATTCAGACTAGTGAGCTAAATTATAAAGTGTAATAAAAAATAAAGGTGCTAGACAGATAAAAATTAGATGTACATCTATTAGATGTAAATTAGATGTGGCAAGTTTTTTTGGTTGGATCTAACGGGTACGCTTTAAGAATTTTTTTTAATCAAATCTTTTTTTATTGAAAAGAAAAACTTTCACATTTCAAAGAAAAGCCACAATAAACAATGGTGTATACAAAAACTGTAAGAATAAGCATAACCTTTAAGTTTTTTACATTTTATTATGATGATTATTTTTTTTTACTGATTGTGGGCACCTACTGTATAAATAGAATTTGGTTTATTGATTAAACAATGTTTGGAGAATTGATTATTTGATAACAAAGTAATAAAAGATAACTTAATTGTAGGAATAAGGCAACTCTTGAGGGACTCATTTATTCCCTAGCTTTGGAGTTCTGTATTGGTCTTCGAGAGTACCCCATATCCAAGATAACATCCCCCCTAGGACACAAAGGAGGCTCTGGAAGAATAATTACTTCTCAGACATTTCATCTGACTATATCTGACATTGTTCCTCCATTTCTAAGTTCTTACAACTAAGCTTAATTACTTGGAATTATTTTACCCTACTTATACTAGAAGGGTTAACTTACCTTAAGTCGGACTTTCATCGCCACAATGATGGTTATGAAAGTATAAAACTCACTGAGCACTGAAATAACTTTTTTACTTTTGTAATTCTAGTAATTCTTAGTCAACTATACTTTCTTATACAAGTCAATGCAGTTAAATGCTACCCTATACTGTACACTAGCATGCATGGGCTAAGAGTTTGGTGCATACATTAGGAGATAAACCCAGCAAGGTACTGTATTTACCGAACCTGCACTAAAAAATAAAAATTAAATACAAATTTGATAAAAATTTTATTAATTCATATGGCAAATCCCCACCCATGTGCATTTACGGCCTTATCACTGTTCTGCATACTACAAAGGGAGGTCTCTTCCATCCTCATAGCTTCAGCAGAGTAGGCTATATACTTTATTTACAGTATACACCCCTTCATATAAACTGCTCAGACACAGATTATCATGAAACCTCATCTCCAGAACCTGAACAACATGTAATGAGCTATTTTAAATGCTGCTATTCTTACTTTTTCTTTAAGGCTGTGTGCCGAGTTACTATTGTTTCTTTTCACATTTTAATTGGTATAAAAATGTTATGTGACAAGGCTCACAAATGTGCTAAAACAACCCTAATATGCAGCCACTGTGTTCATTCTACAACATAAATAAAGACATTTTAGCTAACGCACTAAAATGTTTCTTTATTTTCAAGTGTAGACGGATGAGTGATGGAGGGGACATACTTTCTCTGTGATAATTATAACTTTTTTATTTCCAATAATACCCGATTACAGGTGATTATGATGGCAGAGAACAGTGGGAGATCACGTCACCATTAGCTATTTGTTGTATGAAATACAGCCTATATATATTTAGTCATTGTGAAGGCAAAGGTCAGCAATACAACACAATTTATGATGTTACACAACAGTATAGATCAGCAATACTTATGGCTCCTTAAAGGGGTACTCCGCTGTTCAGTGTTTGGAACAAACAGCAGTCACGCCCCCTCCCATAGACTTGCATTGAGGGGGTGGGGCGTGATGTCATAGCCCCACCCCCTCATGATATCACACCCCACTCCCTCAATGCAAGTCTATGGGAGGGGGCATGACTGCTGTTTGTTCCTGGCGCCGGCTCCAGCATTCGGAACAGTTTGTTCCAAACGCTGAGTAGCAGAGTACCCTTTTAACACCCATGGCTTCATAATATTCCCATTTACTAGTGATGTTTGAATACCATAATAAATCTCTGCAAAATTGGCAAAAAGGAAGAACAATGAAAAAGAAGGGCATGTTGAGTACCATTTCTCTTTTACCCTCTGGGTGCCAATATTTACATTATCACAACTTCAACAGATGGAGGGGGCTCAGCTAAAGTAATTATTCATAAAATATTACATGGGTGCTATCATGGTATTTAGACCACAAATATGAACCTAAGAACAAGCAAACACCTCACTCACAAGTGCCACACCAAAATAATAATGATGTCATATTCAAAAACAACAACATTTTATCATACATGATAAAGGATATACATGGACAAACAATAAAAACAGGAGAAAAAAACAACAATTGGTTTGGGTAACCCTGATACTAGAGTGGGGCAAAAAATCACACCCTCTAGCGGACGCCCACCCTATGTACAAAATAGATGAAGCAGTCTCCACTTGTTCTGTGAAAACAATGTTGTTAATAAGTGTGGCGCCCCTTAAGAGAAAAATAAAATAATGCAGAGAATAAATAGTCAATAATACCCCACAGGAGGACAAACTATACTAAGAATAATCCCTATCACAAGTATACAAAATAATGTTACACTAGAGTCAAACAATCACTTGTGAAAACAGCAAAGACAAAATATTAGTGCACATACAGTCATGGCCGTAAATGTTGGCACCCCTGAAATTTTTCTAGAAAATTATGTATTTCTCACAGAAAAGGATTGCAGTAACACATGTTTTGCTATACACGTCTATTCCCTTTGTGTGTATTGGAACTAAACCAAAAAAGGGAGGAAAAAAAGCAAATTGGAAAAAATGTCACACCAAACTACAAAAATGGGCTGGACAAAATTATTGTCACCCTTTCAAAATTGTGGAAAAATAAGATTGTTTCCAGCATGTGATGCTCCTTTAAACTCACCTGAGGCAAGTAACAGGTTTGGGCAATATAAAAATCACACCTGAAAGCAGATAAAAAAGAGAGAAGTTTATTTAGTCTTTGCATTGTGTGTCCACACTAAGCATGGACAACAGAAAGAGGAGCAGAAAACTGTCTGAGGACTTGAGGACCAAAATTTTGGAAAAATATCAACAATCTCAAGGTTACAAGTCCTTCTCCAGAGATTTAGATTTGCTTTTGTCCACAGCGCGCAACATTATCAAGAAGTTTGCAACCCATGGCACTGTAGCTAATCTCCCTGGGCATGGACGGAAGAAACAAATTGATGAAAGGTGTAAACGCAGGATAGTCCGGATGGTGGATAAGCAGCCCCAAACAAGTTCCAAAGATATTCAAGCTGTCCTGCAGGCTCAGGGAGCATCAGTGTCAGCGCGAACTATCTGTCAACATTTAAATGAAATGAAATGCTATGGCAGGAGACCCAGGAGGACCCCACTGCTGACAAGAGACATAAAAAAGCAAGACTACATTTTGGCAAAATGAACTTGAGTAAGCCAAAATCCTTCTAGGAAAACGTCTTGTGTGCAGATGAAACCAAGACAGAGCTTTTTGGTAAAGCACATAATTCTACGGTTTACCGAAAATGGACAGAGGCCTACAAAGAAAAGAACACAGTACCTACATAGTGAAATATGGTGGAGGTACAATTATGTTTTGGGGGTTGTTTTCCTGCCTCTGGAACTGGGGGTCTTGAATGTGTGAATGGATGGCAACAAAACGCTGGAGAGTTCTGAAGTGGACAGCAATGAGTCCAGATCTAAATCCTATTCAACCCCTTAAACTGAGAGATCTTAAAATTGCTGTTGGGAAAAGGCACCCTTCCAATAAGAGAGACCAGGAGCAGTTTGCAAAGGAAGACTGGTTCAACTTCCTGACTGAGAGGTGTAAGAAGTTTATTAATATCAAGTTAAGGGTGCCAATCATTTTGTCCAGCCCATTTTTGGTGTTTAGTGTGACAATATGTCCAATTTGCTTTTTTTCCTCCCTTTTTTTGGTTTAGTTCCAATACACACAAAGGGAATAAACATGTGTATAGCAAAACATGTGTTATGGAAATCCTTTTCTGCGCGAAAAACGTAATTTTCTTGAAAAGTTTCAGGGGTGCCAACATTTACGGCCATGACTGTAAATAAACCACTATAGATACTAGGACAAAACACAGAAATTTCACAACAAACTTTATGAGGCATAGGAAATGATCCCAAAAAGCATAGCAAACTAAGTGTTAAGTGGACATCATGGTTTTGCTTTGTTTTTCATAAAGAAGCAGCTATAGATACAATATAATCATAGAATTGGTTATTTTCTATTATTTTACTCTATGTGCTTGATTTTTCTAAAATCTAAAAATCCACTGGTTTAGTTTGTTTGTGAATAGCACTCATGTATGGATTGTTTGTCGTAGCCTAAAATTAGAACTGTAATTTTAACTTGAAATTGTTGCTGCAATGAAAATCCTTTGATGTGGTGGGGGAAAAAGAATCAATATATGCTACTACTCTCCCAAATCTACAAAATCAGTCAATCAAGGAAAGAACAACCAAAACATCACAATCCATTACACAATAGAACACGAAGAATGGCGACATTAATCAATAACATATCCTGTAGATGTTCTTTATCCTTCTGGTTCTCAGCAGTATTTTTTTTCCTTCTTATGACCCTTTTTAACTCTATTTATCCAGTTTTATAAAGTGAACAGCTATGCTAAATTTCACTTCAGCTCTGCTTTAAGTGAGTATAGTTTAAACATATATTTTACAGAACAATTCCAGTTTAATATGAATTTGTATTTAACAAAGCACGCACCCTAACAAATTAGAGAATATTGATGTTAAAAAATTCCAACTAAAATGCCCATGTTTATATCTGTGAAGGCTGCTTGTAATTACAAGGTAGAAAGAGGAAGCATATGTAAATGTGTTCTTAGCCTCACCATGGCTATTAGATGTTCTGATAATTATACTGCAGAGATTGCTAATTGCAAGGGTGTTAATATATTCTAAATGAAATCGGATGTATTATTTGCAGACATGTCAAGCTGCATGAACTCTGCATTTAACTTAGCAAATATCTGGAACAAATCAATCCAGTTTCATATTGTTGTTAGTTCCTTCCTAAAAATGGCTAGCACACATTGGCCCTCATTTACTATTGCAAGCCCGACATGTTTTGTCAAGTTGTGTGCCAGATTCTGTCGCATTGCGCCAGAAATTCTGTCTGTGTCAGATTTTGCACCAGAAGTGAAAAACCCCCGACTAACTCTCCATTTTGCTAAGAAAACCTAAAAAAGGGGCATGGCCGCCGGGAAAAGGGGGCATGGTCGGGAAAAGGGGGCATGGTCTCCAAAAAGGGGCGTGTTCCCGACATTTTCACAAAAAAACAACATATTTACTAAGGTTTCCACAGAAAATGTGGTAGATTTCAGAGGAAAACAAGACAGATCAGAGCATGTGTATAAAAAGCAAAATGTAGGGAAACCTTAGTAAATACCGTGGAAAATAAATTGTAGGGAATTAAAACCCACAAAGAAACCTACACAACACTCAGTCAATGAGGGCCATTGTGTTTTCCATGTGAATTAACTGTGATTTGGTCAAAGTAGCATTTTTCAATCAATTTGGTAATTTATTAGGTTCGGCTAAAGCAGTAGTTTAGACAGCATATGTGTCAGCATGGCAATAGCTGTTGTCACTTTTGTAGAATAAGTAGATTGCTGAGGTTAAGGGGCACATAAAATCCGATCAGTTTTTCTGGCTGTCTAATTGTGTATGCTACATGCTACCAAGGCAGTGACCGACTTTACAGAATAGAAGCTGACAAGAAGTGAGGATGTTCTATATATTAATGACGACAACTGTGTATTGCTTAGACAAAGGTAATACAGAATTGGAGTGTCTGATTCTGCTTTGGTTTCATTTTATTAGTTGTAAAGTGATTTTTTTTTATTTATTTTTTTATTTTATTTAAAGTTACTAAAGCATGTGTTAGGCTGCCAAAATTTATTTGCAATGGATGATGAATCAAGAGCAATGTCACATTGTATAAAAACATGTGAAATTGACGTAGATGCTAATAAAAACACAGTTATATCACTATAATATACATATAATGTATGTAAGTATGTATGTGTGTATATATATATATCTCCAAGATAAGGTAGAAGCGGCACTACAAAATGTAGTAAAAAAACATAGTATTTATTCACACATTTGTGCAACGCAACATTTCGGCTCGACAATAGAGCCTTTCTCAAGCTTAAAAAAGGCTCATTGTCAAGCTGAAACGTTGCTTTGCACAGATGTGTGAATAAATACCACGTTTTTGACTACATTTTGGAGTGCCGCTTCTACCTTATCTTGGATATCATGTTGGGGGTTGGTCTGCTCCCGAAGCGGAGCAACCAGACGGATCTGGAATCCTGAACACAGTGCTTCTCCTTGATTTTTTCATATATATATATATATATATATATATATATATATATATATTATTTAACATATTTGAATATTTACTAGACCTACATTTACCTAATATTCATATATTGCTACTTACTATGTATCCATATTAGTTAAAGGAAAACTGTCAGATATTTTCTCCCGCACTATCCACAGTACTCGTGGATAGTGCGGGAGACGCTGATTAAAACGAGCCTTACCTTACCCGGATTCGCCCGGCCATTCGCCCCCAATTGTACTTTTATTCTATGTGTATATCTTGCTGTAACTGGCATGGGCGGAGCTTCTTCAGGTTTGCTGGCATTGGCCTCAGCGCAACTTATGAATATTCATCCCCCCTCCCTCCAGTTCTCCCTCTCTTCACCGCTCCTAACTGGAGGGAGGGGTGATGAATATTCATAAGCGGCGCTGACGTCAGTGCAGAAGCCTGGCCCGTGCCAGTTACAGCAAGATATACACATAGAATAAAAGTACAATTGCGGGCGAACAGCCGGGCGGATCCGGGTAAGGAAGGGCTCGTTTTTATCAGCGTCTCCCGCACTAACCACCAGTACTGTGGATAGTGCGGGAGAAAATATCTGACAGTTTTCCTTTCACTGTTCAGTATTTATACTTGTAATGAATTACATCTTGCTACACTTTAGTACCTCTATGGTGCCATACCCAAAGCTTTTACCATCTTCCAGCTTTTACCTTACTTATGCCACCTTATGGCTGAGGTACTGCAAACCAATACTTTTGTTTGCTCATCTGCAACTTCATACAAATTCCTCTTTAGAACATGTGTACTTGTGATCAATAGAGACATCAGTGGTACTAAATCAGTGCATCAAACCCTTTATTTCAGGATTGGCGTGGGTCCCAATGGTTAGGTGCCACAATCATAAAGTTATGGCAGGTCCTTTGGATATGGTATCACATCAAACTCCATATCTTATGCAAACAACCCTAACAGCAATGTGTTGGCCAATCTAATGTGGCAATAGGGCTTAGACAGGTAACGAATTGGGCGGTTAATATGTGAAGTACTCTCCATAGTAATGTCTGCCTACTTCAGTCCATTGTATTTGTTGGCTCCATAGAACTTGAGAATGTAGTCAAAGAATATGTGTGTATATAAGGCAATCCTACAAGGATCATAAGATTATATTTCATGAATTTTCATGAATTAATAGAAGACTAAAATATATAAACTTTCTTAAATATTTTTAATTAGGAAAAATAAAGCATTCCTCTCTAATTTTATAATAAAGTAGTATCGCACTGATGGAGGCCTGGGGGTGGGCCATCTCCAGGTTCATAGACTTTTCTCCCATTTTTCTTCCACACCCACACTCTGCCCTAACTCTTTGAGATGATGTTATGTGCCACTTTGTACATGGTCTTTTCATTTCATTTTTTGTTTGGGTGATACTTGATACTCTTTTCTGACGAACGTCTGACCACTTTGCAGCAGGACAGCGCATTTGGACTTGGACTCTTTGTGTACTTGGGACTGCTCTGTTGGGGGGGTTGCTGTTGGGGAGGCAGGGTGGGATGGGTGATATGGGAAATGAGGATTGTGCTTTTTGTATGAAAATGTTAAAAATTTATTTTTAAAAATCTGATTTAAAGAGTATTTGTCACCAAATAAACTTTTGATATACTATTCCTTGTGTAATTGCTTTTAAAATTATCAACACAATTATGTTTAAAATGTAATAGAAAAAACGGTCACTATGTGGCTCTGTTTTGTTCCTCAATTAATACAGTGAGTTTGGTCTCATCCTGGCCTGGCAGGAGACCAAACTCAAGAAGTGCTTCTCTGCACCGAGCTTGATTGGCAGCTTCACAGAGACTCACTGAAAGCTACAAAGAGCCCATTGAAAGCGACACATAGAGCCTCACTGAAACATGCATAGAGCCTAACTGAAAGATGTACAGAGCTTGAGGTTTTCTATTCATCACAGCACTGCAACCATGTGAGGGCGGAAGTGTTCCCCCAGCAGGCTTCAGTGATGTCATAGCAAAAACAAAAAGAAATATAGCCAGTACAACTACCTAATACATGGTAGCAAGCTGCTATGGCAAATACAAAGCATACAAAAAAGAAGGTTGCAGCAGCACTCTTGGTCAAAAAATGGAGGCTCTAAGAGCCTTCATTTTTTGACCAAGAGTGCTGCTGCAACCTTCTTTTTTGTATACTTTTTAACCCCTTAGGGACCCAATTTCACCTTAAGGACGCAGCCCTTTTTAAAAATTCTGACCAATGTCACTTTATTCATTAATAACTCTGGGATGCTTTTAATTTTCATTCTGACTCCGAGAATGTTTTTTCATGACATATTCTACTTTAAGCTAGTGGTACATTTTTGGTGATACTTGCATCATTTCTTGGTGAAAAATTCCAAAATTTGATGAAAAATTAGAAAATATGCATTTTTGGAAATTTGAAAGTCTCTGTTTATTAGGAAAATGGACATTCCAAATAAATTATATATTGATTCACATATACAATATGTCTACTTTATGTTGGCCTCATAAAGTTGACATGTTTTAACTTTTTGAAGACATTAGAGGGCTTCAAAGTATTGCAGCAATTTTCCATGAAAATTTCAAAATCTGATGGGGGTTTTGAGGGGCTTTCATGTTAGAAATACCCCATAAATGGCCCCATTATAAACACTGCACCCCTCAAAGTATTCAATATGATATTCAGAAAGTGTGTTAACCCTTTAGGTGTTTCACAGGAATAGCAGCAAAGTGAAGGAGAAATGGTTTTTGGGGGGCATGTCGCATTTAGGAAGCCCCTATGGTGCCAGAACAGCAAAAGAAAAACAAAAAACACATGGCATACTATTTTGGAAACTACACCCCTCAAGGAACGTAACAAGGGGTAGAGGGAGCCTTAACATCTACAGGTGTTTGACGACTTTTCAAGTCGGATGTATAAATGAAAATATTTTTTTTATTCACTAAAAGGCTGCTTTTTCCCAAATTTTTTTATTTTTACAAGGGGTAATAGGAGAAAATGCCCCGCCAAAATTTGTAACCCCATTTCTTAGTAGAGTATGGAAATACCCCATGTGTGGACGTCAAGTACTCTGATGGTGCAATAGATGGCTCAGAATAGAAGGAGTCACATTTGGCTTTTGGAATGAAAATTTGGTTTTTGGGGGGCATGTCGCATTTAGCGAGCCCCTATTGTGCCAGAACAGCAAAAAAAAACAAACACATGGCATAGTATTTTGTAAACTACGCCCTCAAGGAAGGTACAGTGAGGGGTACAGTGAGCCTTAAAACCCCACAGGTGTTTCACAATTTTTTTGCTAAAGTTGGACGTGAAAATGAAAAATTTGATTTTTTTCACTAAAATGCTGGTGTTACCCCAAATTTTTCATTTTTACAAGGGGTAATAGGAGAAAAAGCCCCCCTAAATTTGTAACACCATTTCTTCTGAGTATGGAAATACCCCATATGTGAATGTAAAGTGCTCTGAGGGCAAACTACAATACTCAGAAGAGAAGGAGCACCATCAAGCTTTTGGAGAGAGAATTTGATTGGAATGGAAGACGGGGGTCATGTGCGTTTACAAAGTCCCCATGGTGCCAGAACAGTGGACCCCCCCCCCACATGTGCCGCCATTTTGGAAACTCACCCCTCACAGAATTTAATAAGGGGTGCAGTGAGCATTTACACCCCACTGGCGTTTGACAGATCTTTGGAACAGTGGGCTGTGCAAATAAAAAATAACATATTTCATTTTCACGGACCACTGTTCCAAACATCTGTCAGACACCTGTGAGGCGTAAATGCTCACTGCAACCCTTGTTACATTACATGAGAGGGTGTAGTTTCCAAAATGGGGTCACTTGTGGGGGGGTCCATTGTTCTGGCACCATGGGGGCTTTGTAAACAAACGTGCCCTTAAATTCGGGACAAATTTTCTCTCCAAAAGCACAATGGCGCTCCTTCTCTTCTGAGCATTGTAGTGCACCCATAGAGCACTTTACATCACATATGGGGTATGTTCTTACACAGAAGAAATGGGGTTACAAATTATGTTTTTTTTTCCTATTTTCCCTTGTGAAAAAGAAAAATTTAGGGTAACACCAGCATTATAGTGAAAACATTTTTATTTTTATTTTCCCATCCAACTTAAATGAAAATGTCTTAACCACTAGAGGAGGAGAGAGCACACCGTGCAGCTAAACATGCAGTTATACGATACCGCTGGTATACACTGGCAGCCTCCGGACCCGTTAAATAACAGAGCAGCACCTGCGGGGTGCACACACTAGATAAAGTATCCAATAGTACAATGAAAAAAGAGGTAGCGTGCACTCACCACAGGTAAACAGCTGCAGGCCCAAGGTCCGGGATCACCGCGGCATAGACGAAGACGGTAAGGGGCGCTCAGAGGCTACGCCGGCTGTTTCGGACGTAGGAACGTCCTTCTTCCGGCCTCAACGTTCACGTCATAGCGTTGCCCTTTTATGGAAGTCCGTGAGTAACGGGAGTAACCATAGAAACATGTAAACTATGGGTAAACGTGTGGATCAAAAAGGAAGGTCCGGAAAAGCGGAAGGGAAATGAAGAAATAGGCTCCGTTGTCTGATAATAGAAAAGAGAGCTATTGATGTGAACTATACATTAATAGTGTAAACTATAATAAAAGTATAGACTTCAAAAGCAGCGAGTTGCTAGACCCAAGAAGTGGACAGAATAATAAGTAGATGGTGATTGAACAAATGACAATAAAGAAGGTAGAAAAACAAAAATGTGTATGATTGAAGGTCTAAATATGACAAGGTGCAGATAAAGACTAGTGTTATTAACTTAAGAAGGGAGACATGTCAAGCCGCTCATTCAGCCCAGCCGGGCCCTGAGCATTACATCTGAGAATATAACGTGCTTCACATTGGAGAAGAATATTTTCTCTATCTCCTCCTTGTTTAAGGACTGGAATTTTTTCAATTCCACCAAAACGTAAAACATCTGCATCGTTGTTGTGCATTTCGTGCAGATGTTTCGCTAAACGTGGAGGACCTGTTCCTTTAGAGAGCGTATATTTATGTTCGCGAAACCTAGCACAGAGTTGTCTCTTGGTTTTTCCTATATAATATCTGTTACAAGGGCAGATTATGTAATAGACGACAAAAGTGGTTTTACATGTGATTAGTTGTCTAACAGAAATAGAATAACCACCGAGGATGAGATGTTTGGCTCCTGTGTTGAATTTGCAAAATTTGCAGGATCCGCAGCGATGGTTGCCTACTGGGGAAAGGTTCTGTAACCAAGATTCATTGAGGGGTGAAGTATGTTGCTTGAGTTTCTCACCAATAGTTTGATTCTTCCGGTAGGTAATTAACGGACATAGAGCTGTGACTTGTCTCAAGTCTTCATCAGTAGACAAAATATGCCAATGGCGTCTAATGGTGGAGTTTATAGCATCGTTCATTTGAGTATTCTTAAATGAAAAAGTAAATCTACGTACTGTATCTTGATTCGTGTTTTTCTTAGATTTTTTGTACTGTATCAAATCGTTTCTGTTCATTTCTTCAACTTTATTGAACGCTGTCTGGATGATATTAACAGGGTATCCGCGAGCCAACAGGCGTTTTTTTAGATCTTCTGCTTGCGCTAAATAAGAGTCATGTTCGCTATTTAGCCTTTTTAGACGCAAGAATTGACTAAAAGGAATAGCACGCTTAGTGTGTGCAGGGTGTGAACTCTTAAAATGAAGTAGACTGTTACGGGCTATTGCTTTTCTATAGCCTTCTGTGTGCAGGCCTTGAGGTGTTTTGATGATCCTGATATCAAGATAATCCAGATGATTTTGACAGAAGACGGATGTAAACCGCATATTCATTGTGTTAGTGTTTAGATAGCTAACAAAGCTATTAAAGTGGTCCTCGGATCCTTCCCATAGGAGTAGCACGTCGTCTATATAGCGCTTGTATCCTTTAATGTTGCTAACATAGATGTTATTAGTAGAGAAAATGTATTTATGTTCGAATACCGCAAGAAAAATATTCGCGAAAGTACAGGAGACCGATGTACCCATTGCAGTTCCTGTCCTTTGGCGGAACCACTGGTTCTCATATTGGAAATAATTATTCTCTAGAATAATGGTAATTGCTTCAGATATGAAATTGATGAAAGTAGGAGATTTTCCTGCTTGACTGAGGAAGAACCTGACAGCCTGCACACCCGCACCAATAGGGATGCGAGTGTACAGGCTCTCAACGTCTATACTAGTAAGCTGGTAAAAGGGCAACGCTATGACGTGAACATTGAGGCCGGAAGAAGGACGTTCCTACGTCCGAAACAGCCGGCGTAGCCTCTGAGCGCCCCTTACCGTCTTCGTCTATGCCGCGGTGATCCCGGACCTTGGGCCTGCTGCTGTTTACCTGTGGTGAGTGCACGCTACCTCTTTTTTCATTGTACTATTGGATACTTTATCTAGTGTGTGCACCCCGCAGGTGCTGCTCTGGTTTTTAACGGGTCCGGAGGCTGCCAGTGTATACCAGCGGTATCGTATAACTGCATGTTTAGCTGCACGGTGTGCTCTCTCCTCCTCTAGTGGTTTAGGCTATTTTGCTCTGCTATTACTCGTTTTTCTGGATTGATGAGCACCCTATTCAGCCTTATTTCTATACACATTATTAAGTTTTGGATACAGATACCCCACCAGCTGGAGCCTCTGGCTCCACTAACACCGATAGACAAGACGCAGGGGCGTTTTTCATGTCCTGCAACTCCCTGGACGAAGTTAAAGTACTCAGTGTAAAAGCTTTAGAATACAGGATTACTTCTCTAGCTGACAAGGAGCTTAGGTCCTTTTGGACAGTGAACTCCTTGAAAGCATATAGAGACAGTGGAAGAGTCCCTAGAGGACTACGATCTTACAAAGTACCATCGCAATTCCATAATAACCCATCATTCCTAGAAACATGGAATAAAGCCCATCTTACCCACGCAGAAAACCTGTTGAACATTATACTTGAACAAACAGAACTTGACTATGTGCGAACTACAGAAGAATTATGTCACGCAAAAAATGAGTTACGCCTGAGACTAACGGATCATCAAGCCTTCACTTTTTTTAATAATCTTGATAAGAAAATTAAACTAACAGAAATTGAAGTTAAGGAAAAAAAACGCGACAAGTTTCTACGCGATAAAACAGATTATGAGAATAACATGATTTTCTCTTGGCGACAACATCAACCACGTACCCAACGACCCAACAATAGAAACAATAGGAATAACCCGAGAAGACGTGCCCAAAAAAAGAAACGTCCATCCGATTATTGGACAACTGATTCCGATACCAGCGACGACAATATGAGAGACACAGGAACCAAATCTGATTCACATGACACCCCAAACCTCCCTTTAGGAGGAAAACTCGAAGGGGAAGAAGAAAAAGGAAGAGGTCCTACAAGGACCATGGTCAGGAAGAAAACAGTGACCTGGAACCAGGAACAACGAATGTAATAAATATTTCAGGCATAGACCTACCTACTGAATGTATCTTATTATTATCCAAAGGTCTCAATTTTGGCGTGTACGAATCTTTCGACATGCCTCAATTTGAGATTGATCTTTTTAAGGGTGTCCGTAAGATCCAACTACATAAATTCTTCAGCGTAAAAGGGAACAAAACATCAGATGACCCTGTGAGAGAGGGTGAAAGACCCTGCACAATAGGACCATTAGGTTTTATTCCTGCTAGTGGCCTTAATGATGAGGAAATATTACATATTAGAATGCTAGCTGGACTAGCAGACCCACAGACAGAAGACATTGATATAACAGCATCAACCCTCGGCTATTCCAGGTTTAATAGCGGACGTCAATCTACCTTTAACCCTTCAGTTCCTCCTGGATCACCCCTAGACTTATTCACACAATCTGTCACACAGGATCTGAAATGCCTTATTTATCCAGCTCCACTTAAAAATTTGACTAGAGAAGAACATAAGATGCTAACTTGGCTCTCTCAACAGAGAGACTTAAAAGTAACAAAAGCCGATAAGGGTGGCTCGATCGTCGTAATGTCATCATCTCAATACGAAGGAGAAGCTAAGCGACAGCTGTCAGATCGCACTACTTATGAAAAAGTGTTAACAGATCCAACAAGAAGGGTCATGGACACGCTTCGATCTTTTCTCCGTCGAGCCGTTGAAATGGGAGTCTTAAATCACTCTACTGCAGAACGGTTGATACCCGTCGCACCTAAGAAACCTAAATGGTATATTTTGCCGAAGATTCATAAGTCGCGGACCGACCCCCCCGGACGACCTATCGTCGCGGGGATCGGCTCCGCGACTGAATATCTGTCAAAATATATAGAGTGGTTATTACGGCCCCTTCTACCCTCCATTCCTTCATATTTAAAGGATTCCGGCGACGTCCTTCAATATTTACATACAGTCACCTGGACTAACCACTACCAGCTTACTAGTATAGACGTTGAGAGCCTGTACACTCGCATCCCTATTGGTGCGGGTGTGCAGGCTGTCAGGTTCTTCCTCAGTCAAGCAGGAAAATCTCCTACTTTCATCAATTTCATATCTGAAGCAATTACCATTATTCTAGAGAATAATTATTTCCAATATGAGAACCAGTGGTTCCGCCAAAGGACAGGAACTGCAATGGGTACATCGGTCTCCTGTACTTTCGCGAATATTTTTCTTGCGGTATTCGAACATAAATACATATTCTCTACTAATAACATCTATGTTAGCAACATTAAAGGATACAAGCGCTATATAGACGACGTGCTACTCCTATGGGAAGGATCCGAGGACCACTTTAATAGCTTTGTTAGCTATCTAAACACTAACACAATGAATATGCGGTTTACATCCGTCTTCTGTCAAAATCATCTGGATTATCTTGATATCAGGATCATCAAAACACCTCAAGGCCTGCACACAGAAGGCTATAGAAAAGCAATAGCCCGTAACAGTCTACTTCATTTTAAGAGTTCACACCCTGCACACACTAAGCGTGCTATTCCTTTTAGTCAATTCTTGTGTCTAAAAAGGCTAAATAGCGAACATGACTCTTATTTAGCGCAAGCAGAAGATCTAAAAAAACGCCTGTTGGCTCGCGGATACCCTGTTAATATCATCCAGACAGCGTTCAATAAAGTTGAAGAAATGAACAGAAACGATTTGATACAGTACAAAAAATCTAAGAAAAACACGAATCAAGATACAGTACGTAGATTTACTTTTTCATTTAAGAATACTCAAATGAACGATGCTATAAACTCCACCATTAGACGCCATTGGCATATTTTGTCTACTGATGAAGACTTGAGACAAGTCACAGCTCTATGTCCGTTAATTACCTACCGGAAGAATCAAACTATTGGTGAGAAACTCAAGCAACATACTTCATCCCTCAATGAATCTTGGTTACAGAACCTTTCCCCAGTAGGCAACCATCGCTGCGGATCCTGCAAATTTTGCAAATTCAACACAGGAGCCAAACATCTCATCCTCGGTGGTTATTCTATTTCTGTTAGACAACTAATCACATGTAAAACCACTTTTGTCGTCTATTACATAATCTGCCCTTGTAACAGATATTATATAGGAAAAACCAAGAGACAACTCTGTGCTAGGTTTCGCGAACATAAATATACGCTCTCTAAAGGAACAGGTCCTCCACGTTTAGCGAAACATCTGCACGAAATGCACAACAACGATGCAGATGTTTTACGTTTTGGTGGAATTGAAAAAATTCCAGTCCTTAAACAAGGAGGAGAAAGAGAAAATATTCTTCTCCAATGTGAAGCACGTTATATTCTCAGATGTAACGCTCAGGGCCCGGCTGGGCTGAATGAGCGGCTTGACATGTCTCCCTTCTTAAGTTAATAACACTAGTCTTTATCTGCACCTTGTCATATTTAGACCTTCAATCATACACATTTTTGTTTTTCTACCTTCTTTATTGTCATTTGTTCAATCACCATCTACTTATTATTCTGTCCACTTCTTGGGTCTAGCAACTCGCTGCTTTTGAAGTCTATACTTTTATTATAGTTTACACTATTAATGTATAGTTCACATCAATAGCTCTCTTTTCTATTATCTGACAACGGAGCCTATTTCTTCATTTCCCTTCCGCTTTTCCGGACCTTCCTTTTTGATCCACACGTTTACCCATAGTTTACATGTTTCTATGGTTACTCCCGTTACTCACGGACTTCCATAAAAGGGCAACGCTATGACGTGAACGTTGAGGCCGGAAGAAGGACGTTCCTACGTCCGAAACAGCCGGCGTAGCCTCTGAGCGCCCCTTACCGTCTTCGTCTATGCCGCGGTGATCCCGGACCTTGGGCCTGCAGCTGTTTACCTGTGGTGAGTGCACGCTACCTCTTTTTTCATTGTATTAAATGAAAATGTGTCAAACACCTGTGGGGTGTTAAAGGGGTACTCCGCCCCTAGACATCTTATCCCCTATCCAAAGGATAGGGGATAAGATGTTAGATCGCCGCGGTCCCACTGCTGTGGACCCCGGGGATCGCTGCTGCAGCACCCCGCTATCATTATTGCGCAGAGCGAGATCGATCTGCACGTAATGACGGGCAATACAGGGGCCGGAGCCTCGTTACGTCACGGCTCCGCCCCTCATGACGTCACGGCCCGCCCCCGTCAATACAAGTCGATGGGAAGGGGCATGGTGGTCCTCACGCCCCCTGCCATAGACTTGCATTAAGGGGACGGGCCGTGATGTCATGGGGGGCGGAGCCATGACATAACGCTGCTCCGGCCCCTGTATCGCCCGTCATTACGCACAGAGCGAACTCGCTCTGTGCAGTAATGATGGCGGGGTGCCGCAGCGGCGATCCCCGGGGTCCCTAGCAGCGGGACCGCGGCGATCTAACATCTTATCCCCTATCCTTTGGATAGGGGATAAGATGCCAGGGGTGGAGTACCCCTTTAAGGCTCACTATACCCCTTGTTAAATACCGTGAGGGGTGTAGTTTCCTAAATGGGGTCACATGTGGGTATTAATTTTTTTGCGTTTACGTCAGAACCTCTGTAAAATCAGCCACCCATGTGCAAATCACCAATTTAGGTCTCGAATGTACATAGTGCGCTCTCAATCCTGAGCGATGTTGTGCACCCGCAGAGCATTTTATGTCCACATATGGGGTATTTCTGTACACAGGAGAAATTTCATTACAAATTTTGGGGGTAATTTTTTCCTTTTATCTCTTGTGAAAATTAAAAGTATGGGGCAATATTCTATGCCAGTTATTCCCAAATAGTGTTGCTCGCGAATATTCGCAATTTGAATTTTATTCGCGAATATCACATATTCGCGAATTCGTGAATATTCGCGAATATAGCGCTATATATTCGTAATTACGAATATTCGTTTTTTATTTTTTTATTTTTTTTCACAGTACACATCACAGTGATCATCCCTCTCTGCTTCCAGCTTATGTGGTGTAAGAAGGCTCTAATACTATTGTGTGAGACTGGTGTGCGAATTTCCGCATATGCGAAAATTTGTATATGCTAATTTCCGCATATGCGAATTTTCGCATATGTTAATTTTTGTATATACAAATTTACGTATATGCTAATTTTCGCATGCGCGAATATTCGCATATGCGAAAATAAAACGAGACTATTACGAATATGCGAATATTCGCGAATATGACGAATATTCGCCCATATATTCGCGAATATTCGCGAATTCGAATATGGCCTATGCCGCTCAACACTATTCCCAAACAGGGTGCCTCTAGCTGTTGCTAAACTCCCAGCATGCCTGGACAGTTAGTGGCTGTCTGGAAATGCTGGGAGTTATTGTTTTGCAACAGCCGGAGGCTTCATTTTTGGAAACGCTGCCGTACGAGACCTTTTTCATTTTTATTGGGGGGGGGGGGGGGGGGAACGGGACAGTGTACGTGTGTGTATATGTAGTGTTTTACTCTTTATTTTGTGTAGTGTAGTGTTTTTAGGGTACATTCACATGGGCAGGGGTTTACTGTGAATTTCCCGCTAGGAGTTTGAGCTGCGGTGAAAAAAACCTCCAGCTGTTGCAAAACTACAACTACAACTGACAGACCGTGCATGCTGGGAGTTGTACTTTTGCAACAGCTGGAGGCACACTGGTTGGAAAACCTTCAGTTAGGTTCTGTTACCTAACTCAGTATTGTCCAACCAGGGTGCCTTCACCTGTTGCACAACTACGACTCCCAGCATGTACTGATCACCGGAGGGCATGGGAGATGTAGTTATGCAACAGCTGGAGGCACGCAACTACAACTCCCAGCATGCCGAGACAGCCGTTTGCTGTCAGTGCATGCTGGGAGTTGTAGTTTTGCAAGATCTAGAGGGCCACAGTTTAGAGACCACTGAACAGTGATCTCCAAACTGTAGCCCTCCAGCTTTTGCAAAACTATAAATCCCAGCATGCCCAGGCAGCAAACTGCTGTCTGGGCATGCTGGGAGTTATAGTTTTGCAACATCTGAAGGACTACAGTTTAGAGTCCACTGTATAGTGGTCTCCAAACTGTGGCCCTCCAGATGTTGCAAGGCAACAACTTACCAGCAGGATCACGAGAGGAGGATCGCCACCTGCCGCTAGTAAGGGACCTCCGCCGCTGAAAGGACAGTTCCCCCACTCTGCATGGACTACCATGGGTGGGCAGAGCGGGGGAACTGAACTTTAACACACCCCCCCCCCCCCCGATCTGCTATTGGTCGGTAGCTTCTGACCAACCAATAGCAGGGATAGGAGGGGTGCCACCTCACTCCTATTTCTTCAGGGGGATCGAGGGTGTCTTGGACAGCCCTGATCCCCCTTATTTTCCGGGTCACTGGAGACCCGTATGACCCAGAATCACCGCAGATCGCCAGTCAATTCAAGCCCCCCCCAGATGTTGGTAAGGGATGCCTGCAGAATGATTTCAGCAGGCAACCCAGTACGGTCCCCGCCTGGTGAGGGGAGGGGACCGGAATTCCCACTGGCGTACAGGTACACCTTGGGTCCATAAGGATCAGGGAAGCAGGGCATCCTTGTACGCCCTGCATCCTCAAGAGGCTAACAAAAAATAACAATAATAATAAGGCAATGGCCCTTTAAGAAGGGGTGTCTAGACTCAAGGTAATTCAGCAGAAGCTAAGGAACACTAGCTTAACAGCTATTTCATACTTCCTGCTTCTAAGCTGGAATAATCCATTGTGTGGGGGGATACTGTAAGCACAGTGGTGAAGTTTGCATTCTTCATCCTGGATATTTTAAGAGCAGCAATACAAGATAGAGGAGTCCTGTGTTTTATGGAGCAGCAGCAGGAGGGTGAAGCAGTTCGACACAGTGGAAAACTTTATCTTTAGCGTTTTTTGTCTCCTCAGTGTGCTTTGCCTTCTGCAGGCTGACTATGTGTTGAGAGAGACTCAGATTAATATGTTACAAGCAGACATGTCCTAGTCTAGCAAATTAACCTCTTACAGGCAGCTATTTCCTAGTCTAGCAGATTTACCTCTTACAAAATTAGTTCTCTACTCACAGTTAGTACCTCACAAAAATGAAAATAATCACCAGATTTTCATCTCTCTCTGCTAGAATGAAAGTAAAACTTGTTTCCACTGATTCATCTGATTTTCCTATGATATGTATTTGAGAAAAGTCTCTTCTACTGTCATTTCTTGCATTTTTCGCCGAATTGATGGGTCCGATAATATTTTAAGTTTAATCACTGTATAGAAAAGGGAATAGGTTTCAGATTCTGAGGGGTCTAACTGCTTGGACTCCCCATGATCTCAAATACATGGACCTAAGTATTTGTTTTGAACAGAGTGATGCATGTGTGCCGATGCTCTATTTGTTGTCTATAAAGCTGCTGCATATAGCCGAGTACAACTCTCAGCTATTTCCAGCAGCTCTGACAGAGAAAGAAGTGACGCCCGCTCCCATAGGCTTGCATTGAGGGGGCGGAGCGTGACATCACATGTGATCGACAGTAATCAGACCCGGAGCGAACACGCTCTGGGGACTGATTCTAACGGGGTGCAGCGTGCAAGATCACGGGGGTCCCGCCGCGATAGGGGATAAGATAGGGGATAGGGGATAAGATGTCTAAGCGCCAGAGTACCCCTTTAATACTACACTGTTCATGCAGTTACCGGTAAAGTCAACAGGCGTTACATAAATTGCGTAAACAGGTTAGCTTGGTTGTTTTCATCTTTCAGACTACCTCTTGAAACAGGCTGGAGGGGAATGGGAAGCCCTCAATCTCAAGATAGGTGGAATCTTATCGGGGACAGTAATGGAAAAACTGTGGAGCCAGCAATGTTACCATTAAATGTGCAGTATGGTACCAAGAGGTATACTGAAAAGGCGTAACAACTTCTGCTGTGCCTATTTAAAAATAGGAGTGAATATCAGGTGATGGGCA